>NW_024070203.1:58949129-59530679 GCF_014754425.2 Oryx dammah
AAATGTTTTCCCCAATTAAGTTAATTATGTAAGTTGTGTTTTACAGATAAATTGCAAAAAAAAAATTTTTTTTCTGCTGCTGAATTACCTGAATATCCTCAGATAATGTTTCTAATCCTTTCAGATAACTAAACTTCTAACCAAAGACAGAAAAATAGAAGGATGTATGGTGAGAAAGGAAACGGAGTTTGTATGACACAGTGGCGCTTTGTACTTTCTAAGTTCTTTCACACGCTTCTCGGTAAGCACTCTGTTGGTTACGAGTGACAGAAATCTAACCCAAAGGGAATTAAGCATAAAAGAGAATTTATGGGATTGTGTAACCGACATCCTGGGGTATCTGGCTTCGGTTATACTGTTGGGAATCTGTCCCTCTCCATTTCTCAGCTCTCACTTCTCTTGTTGGCTTTTTAGCTGACAGTTTGACACTAGCAGCTCCTGGCTTAATCCTGCCGACTCAGCAAACCCAGCCAAAGAGAGTCCTCAGCCAACAAATAGTTATTGAGAGCCTGATATATATATGAAATAGGAGATGCATGCAGTGATCAACTAGATATTTAATGTTCTTGCCCTCAGAGAGCTTACATTCTGATCCTATGAGAGAGAATAAATAAGTAAACAAACAAAATCACTTGGGCTCTGGTTATTAATATGAAAAAATAATACAGGGTAATGTGGTAGAGGGCTTCCCAGATGACTCAGTGGGTAAAGAATCCACCTGAATACAGGATACGAAGGAGAGGGTGGGTTTGATTCCTAGATCAGGAAGATAGATCCTCTGGGGGAGGGCATGACAACCTACTTCAGTACCCTTGTCTAGAATCCCATGGACAGAGGAGCCTGGTGGGCTACAATCCATAGGGTTGCAAAGAGTCAAATGCAACTGAAGTGACTAAGTGAGTGAGTGAGCAAATGTGGTAGAACATAAATATGGTGGCTATTTTTGTTTCATTATCCCGGGATTCCTATCATCTTAAGGGGCATTTGACTTAAGGCATGAACTATTATGAGAACAGGCAACCAGGTGATCTAGGGAAAGAATATTGCATGGAGAAAGAAGAGCAGATGCACAGCTTCTAAAATGGGAATCGGCATGGCCTGTTCTAATTAAAGTGAATGTAAAGCAATAGCAGACGATCAGATACGTGAGATAGGCAGGAACTAGATTGCAGGGGCTTTATAGGCCATGGTAGGTGTTTGGATGTAATCCTGGTTATGGTGAAATGAGGACAGCTAAGAAATACAATGTGACTTTTCAGAAAGATCATTCTGGAGGCTGTGTAGAAAATTTGCCAACCAGGAACCAAGACTGAGAGTGTTAGTCTGGCCTGGATAACACGCACATCCCTAAATCAGTTGATGTGGCCAGGGTGAGGCAGTGCTTTGTTTGGTCCATCTCAGGATGTGCTAACTCCTGGGGTCATCTGAACTCTATGAGCTACAAGTAGAAAAGGGGTTGCCCTCTCACACTGAGGTGTTATTTCCAGAAGAAAGGTGAATGGCTAATTACAAATAGCAAAATCCCTGTCCACTGCATTATCCGATGTATGCAAAGCGTAGTTGCCATTATTGGGAAAGTCCTGGAGCCCTGCAGTGCTCTGGGACTGAGTGCTCCCCAAGTCAGACTTTCTCACCAGCTTCCAGGGTAGCAGCTGGACAATGGGCAGGTGTCTGAACTCTGAGAAAGGTCATTTGGATCCTAAAATAATATGGGAATGTAAAATATGTCATTAAAATTATGTTGTCTGATATTTTATTTTTGTAAAAGGTGGCCAAAGATCCCGGGAGAGGCCACATTTGGGGGAAAAAAACCATGTTTGATACCATGTTCTAACACCATGAGTAGAGGCTGGAATCTTTATATTTCTTTAACTCAAATAGTCTTTATAGGAAACCTGATAGGAAATTTGAGTGTGTCTTAGTCTCTAAGGATTCAGTTCCTGACTAACTTTAAGGAGCTCAGATACAATAAATCCCTAGTATCCTCTGGTATTCATCTGAGAATTCTTGAAGGAAAGAAACTGTGATACAGTGGTACTGCCAGTTGGGACACAAGATGTCCTTTACAGCAACTCTCGAAGCTTAGAGGAAAAAATTGTTAATGCTTCACTCACCAGGGGAAAAGGGTGATTCCAGAAATTTCGGGTCATTGGATCTCATCTCATCTCATCATTTCAGTTCCCAGGAAGGTGATTGAGGATTTAATTAAGTTTGGATAGTCGAATAAGTATAACCAGAAAGTTTCACTCGCAGAATTTCCATGCAGCATTTGGATTTGTATAACAGAAACTGCCTTAAGGGAAAAACCTGCTTCCTGGCTGGGAACTTTTATAAAATTGGTCATAAAAATGTATATAAGAATGTTTGGTTTCTTTTATGTGGTCTCTGCTGCTGCGGATAAAGTCAGAGCTTGGATATTTTTCAACACTTTTTGTTTCTTAATAAACAAAGTGTTAGGGATGCCAGTGATCTAGGTTGTTACATTTGCTAAAGCTCCTTGTCTGTTACAAGCCTGCATTATCTAATGGTCAAAATAGGTAGTCATCAATTATCCACAAATATTTATTGAGTACAGATCCATGCAAAGCCTTGCATGAGATACAAAGGCAGAAAAAAATCTGCTCCCAATCTTTAAGAAATCTAAATCATTTGGAAGCAAATATTTTTCTTGATTTTCTTCTCCCCTCAATAGCTATATGAAAAGAGTAGGAGTTACAATTGTTTCTAAGTACACTAAAATGGCATCAGTTCAGTTCAGTCACTCAGTCGTGTCTGACTGTTTGCGACCCCATGAATCGCAGCACGCCAGGCCTCCCTGTCCATCACCAACTCCCGGAGTTTACTCAGATTCACATCCATAGAGTCCGTGATGCCATCCAGCCATCTCATCCTCTGTCATCCCCTTCTCCTCCTGCCCCCAATCCCTCCCAGCATCAGAGTCTTTTCCAATGAGTCAACTCTTCACATGAGGTGGCCAAAGTACTGGAGCTTCAGCTTTAGCATCATTCCTTCCAAAGAAATCCCAGGGCTGATCTCCTTCAGAATGGACTGGTTGGATCTCCTTGCAGTCCAAGGGACCCTCAAGAGTCTTCTCCAACACCACAGTTCAAAAGCATCAATTCTTCGGCACTCAGCCTTCTTCACAGTCCAATTCTCACATCCATACATGACCACAGGAAAAACCATAGCCTTGACTAGACGGACCTAAAGTGGCAGAAACCCACGTATTTCATGGGGTTGGGGAAGGTACATAACAAACTAGAATTACTGAGAAAATGACTTTCCAGTATGTCCAATATACCAATGCACATTATAACTAAACCTAATATAATAGTAATACCATAAATACTACCCTTAATTTTCTCCCAGAATCTATCTTATTCATTCATTCATTTAATAGATATTTGCTTTATGTTCCTTGAAAAAATCTGGTGATGAAACAGCGCATGTGCTGCGTCCTGAGAGGAGGGAGTGGCATGGGTGCTGGCAGTTATGTGGGTGTCATTGAGAAGCTGGGGTATCGTTTATGTCTTAAAGAAATGAATAACCCTCTGACCTGAAAATAGAAAAGGGCGCTGTGTCATCCTTGCTTTTTCTCCAGTTTCTACCTGCTCCTCCAGGATTATCACTTTTATTGGTACCATTTCAAATACTTTTTATATGTTCTCATGATGTCCTACTTTATATTCCTATATTCCGGGCCTCTCTCTGGAGCAGATTCACATTCTCCTTCCCAGTGTACATTACTACCATAAAAATTTTAATAGAACAGCCATTATGGAAAACAGTTTGGAGGTTCTTCAAAAAATTTAAACTAGAACCATTGCGTGATCTAGCAATCCCTCTTCTGGGTATATATCCAAAGGAAATTAAATCAGTACTTCAGAGAGACATCTGGGATCACATGTTCATTGCAGCATTATCCACAAGAATCAAAATATGGAAACAACCTGAGTGTCCATCAATGCATAAACGAATAAAGAAATTGTGGTAAATATTTTTAAAAAGGAGATTTTGCCCTTTGCAACAATGTAGATGAAACTGGAAGACATTATGCTAAATGAAATAAGTCAGAAACATGAAGGAAAATATATATAATCTCATTTCTATGTGAAATCTAAAAATGGCATTTTTATGTGGAATCACAGAATCAAGGAGTTGAATGGTGGTTACCAGGGGAGAGGAGGCAGGGGAGATGTGAAATGTGGATCAAAGGGTACAAAGTTGCAGTTGCATAGGATGAGTAAGTTCTGGAAATCTAATATACAGCATGGTGACTCTTGTTAATAATATTATGTCATATATTGGAAATTTGCTAAGAGAATAGATCTCAGGTGCTCTCACCACACACACACACACGTACACACACACACAACTGTGTACAGAGATTTAATTCACTGGACTGTACTAATCTTTCACTATATATATGAAAACATCATGTTATATACCTGAAATGTAAACAATTTTTATTTTAAAAGAGAAAAGAAAAAATGACCTAATGTGTCCTTTCTCTTAGACTTGCATTTCCTTCTGTATTCCATATCTTGGCTGATGGTACCACCAGTCATTACCAAGCTACCAACCTCACAACCTCATTCTAGGTTCTTTATTCTTCCTATACTTCCTTAACACGGGCTTCCCAGGTGGCACTAGAGGTAAAGAACCCACCTACAAATTCAGGAGACACAGAGATGCAAGTTAAGTCCCTGGGTTAGGAAGATCCCCTGAAGAGGGGCATGGGCACTCACTCCAGTATTCTTGTCTGGAGAATTCCATGGACAGAGGAGCCTGGCGGGCTGCAGTCCACAGACTAGCGAAGAGTTGGACATGACTAAAGTGACTTAGCATGCATGTGCTTCCGTAACTCATCACCGTCCAAGTTTAGCAGTTTGACTTCCATTTGTTTCCAACACTGTCCTTTGCATTTGGTATTTACTTGTATTGACACTCTAATCATGTAGTGTTACATATATTAACTTGTGTGTATGAGTTCTGGGTAGCCTGTGGCTTCTTAATCTTTGATTCCATTCCCAGTGTCTAAATGAAGACTCTTGAGAGTACCTTGGACTGCAAGGAAATCAAACCAGTCAATCCTAAAGGAAGTCAGTCCTGAATATTCATTGGAAGGACTGATGCTGAAGCTGAAGTTCCAATACCTTGGCTACCTGATGGGAAGAACTGCCTCATTGGAAAAGACCCTGATGCTGGGAAATATTGAATGGGGGAGGAGAAGGGGACGACAGAGGATGAGATGGTTGGATGGCATCACCAACTGGATGGTCATAAATTTGAGCAAGCTCCAGGAGTTGGTGATGGACAGGGAGGCCTGGTGTGCTGCAGTCTCTGGGGTTGCAAAGAGTCTGACACAACTGAGCAACTGAACTGAACTGAATGCCATAGCCAGCGACATAATGTACATGGGATGTATGTCAAAGGAATGTTTATCAAAGGAATTGGGTTAGATGTCTATTGTCTAATCAATTATCTAACAATTCACCCAGCACCCATTTATGGAAGACTTGCTTTGTTATTCGAACTGTGCTTACTTGATACTGAGGAGACAAAGATGAAGAGACACACTGTCCTCACTGTCTGGTAGCTCACAGGGGACAAGGAAGAACAAACATATAAATAAGTGATATTGAAAAATTAAAATTATGATAGACCCAATAATCTTAATCATCTATTGTTTTTAGTTTCAACATATGTGTATATGTATGTTATCTTGTTTGATAGTGATGTTGCAGATTTTGCAATGATATTCTCTCTCTCTGGAATTATTATTTCAATGCATAATTAGTTAAAATTTGGTAAGATCTCAAGTTGAATTATCACTAGCAAAGTACTTGAGAGAATAAAAACATTTCCTCTTTAAGGAGTGTGTTCCTAAGAAAAATATGATCCTTGCTAGGAAAATGAAAATATCATGGGATCCTATAATTAAATATAGTCCTAACAGAAATACAAATTCACCTCATGGCTACCAGGCTTGAGCATAAATCAAGATGCAGTGAACTTAAGGACTGTGGCCAAAAACTAGTGATAAAACTCTGAGAATACTGATTATTCCAGGTAGACTGAAAAACTGACTTAAGAAAATTAATTAAACACCCCAGAAAGGCCAAGGAAAAAAAAAAGCAGACCTAGAGTTTTTCCTTGAAATCATCTTATCTCAACCACTTTCTTGTAAGCTTATGTTGAAAAGACTCTTTCAGGAAAGTGCTAATGTTTACCCCAAAAGTTTCACTTGTTGTCTGACTGCCTCCAGATTCACTTTGAAGATTTTTCTGAGGTCAAGTAAGGTTTTAGTAGTTCTTTTGAAGTACAAAAAAGGAAGAATGTTCTTCAGGTTGAACCAGCTTGCAGGTTATTATTATTACCACTGAAAAATTGAAAAGGTTCACGATGAACTTTCAGAATGGAATTAGTCTGCACAACCACAAAAACCAAATGTAATTTATGTTCAGAAAGGGAGAAATGCTCTCCAATTTTTTTTCAAAGACAGGTTATAGCGCAAAGTAGGCAAGGTACATTAGATTAGGAGTTAGCACAGTATTTAATTTTAGCACACCATTAAAGCGATTAAAAATCTCTTTTCTCCAAGCCCTACTACACTCAGTCTCAGTAGACATTACCTCTTTCTTCATCCTAAAAGTTGAAGCCATCAAGTTTAATCAACTTTACCAGCCCCCTTCCCTCCCCATAACTTATCTCTATCCACTTCCATCTTCTGATCCTCTCCCTTCATTTCAGACCCTGTGGGAAGGATCACTACACTGGCACTTCTTTGGCTGTTCAAATCGAGTCCAAAAAAGCAACGGCTTAAACAACTTAGGGCTTTCTTTCCCCTCATGTTACCAAGATCAGGAAGAGACATTCTTGGTCTGGTACAGACACTCTGTAGTGGCACCAATGGCCCAGGCCCCTTTGATCTTTCTGTTCTTCCTTGCTTTGCACTTGACTCCCTTCCAAAGAGATGCCTCTTGATCAGAGTGGTCACAGCCGTCATGTCCGCATGCCTGAGAGTAGGAAAGAAGAAAGGGGTGGAGTATCAAAAGGACATCTTACAGCTTAGGGAGTCATCCTTTGAAGGATAGTCCCTAGACCCAACAATTTCTTCTTATCTCATTGCTCACCATTCTGTCGTAAGGGCAGTGGTATCTCCAAGGAAAGACAAGAGACAATTCTTCTGAAACTTGGCACATTGCTTTCTCCAAAAAACCAGGATTCTGTTAGAAAGGGAAAAAGATGAATAAACAACTCAGTCACTACCATGGTATTGTAAATCATTTTTTCTACAAAGTTAGCACTTTTGAAATGTTACAAAAGCATAGTAAGGCAAAGGAGCTGAAACTTGGGAATCAGACAGATGTTCAGTTCTCAGTTCATTGCTAATTAGCTCTTGGATCTTGTTCAAGTTATTTAACATTCCCAAGCCTTAGTTGATCTATAAAGTGGAAATAAGATTACCTGTTGTGAATACCTGTTTGGGGAACTAAGTATAAAGAACTGCTATAATGCCTGGAACACAGTAAGTCATCTGTCATTTATAAATATATGTTGTTGTTCAGTCTCTCAGTCAAGCCCAACTTTTTGTGACCCCATGGACTGCAGCACACCAGGTTTTCCTGTCCTTCACTGTGTCTCGGAGTTTGCTCAAACTCATGTCCATTGAGTCGGTGATGCCACCCAACCATGTCATCCCTGTTGCCCCCTTCTCCTCCTGCCCTCAATCTTTCCCAGTATCAGGGTCTTTTCCAGTAAGTCGGCTCTTCGCATCAGGTGGCCAAAATAATGGAGCTTCAGCATCAGTCCTTCGAATGAATATTCAGGGTTGATTTCCCTTAGGATTGACTGGTTTGATCTCCTTGCTGTCCAAGGGACTCTCAAGACATTTAGATACCATGAAACGATGCTTTGATTTTCTTTGAAACATCCATATCTTCTTATTGCCCCAGTAGGCACCTTTTCCACTGCTGTTAACCAAGTAAGTATTTATATCCCCAGGTTTTGTTCTTGGCTTCCTGACACCCCTCCTTCTATGTTTCTCATTCATTATCTTGGTTTCAATTACACTCAAATGCTGATTTTTCTCAGCTTACTCAGATCCCAGCTTCTGACTCACCCCTTGGGTATTCCCAAAGTATCTGTATGGGTTAAAGAATAGTGCCCCCAAAGAAATGCTTACAGAAACTCCAAATGTGACTTTACTTGGAAATAGGATCTTTCCAGAGATAATTATGGTAAAACTCTTGAGATCAGATCATCCTGGATTAGAGCGGGTGCTAAATCCAATAGCAGGTGTCCTTACAATAAACAGAAAAGAAGAAGACATACAGAGACGTGGGAGAGAAAGCCATGTGAAGACAGAGGCACAGATTGGAGTTATGAACCTCCAAGCCAAGAAACACCAAGAATTATTGGCAGCCACCAGAAGCTAGGAAAGAGACATAGAACAAATTCCCCCCGAGAGCCTCCCAAAAGCATTAACCCTGACATTGCCTTGATTTGGAGAAGGAAATGGTAACCCACTCCAGGACTATTGCCTGGAAAATCCCTTGGACAGAGGAACCTTGTAGGCTACAGTCCATGGGGTCGCAAAGAGTCAGACACAACTGAGCAACTTCACTTTCACTTTCACCTTGATTTTGGATTTGCCCAACTATGACAATATAAATTTCTCTCGCTTTAAGCTCCCTGATTTTTAGTAATTCATTGTGACATCCCTAGGAAACTATTCTAGTGTCCCACGCTAAACTCATTGACCTCTCTGAATGTTTCTTTGACCATATTTTCTAACTTACAACACCACTATTTATGTAGACAATTCAGCTTGTTTTCCTCAACATCACCCACCCCTTCTTCTTCGTCATGTAGTCAATTATCAAACCTCATATCAGACCACTTCTAGTATCTGGCCTTCTTTCTCCAAATTCATCGGTCCCTTTTTTATTTTGAGCTTCTGATGTCTCTTATGTGGAGTTATACGAGCCTCCCGGTGTGTCTTCCTGCATTTTAGAGTATGCCACTGGAAGAGATCTGGCCAAAGCACATAACTCATTGTGAGCCCGACTTACTCAAAACTGTGATAACACTCAGTGCCCTGAAAGTGAAGCCCAAGAACCAAGCTAGTGGTGACCCTTCTCATTCCCTTTTGTCCATGTGCCTTTGTCTACACTGTCCCCACTAGTGCTGTGTCTCTCTGCTCACCACCATGTAAATTTCTCACCAACTAATGCCATTTATTACCCACTACATCCCATGTGTGCACCTCTCTCAGAAGCCTTCTTGATCTCTGTTTCAAGTAGATACCTTCCTCTGAGATCCTATAATACCCTGGATGTTTACCTTGAGCTGTGGAGTTTGCATATTATATAAAATGTAAGCAGATTCTTAATGGTAAGAAATAAAGAATAGTTTGATCTCCTTGAAGGTCAGGGCTCTTCTCTTTCACCTCTCCAGAAACGTGCACGGTGCCTGGTAGATACATTTGTCTTCAATCATTGTTGAAGGACTGAAGAGCCTAAATATTTCTCCTGTGAAACTACCAATTCCCTTCACATTGTTTTACCACCATTGGTAATCATGTTCAATGAGTAATTTTGAAATGATCTTAAATCCTTTTTCTTGTTGGCTATTGCAGTCAGTTCCCCCAAGTCCCTCGTTTCCTCTTTAGTCACACAGGGTCTCAACAGAGAACTAAGGGGCAGTGGTGTCCAGGCTCCAGAGTGAGCAGAGTATGTGCGTGCTCAGTCATGCCTGACTCTTTGTGACCCCATGGATTGTAGCCCAGCAGGTGCCTCTGTCAATGGAATTTTCCAGGCAAGAATACTGGAGTGGGTTTCCATCTCCTACTGTAAGGTATCTTCCTGACCCAGGGATCGAACCTGTGTCTCTTACATTTCCAGGCGGATTCTTTATCACAAAGTCACCTAGGAAGCCCCAGAGTCAGTGGGGTTAGTGTCAAATCCTGGCTTTACCACTTTCTAATTCTGTGACCCTGGTCATGCTCCTTGAGCTTCATCTGTGTATTTGTAGAACAGAAATGATCAGAGCACCTACATCATAGGATCACTGCCCTTTACTGATCACTAAAAAAACACATGCATGAGATAAAGATGGAGAACATATCAGATGAACTGAGAATCACCCCGCTCTCCTGGCTTCAGTTCTCTAAGTTCAACAAGTCTGTTACAGAGACATGAACTTTGAGCTAAATGTTAGATTTTACTGGTTACTGTTTCTCCAGGGGTGCATGGGTGACTGTGACACCTGACGTCTCTTCTTCCATATGGTCTGCAAACCTTGTTGAGGTCTGAGCCTTTTTTCCCCCCCAGAATGATTTCAGTAGACTCTGAGGTACTCTACTTCCCTTTCCTCTGTTCCCTTCTCATCCTCAACAAGATTCCTGTCCCAAAGTGTCATTTCAATCATAATGCCTCTCTTCCTGGAAGGGAACAAAATCTTCTGGTTCTCCATCAAAGGCAACTCCAGTGTTGTCTTGTAGGCTTCAAGGTCCTCACCCAAATGGTTTTCCTACCACTCTCCCCTCCCCTGCTTGTCCCTCTTATCTTCTAGCCAAGCAAACTTACCTATGGGCCATTTCAAACAGCATGCCTGATGGTGGCCTCAAGGCCACTATACATTTTCAATTAGGATAAGGTTCTGGGAAAATATTAATATGCTTTTCTCCTTTGCTTCTTCAGGTTCATGGGCCTTTCCCTAGTGGGACTGAGGCATTCATCCACCAGGAAGAAATCACATCATTACCATTGAGGGGAACTGAGAAAGATCAAGGTAATGCTGAACTTCTGATTTTTTTTTTAATATTCATTTATTTCACTGTGCCAGATTTTAGTTGATGAATGTAGGATCTTTGATCTTCATTGTGGTGTGTGGGATCTTCAGTGGCAGCATTCAAACCCTTAGCTGTGGCATGTGGGATCTAGTTCCCCGACCAGGGATCAAAAACTGGGCCCCCTGAATTGACAGCACAGAGTCTCAGCCACGGGACCACCAGGGAAGTCTCCTGAACTTCTGACACTTCAGATAGTACTATCAGGAGGGAGAAAACTTGTGACTAGGTTTTCTGAGAAATACAGAGTTTTCAAAATTCCTCTAGTTCTATTTTTTTAATAAGAAAATCAAAGCCCCAAAGCTGTGTGAAGTGTCTTCTGTGATGGCCAAGCCATGAGGTTTACGACTCTGTCTGGAAAGAACGTATAACAGTGAAAGAGAGAAAAGCCCATCATTTTGGCTCTAGTGGCTCCTGAGAGATGACTGGTAGCTGAAGCTAAAGCAATCCATTGAGGCTCAACAGTTAAGACATGGGTTGAAAGGAGGGTGTCTGATAAATCGAGGCATATACTGCCCTGGTTCCCAGGTTCAGTTCTCTGAATCATTTAAGCAACTCCATCACATAGATAAAGCTTAGGGGTTTTGTCTTTTCAATTTCATTCTCTTCCTTCTTGTAAAGCTATAAGATACTTCAGGGAAAAGAAACATTTCCAACATCCCATAGTTTGGTTTGTGATTTATTGGTGCCAGAGAATGCGAAGTTCTTTCCAATAGCCACGCAAATCATCATTGAATTACCAGGTCGAGGCTTGAGACGAAAACACATCAGTAAAACCTAAAGGAAAAAGATGCAAGGATCTTATTTATACCTTCAGGCTAACAAATGTTCGTTGCCTTCCAAAGAACTGTGGTCATGATCAGGTGCTGGTGAGGAAAGATCACAGATTGGTTTAAGTCTTACGGCAAAGCTATTTAACTTGTTGCATTTAAGAGCCTCAGATTGACTGAGAATCAAAACAACTATTTATGCTAAGAGTTGCTGCAATGATTATGGAGACCGTGGCCAGAGTTGCTGCAATGATTATGGAGACTGTGGCCAGACAGATTCAGTAATAAATAATTTATGAAAAAGCAAAATGGGAAAAATGTATTTTGAGTGAATTGACTTTTTATTTGTAGAGTGTGAACTGTAGGCCAGGAATTGTGCTCAGGATAAGCTCACAGAGATAAATGATGTTTGGTGCCCTCACATAGCTAATATTCATGGAACACCATCCTAAATACTTCATGGGAATGAATTAAGAACAACTTCATATAAACTATTATTATTGCTTTTGCCATATGTTAGTCATTCAGTGGTAATATGTGATGCTGCAATATGAACCAAGGCAACTGGCTTTGGAGTTTGTCGTCTTAACCAATATGGTTTACAGTATGTAATACGGTTTTATGGCTACATGCAGAGGGTTGGCGTCAGAGAGAACTGAGAAACCTCCAGAAGAAAATTTAGGAGGATATTTTTTATATGTTGGAATAGGGCAGGATTTGCTAAGCATGGACCAAACCTCAAAGCCATGAAAGAAAATACTGGCATATATGGCTATAATGCAAATAAAAACCTTTGTATGTTCAAAGAAGCCATATACAAACTTAATGTGTAATGACCTACCTGGAGAAAAATATTTGCTATATACTTAATATACAAGAGGTTAATGATATTTATAGGAATTCTATAAATCAATGAAAAATTCATTGACTAAAGAGTGAAAAGGTAAACTCAGTTCAGTTCAGTTCAGTCACTCAGTCGTGTCTGACGCTTTGCGACCCCATGAACCACAGCACCCCAGGCCTCCCTGTCCATCACTAACTCCCGGAGTCCACCCAAACCCATGTCCGTTGAGCCAGTGATGCCATCCAGCCATCTCATCCTCTGTCGTCCCCTTCTCCTCCTGCCCTCAATCTTCCCCAGCATTAGGGTCTTTTCAAATGAGTCAGCTCTTCGCATCAGGTGGCCAAAGTATTGGAGTTTCAGCTTTAACATCAGTACTTCCAATGAACACCCAAGACTGATCTCCTTTAGGATGGACTGGTTGGATCTCCTTGCAGTCCAAGGAACTCTCAAGAGTCTTCTCCAACCCACAGTTCAAAAGCATCAATTCTTCAGCCCTCAGCTTTCTTTATAGTCCAACTCTCAAGAGGTAAATTAAGAAAAGGCAAATATTTAAATACAATGACCAGTAAGCAATATTTTAAAATGCTTAGTATCACTGGTAATCAAAGCAATGCAAATTAAAGCTTTGAGATAACTCCAACTGTTTAATTGAAAGTATCCAAAAGTTTGATAGGAAATAAAAGGCATATTCTTGTTTGAATCAGAGATTGCGGAGACCTCCATCAAAATCTCAGAAATGAGGCAGATGGCAGATTGCAGTGATTTTCAAACTTACTGAAAGAGCCGTGTTCCTTTTTCTTTCTCCTCCTCACTTAATTGGTATTGCTTCATTAATAAAGCTCACAATAAACCACATCAGAAAGCTGAAACAAAACACAAAATCAAAATACCTTCAGAATGCTTACTCCAGTCTGTCTATTGTGACTTGCTTCCTCTGCATAGTACATCATGGAAAGAGCATTTGTTACCATAGGCTGTTTTCTGTTTGATCTTTATTTTTTGTTTTGCTTTATTTCTATTCACAAGACATTTGCTATCCTAGAGACCTAAGTTAATCAGGAGGTTCTAAAAATCTGATGAAGTGTGAGGAGAATGTGAGATTGGCACTTGTTCATGTTATTCTGAATAACAAAATCTCTTGATGTTATTCTGAATAACAAAATCTCTTGAGTTTTTGGAAGGAAGATAAGAATGTACTTTAGGTAGGGGCCTCAGACGCATTTTCTCTAGGAAGTAGAGAAAACCAGGAAAGAGAAAAAGTTGGGCACAGCAGAGAACTTTGAGAACTGCTAGCAACAGATAAGTAATCACTATGTGATAAATACCATGCATTTCGCAGAGCAGCTCTTTAACGAGATTCCCTTTCTGCTGACTCATTCAGATCTACCTAGTGGTAGAACTTCAAAAATAAAAAATGAAGAGAATTAAGGCAAGATCCCATTATCCTCCCGGGAGAACTGCTGACTTCACTGGCATCTATCCTCTAAAGACTTATGTAAATTTTCAATTGGGTAGCTAGAATTCTTTTTTTTTTTTTTTCTTGTAAGTATTTTTACCGAGATGCTTTCTGGATAACTTCCATCTTCTAACATTTTCTGGATGAACACCCTCAAGAAGGATCAAATGGTTTTTATTCAGTTTGGCTTTCTTCAGAACTTAAAGAAAAACAACCCTTTGCAAGATACATTAACTCTTTCCCAGCATACGGGTATCACCAGGCAGTGGTAATAACACAAAAAGCCTCTTTAAGAGTAGGGTTAGAAAGATACTAGGCTGAAGCTTGATAGATGGGGTGTTTAACATTAGTTTTGCCCTTGAGTTGCTGAAACGCCACGGGAAAATCAGCTTACTGCTGCGAACCCCATGTTTTTCATTAGTAAAGTAAGGAGGTCATTCTTGATGACCTTCGTGATCGCTTTATACCTAAGCTTCTGAGGTCTGTGAGGAAATGAGCTCTAGAAAGTATCCAAACCCTCTGAAATATGAATCTCATAATTTCAATTAGATGTGCTTTTAATTGTGTTTTTATATAGCATCAATGGCTTGTTCTATGAAACTTGACATTA
Organism: Oryx dammah; assembly: GCF_014754425.2. Classification (NCBI taxonomy): domain Eukaryota; kingdom Metazoa; phylum Chordata; class Mammalia; order Artiodactyla; family Bovidae; genus Oryx; species Oryx dammah. The sequence goes on from NW_024070203.1 coordinate 58,963,665, forward strand.
CCAAATTTTATCCAAAGCATTTTCTCTGTTCCAAGTTTTTTTTCTTGTTTTTGACACTGTTTCTAATTAGTTTGAGCCTGCTTATAAAGTCAACAATTTTGTATGCCAGAAAGATGATTTTCTGGCCTCAAATATTTGTGTTACAAGGGGCAGAGTATGCTTGGTTATGCTGCAGAAACAAGTTAACTCAATACAATCATAGTTTATTCACAGCCTGGTGCGAGTCCTGTAACTCCAGGGCAGGTTTCTGCCCCAGAAAGACTCGGCATTCCTGGATCCTCCCACCCCATGGCTCTTCTGTCTCAACATAGGTCCTCCAGTTGTTGCCACAGAACGAGAAAGGATGAGAAAGTCATTCACTGACTCTGGCTGTTAGATGCTTTGGGCCAGAAGTCACATACATCACTTCTGCTTATAGCTACTGGCCATATCTAGTTATACAACGCTACTGAACTGCAAAAGGGCTGAGAAATGTGGGTCTGAGGGCAGAGTCAATGAGTGATATATCTTACAGTTCTTCCATACCCTCTTCTTTTTTAAAAATTTTATTTACTTTTGGCTGTTCTGGGTCTCTGTTGCCGTGTGAGGGCTTTCTCTAGTGGTGGCAAGCGGGGGCTACTTCTTGTTGTGGTGCATGGGATTCTCATTGTGGTGGTTTCTCTTGTTGTGGAACACGGGCTCTAGGCACTTGTGCTTCAGTCGTTGTGACAAATGGGCTTAGTTGCTCCTTATCACGTGGATCTTCCTGGACCAGGGATTGAACCCACGTCCCCTGCACTGACAGGTGGATTCTTAACCACTGGACCACCAAGGAAGTCCCCTTTCTTTACACCATCACCTCAAGCTTGTCATCCATCAATCCATTCATTGTCTTCTCTTCCTTCAACCCTGGGCACTTACTAGATAATTTAGGTACCATTTTAAAAAATGGTACAGAATGAACCTATTTGCAGGTCAAGAGTAGAGACGCAGACATAGAGAAGAGATAGGTGGACATAGGGGAAAGGGGAGGGTGGGATGAATTGGGAGCTTGGAATTGACATATATTCACTACCCTATGTCAAATGGATGGCCAGTGGGCAGCTGCTGTATAGCACAGGAAGCTCAGCTCGTGCTCTGTGATTACTTTGATGGATGGGATGGGAGGGAGGGGACATACGTATACATGTAGCTGATTTACTTTGTTGCACAGTAGAAACTAACACAGCCATTGTAAAGCAACTGCTGCTGCTAAGTCGCTTCAGTCGTGTCTGACTCTGCTATCCCATAGACGGCAGCCCACCAGGCTCCGCCGTCCCTGGGATTCTCCAGGCAAGAACACTGGAGTGGGTTGCCATTTCCTTCTCCAATGTATGAAAGGGAAAAGTGAAAGTGAAGTCACTGAGTCGTGTCCAACTCTCAGCAACCCCGTGGACTGCAGCTCACCAGGCTCCTCCATCCATGGGATTTTCCAAGCAACTAGACTCCAATAAAAGAAAATAAAGATGAGTAGAATCCGTACCCTTCACTCAGACAAAGTAAGAAATCTACCATGAACTACCTAGATATGATTTAGTCTTATCTCATTTAGTCTTTCCATTTAACACTATTTTTTTCATCTTTACTGACAAGAAGCTACTTAAGAGATCAAGTAGATTGCCCCAAATCACATGGTGAATATGTGGCTAGTCTATAATTCCTGTTCCGATCTGTGTGAAGACTGTGGCTTTGCTTTTTCCATCATAACCCCTGACTTGTCAGTCTTCGGTTAATTATCACAACAGACTGGTTTGACCTGGAGTTTAGATGAATCGATTGCTCTTGTTTTTCTCACAGAGGGACACAGTGGAGTAGGCGATAGGTCACTGAAGTCATCAAGACATCAAAATGCCCAGAGTTTCAAACTTACTTTGTTTACTTGGGCAAATTATTTAACTTCTCTAAGTTCCATTTTCTTCACCTGTAAAATAGATTATTCAGACAATTAAATGGAAAAACAATCTGATATGAAGTGCTTGACACACTCCTAGTTGGTGCCATCATCAGCGCCACCAGTGTTACTGCCTTTTAAATTATTGCTGTTACTGTAATTCAAACTCCTGCCTAAGGTGCAGGGCTAAGGGTCCTCTGCATGTGATTCTGTTAATCTTGGTTGTGACCCAGTTTCTTGTGGATTTTTTTTTCCTGGAGCCAAGACTCAGCTTGCTATTGCACGGGGCATTGTTAATTTATTTCAGGTCTTTAAGTTCAGGTAAAAGGTCCCTATCGGTACTTTAAAAAGTTAGAATTCATCTTATCTGGTACCCCATGCTAGCTTTTATTTCTTTTCTGTTAATTTTTCATTTACTCTTAAATCTTTATTCATTTAAGTAGGTAAACAAAAAACACACTAATATCAGAAGGCATATGGAAATCTTGACTCACAACATGAGAGGGCTGGATCTTTTTACCCCAATAGCTTCACAAAGATTGAGCAACTTGAAACTTTTTCAGGGACATGCTCTTGACCTCATCTTTGCCAAATGCCCAGTCTCTCACTCACTTTCTGACCACTTCCTCTGGTACTACCAACACCCTTGTACCAAGATTCTAACTGCCAATTTCAGATCTTAATGAAATCTCTAATCTTGGCCATCACCGCCTGTTCCTGTAACCTTCTCATATTTTCACAGCTCTCCTCCCTAGCTTCAGTTGTTCATTATTACCATCACATCCTTGCAAATACTTTAACTTCTTGGCAGCTCTTTCCTCTCTTCCTATGTTGTGCTTACTTGGCAAAGTCTCAAGTCTAATTAAATCAAACTATCTACCTATTTTTGCTTGTAGTAAGTAACATTTGCAGAGAAAAAAATGAATTTGCTGATGACTGCTTTCATCTGAATCGCATGGTTCCAAATCACACTGGGTACTCAACACTGCTGTTCAACTTTACATCACTTCCCTAGCTTTTCTCATTTCCAAGATGGCTATTTGATGGCTTCTTTTCTCACCTGAAATCCTTTGACCTCTTCTTGTCAAAATCACACTCTCAGCTACTGTCTTTACATCATTGAAAAACAGAGGAGCTGCTAGAAAGCAACACTGTCTTTTTCCTACCTCAGCAGCTACGGTGCCACTTGCTTCTGTTCCTATGACCTCTGCCTTCCCTTTTCTTCACTCTGAAAGAAATGCTTTCACTCCCATCGAAAGCCAAACCCTCCCCTTGTGCAACAGGTCCCGTTTCCTATAGATTCTGCAAGGACAATATATCTGAAATTTTACACTTTCCCTCAGCATTCTCAATTTATTCCTGTCTCCTGAATGATTTCCATCAGCATACACACCTATTGTAAGATCACCTATATTTGCTTGTGTATGTCCTCCTGAGAATTACACGTTTTGTTAGCAGTTTTCTTTGCTTCCTCCATGTGTGCTTTTCCCATGTGGCATTTGGAAAATGTACACATGGAGGAAGCAAAGACAATTGCCAACAAGACGTCTAATAATTCTCAGGAGGGGATCCAAAAGTAAACATTGTTGTTCAGCCGCTGAGTCATGTCTGACTCTTCGCAACCCCCATGGACTGCAGCATGCCAGGCTTCTCTGTGCTTCACTCTCTCCAGGAGGTTGCTCAAACTCATGTCCATTGAGTTGGTAATGCCATCCAACCATCTCATCCTCTGTCGAATAGAAAGCCTCTTATTCTCTGTATTAAATCCCTTTTCTTTAAATACCTAGAATGATTTTTTTCTCTCCTGTCCAAATCCTGACTGTGATACGTATGTCGATCTTTATTGTCTTAAAACTTCACTCTGTCTGGCCTTTCTCTTGGAATGTTTTTTTTCCTCTATCTTTACATAATGCAAGTGATTAAAAGTCATTTGGCTTGCAGCTTAAGTAGCACTCCTTTGTGCAGCCCATTCACTATCACGTTATCCTAATTGTGATATACTGTTTATGATTATATATTTTTTCTTGTTTATTTGCTCACCAGAAGATAAGTGATCTCATTATCTATGCATTCCCCATATCTAGGACAGTGTTGGACCCCCAGATGTTATCCAATAAATATCTGTGGAATAAATAAATGAAAATTGACCATCATATAGCATTTCAGAATATCAGTGATTGAAATTTTAGGTTCCTCAACTGGATTTATTTATTTTTAATTGAAGGATAATTGCTTTACAGTATTGCATAGGTTTATACCAAATGTCAACATGAATCAGCCATTAAGGGAAAATCTACTAAGGGCAAAAAGGTCCTGTGAGAGATACAAAGTCGAATCAGAGCTCAGTCCTGCCTTTGAGGAACCAGCAGAAGAAATAAGGAAGGTGATGCACATGTGGCCATTGTGTAACATAGAATGTGGTGTCATTAGGCACATGTTAAAGCTACAGGGGTTCAGAAGCAGATTTCTGCTTCCATCTGGGGATACAGAGAAGGCTTTCTGAAGGAGGTAATGTTTGAATTGGGCCGGGAAGGATAGTTAGGACTTATGCATGCAAAAATGGGTGGGAAGAACATTCCTGGGCAGCCATTATCAATGGCTCAAAGTGGAGGTGAAGCACATTCAGAATATAGGGAATTTGGGATCATTTCCCTTGGCTGGAAAGTAGGGTGTGAAAAGTGGAGAAGTCTAAGATGAAGGACTATACTCAGAAAACAAAACATCTCAAATAAATTCCCAGACAGGCAGGGGATCTACTGTTTTTCATTGAAAAACTTTTTATTCAGATACACAAGCAGATTTTAAATTTACTTAAGGTGGGTATTAAGTTTGCAGTTAGAGCTCATTTACGCTAAAAGCCTTGAGGCTATAGGAATTCTGTTTATTTGTTAGGAGCCGCACCATGTTTTACATTCTAAATGCTCTGATTCAAATTCCATGTTGTGAATCTCTGCTCCCTCTGAATGTGAAACAGGCTGCATGCACATGCATATTTGTTCATAATGAGCTTTTAACATCTCCCCTCTTCTCTGGGGATGAAATTAGTGTATATTCCGCTTTAGTCATGTCAGTAATCTTCCTGGAGATGGCAGAAAATGATTAAAACTTACTCTAAATCATTATCAGCCCATTGAAAGATATTCTCCTCTTGAACTTCTGCTTTCCTCTAAAACAACCCAGCAATTGAATTGGAAAGTGTCTGAGCGTGAAGTTCAAAGAACATATAAATTTTCCTTGAGGTTCTTTATCTAATAATAAAGCGATTGTTGCTGTATCGAGGCTTTATTAGTTTCTTAGATACTCTCTTAGTCACCACCAATAATCATCCTTCAAACATGCATTTTCCTGCCTTATTGTGCTAAACAGACTGCCTTCAGCTGTTATATTGCAGTGCTGTATCAGTTAAAACAGTGATTCCAAGTTGGCTATTTGTTTAGAGTGATAGAGGTAGAATAGATCAGTGTATTTTGTTTCCTGTAGGCTTTTATGTCACTGGATATGAGTACTTATATGCATGTAGACAAAATTCACAGCTAAGACTCATAGGTTTAAAGTTAATCACTAAAGGTCAAGTACTCTAAAAAAACCACTTAAAATACAGTATCACCTGGAGTGATGATACCAGTAAAAAAAGAAAGAAAAAAGAAAAAATATAGGTTCTGCCTGTTTTTTTAGTGCAGAAAATAGGGCAGTTAATTATATATTCAAATACGTGTGCATTTTCTCGTGTCTGATGCAAATATCATAACATCCAATGCAGGCGGAAAAGGAGGATCAAGACAAGTTGGCTATTTGCATGTGAGATGCTGAGTTTCCTAAGTCCAGGGAAGAATTCCAGGGAGTCATCAATACCAGGGAGTTCTAGTTTCCTCCCTGAAAGCAATGAAACATGATTCATGGTCTTAAAATGACCTTTTAGAGACATTCCACTCATCACTCTTCCTCTTAGGCTGTAGTGTAGATAGGCTATGTCTCTGATGATCTTCCAGGTTCAGAAATTGTAAGAATTTTTGATTCTTACAAAACATCAGCAATAATAGGCAAATTGGGCTCTGTGAAACGGAGTCTATTAAAGTCATTTATCATAGACAAAGCCCGTTTCCGATGAATCCTAGCAGGAGGAAACTAAAAAGATCATCAGAATGAAGGCTGCTGGGTGGACCGCTTTTTTTAAAAAGCTTAAATTAGTTGCCAACATAATATCATATCCAACTGGGTTTTAATCCCTATAATAATACTTTCTATTTTTTTTGTTGTTGTTGAGGAACTAGATTCCCAGAGAATTCAGAAGTTTAATTCCAAGACACACATCTCATTGATAACTAAACAAAGAGTTTATTAAGATGGAAAAATTTAGTATGTTTTATTCCATCATATTAATCCCCAGATTCACATATCTGCCATTTAAATTACATAGCTATGAGTTTGAATATCTGTAAACTAGCAATAGGTTAGAGTTAGGGAAAGTTGACTGCTTTTCCAGTGTTGTCTCTTGACATATTCTTTTCCAAAGAAAAATGAAAACTAATCCTTTTCAAATTTACCACAGGTCACATTTTTAAAATATTTATTGGAGAAACATGGTGGGAGGTATATAAAATGCCTAAACCATGGGGAAAGAGGTAAGTCAGCACAGCAAAGAGATAAACACAGATAACACAAAGTAAATACCTGCTTGTTCAATCTCAGTTGTTTCGGCATTTAGGAAAACTGGGACAAGACTGAGCTTATAAATGGAAAATAACATCTTAAAAATTTCCACCAGCTGTTAGGTTCTGTGAATACGTTATCCCATTCACACAACAATCTCTCACAGAGAGTATTTTGTCATCATTTCTCCAGAAGAGGAATCTGAGACTTCAGAGAGTTTAAGGAACATCCCAGATTCCACCCAACCAGGCAGGGGCAAAGTTGGAATTGGAACCAGGTGAGATTCCAAAGTGTATCTGACTTCCAGGACACAATTTCCATCTCTCCACACTATTTTCTTGCTTCCTTTCTTCCTTCTTCCCTTCCTCTTCCCTCCCTCCCTCCCTTCCTCCACTCCATCCCTTCCCTCCCTCCCCTGACAGCATATGGGATCCTAGTTCCCCAACCAGGACTCCGGATTCTTAACCGCTGGACCACCAGGGTAGTCCCCCATACTATTTTCTTAGACACAAATTTTGTGCAGTTGAAAAGTGTAAATAAGTTTGTAGAAGAAGTAGTTTTAAACAACAGTGAGACGAAGCGTGAGTCACATTGTTAAAGTACCCCCGAGAAAACATGTCCTATATTACTTGGAAGTTAATCTAATTTTAAGCAATCCTTTTTTTCCCCTAAAAACCAGTTCCCTTAAGACTTTCATTAGGCACAGTTTTCTTAGTCTGAATTAATTTTGTGCTGGGAAGTAACAAAAGGACATTTCTTTGGTGCTGAATAGTCCTTAATTCAAACTCTTCCAGAATATTCAGGGAGCCTTATTCAAATTTATACAAAATTTTGATTCTTTTCTCCCTCAGATATTGAAGTGATCATCACACACACACACACACACGCACACACATTTGTTTCTAAACACACACACACTCACACACACACAGAGGTTTCTGAATTTCCAGAAACATCTCCAAGTCACTCACAAAAACATGTAAACGTGACCCATTTCTTTATAGTCAACAACACATCTCCCTTCCAGGAGGGCTGCTGAAAATCTTTTCTTTGAAACTACTTTGACTGAGAGCTAAATCTCCCCAGACAGGCTGAGGAGGATTAGAGTATATATTCCTTTGGGTAACAGCCTTTCAGGGTCAAAGGAGGATAAGAGGATTTTCAAATAAGGTTCTGATGAAGAAGGCATCCAGAATGAGTGGTCTAGGGACACAACATCTAACCTTGGAGTCTCTCAACCCCAGTCAAATCCCAGAGGGGCTTCTGTAGAAAGCTGCGTCCTTTCTCCAAGCCTGCTGAAATAAACTCTGTGCCCCTTTCACAATAGATTTGAATGGTGAATTACCCCGTTTGGAGGTGGAGAAAGAGTAGGAGAGCTTTTCTTTTCCCACGAGGCAGCATCTCTGTTTATAAACGGTAATGGCATTGACACTGGTAAACTGATTATGCTAAGCACGCTGGGTACCAAGCACCGCTGAATGTTTCCTTTGCTTGCTCTTCAGGGTTTAAATAGAAACTTGTGATTCTGGGGATCAGAAGCTCAAGTCCCAATCAGTGAATAATTTATTAACCTTTAATAAGTTGCTGATCTCTTTGTACCTCAGTCTGAATGACAAAGTAATAACCTTCTTAGTAAATTGTTTTGAGATCTCTTATCGAAAGGATAAATATGCAGTAATTATGAAGGCTTTCTAGCAACATTCTGATGAGGGATTCCAAAGTAAACCCCAATGGACAGGATCTGTTTATTTGTATCAAGCTGGAAATAAACTACTTTGAAATAGTGAAGGATGAAGCATAGTTGGAGTGAGTTAGTGTTGTTCCATCACTAAGTCATGACCAGCTCTTTGTGACCCCATGGACTGCAGCACACCAGGCTTCCCTGTCCTTTGCTGTCTCTCAGAGTTTTCTTAAATTCATGTGCATTGAATTGGTGATCCCATCCAACCACCTCATCCTCTGTCTCCTGCTTCTCCTCCTGCTTTCAATCTTACCCAGCATCAGGAAATTGGAGTGGCATTTCCTAATAACAAATGATATACAATCATTGAAAGCAAAATGTACAAGAAAAGCAATAGGTATTGGGCACTGACCACAGGCTAGCTGCTTCGGTTAAAGGAGGATAATACAGCATCCCTGACCCCAGGGGGCTCACAGTCTGGAAGGACTGACAGGCACACAAGCAAGTAGGTACAACAAGGTCATATACACACCCAGCACCAACCTCGAGGACAGTCACCAAGCAGTAGAGCATGTCAGCTGGGTTTTTATGTCCAAAACCAAGAATTTCAAACTGTCAGGGACCCTAGAAATATTTAATACAACCCTTTAATTATATGAAGGAAGACCATTCAAACCTGAGAAATTAAGGGGCTTAAAAAAATAGGGAAACACGTCTTCAGACTTCCAATCAAGTCAATTACTCAGTTCTATGAAAAAAAATACCGTCTGAGCTTCCCTGATGGCTCAGACGTTAAAGAATCTGCGTGCAATGCGGGAGACCTGGGTTCAATCCCTGGGTTGGGAAGATCCCCTGGGGGAGGGAATGGTAACCCATTCCAGTATTCTTGCCTGGAGAATTCCAAGGGCAGAGGAGCCTGCAGGCTACAGCCTATGGGATCATAAGAGTTGGATACAACTGAGTACACGTGAAAAAAATACAGTATACATATTGAGATATACTGATATTTATATATTATAATATGTGTGTAAGTATTATGAATATATATGTTAAAGGTCTATGTAAAGTTATACATTCATATCAAATTATTTATAGCATTGTGTGATATATAAAAGATATTAGTTTACTTGCAATATTGTAAGTAACATGATAATATTATTATAATGCATTGTATTATATTATTATACATAGGTGTTATCATTAAAGGGAGTAGATATGCAACAAAAATGTTGCTTGGCAATCAAGAGAGAAGTTACTAGGCGATAACCTGGATTCCTCATTTTTTCCCATTATTGAAGCCTGAGGAGACACCCCGTCTTTCTGTTTAAATCAGGTACTTCCTCCATACTCCCAGCATAAATGACAGTTCCTCCGTAACCTCTCTTGATGACCTTAAATCACTTCTGGCTGTTAATAGTCTGTCCCCATCCCACACTACTAGATGGTGAATGCTTGATGAGCCCCTTAATTGAGAAGCAGTCTACATCCTCACTGAGAACCTGACCTTTAGAACAGGCAGGTGCATAGGTGAGGGTCCACTCTGCTGTATTCCAGATATAAGAGTTAAGAGCAGTTTCCCTCACGTCTCTAGACCTCTTTATTTCTTCATCTATAAAATGATAAAAATTGTACCTACGACATTGTGTCTTTGCAGGATTCTAGTGTACGTGGGAACCAAGTACTCAGCAATTATATAGTCTTTGTATTTTTGCACACTATGACTGCTCAATAAATATTTGTTAGGCCAAATCAAATTTTATGTTTTCCTTCAAATATTTTTTATATGTCTCTCCAGTCTTGGTATTATTCCTTTAATTTTGTCATGCAGAAACAGACAGATCATTTTTTCTAAAGCTATTTTAAATTATTTATATTCACCTTTGCATCCTCCAAGAAAACAAACAGCCAGCTGCATCAGATTTTGCCAACAGCGTTCTCTTTCTTGTCAACACGGAGCAACGAAGGCAAGCTCTAGAAGTTCGCCAAAGCAGTTTTGTGGGTTTTTCTTTCTGGTGGCTCATCTGCAGAATGAGAGACACAAACATCAAATGGTAACATGAACCACCTAAATAAGGAAGAAACAAACTGTGGAGCTTCTGAGTCTTTCTCAGAGCAGAAACACATCAAGTAAAGGAATGATGAGGTGCAAGAATGTCAAAATGAAAAAAATCCCTTGGAAATTTCCAGATAACAATTGGAAAAAAATGGTTGTGGGTTGCTTTAGCCTGAATTCTCAAACTGCCCTCATTCTGCTCTTGAATCTTCACTAGAGACTGCCTTCCCTCTCAGCTCTGTTTTTCACCTCTCTGGATCATTATAAGGCTAATTCCTATCATAGTCACTCTCAGATATTGGGTTGGCCAGAAAGTTTGTTTGGGTTTTTCTGTACTATCTTCTGGAAAAACCCGAACGAACCTTTTGGCTAATCCACTGTATCACAGTTCCATCTACCATCTCAGCTTCTTCATCTCTTGGAATTATTGTCTGAGCAAATGAGCCTGTCCTAGCTATGCGTCTATCCCCAAGCCTCCCCACTGCTCCCCGCCACCACCACAAGTGTATACCACTGTCGTCTCCCCTTCCGCTCAAGCCTCCTGTCTGTCTCTTTCTGTTGTTGTTAAGACACTAAGCTGTGTCCAACTCTTTTGCGACCCCATGGTCTGTAGCATGCCAGGCTCCTCCCTCCATGGGATTCTCCAGGCAAGAGTACTGGAGTGGGTTGCCATTTCCTTCTCCAGGAGATCTTCCCAACCCAGGGATCGAACCCTGGTCTCCTGAATTGCAGGCAGATTCTTTACCAGCTGAGCCACAAGGGAAGCAGCCATACTTATACGAGTATCCGTTCTCTCACAAACTCCTCTCTTGTCCAGGCTGCCACATAACACTGAGCAGAATTCCATGTGCTATATAGCAGGTCTTTGTTGGTTATCCATTTTCAATATAGCAGTGTGTACTTGTCCCTCCCATACTCCTTAGCTATCCCTTCCCCTCATCTTTTTCCCCTAGCAACCATAAGTTCATTCTGTAAGTCTATGAGTCTCTTTCTGTTTTGTAAATTCATTTCTGTCATTTCTTTTTACATTCCACATATAAGGGATGTCATATGATATTTTCCTCTTTTCTGTCTGACTTTCTTCACTTAGTATGACAGTCTCTAGGTCCATCCATGTTGCTGCAAATGGCATTATTTCATTCGTTTTAATGTCTAAGTAGTATTCCATTGTATATAGTATATAGTAGTATTCCATTGTCTATATGTACTGCATCCTCCATTTTTCTGTTGATGCACATTTAAGTGGCTTCTATATGGTTATTGTAAACAGTGCTGCAATGAATATTCAGATGCATGTGTCCTTTCAGATTATGTATGTTTTTCCCCAGCTATACAGGAGAAATGGGGTTCTCCTATACAGGAATGGGATTGCAGGGTCATATGGTAGCTCTGTTTTTAGTTTTTTAAGGAACCTCCATCCTGTTCTCTATAGTGGATGCACCAATTTACATTCCCACCAACAGTGTAGGAGGGTTCCCTTCTCTCCATATCCTCTCCAGCATTTATTGTTTGTGGATTTTTTGATGATAGCCATTCTGGCTGATGTGAGGTGATATCTCATTGTAGCTTTGATTTGCATTTCTTTAATAATTAGCAGTATTGAACATCTTTTTCTTGTGCCTCTTGGCCATCTGTATATCTTCTTTGGAGAAATGTCTATTTAGGTCTTCTGCTCATTTTTTGATTGAGTTGTTCATTTTGATGCTGTTATGTGTCATGTACTGTTTGTACATTTTGGAGACTAATCCCTTGTCAGTCACATCATTTGCCAATATTTTCTCCCAATCTGAGAGTTGCCTTTTCATTTTGTTTATCATTTCCTTTGCTGTGCAAAAGCTTTTGAGTTCAAGTAGGTCCCAATTGTTTTTATTTCCATTGTTCTGGGAGATGGATCGAAAAAGATATTTCTGTGATTTATGTCAGAGAATGTTCTGACTGTGCTTTGCTTTATAAGTTTTATAGTGTCCAGTCTCACATTTAGGTCTTTAATCCATTTTGAGCTTATTTTTTTGCATGGTGTTAAAGAATGATCTAATATCATTTTTAAATATTAATTTGAAAATAGAAGCAAATGGCTCAGATGGGAAAGAATCTGTCTGCAATGCAGGAGACTCAGGTTTTGATCCCTGGGTTAGGAAGACCCTGGAGAGTAAAATGGCAACCCACTCCAGTATTCTTGCCTGGGAAATCCCATGGACAGAGGAGCCTGGCAGGCTACAGTTCATTGGGTCACAATGAGTCAGACATGACAGAGCAATTAACACACAGATAGACAAACTTGTTACCCTGGCCTCCAAAGCCCTACATGATCAAGTCCTCTTCTGTTTGACCTCAACTCTTATTGATTTTTTCCCCCTATTGTTTCCAGAAGTTTCTCAAATGCACTAAGATCTGAGCCCAGGGCTTTTGGTCTCCTGGCTTTTTGCATGGCTCATATCTTTGATAATTCAATTAGACCATAAGGAGGGGTTTTGGTTAGAGTGTTCATAGGAGCACCCTAAACTAAATGCCTTTCCTGGTGTCTCAGTACCCTCACCTGAGTTTATTTTCTCATTATCATCTATTCTCTGAAATGAATTAATAAGTTACATATTAACATTGTCTGTGCCTGCACTAGCCTGTAAGCTCTCTGAAGTGTTAGCACTGAGGCCTACCTAGAACAATGCCTGGCACATAGTAAGTGCTCTAAAAATATTTTTTGAATGAAGTACATGAAATATTTGTAGTGTTTTGTAAAGTTGTAATATTCGTAAAGCTACAAATATTGAAATATTTGTAAAATGCTTAGTAGAGTTCAGGCATCTGCAAAAGAAATAGTTCTTTAAATAGTAGGCAATTTGAAATATAAGATCAGAGAAAATCCTACCAGGATGGGATGACCTCAAATATCAGGCAAGGCAAAAATCTCCAGATGTCAGTAAGTGGAAAAGAGGCCACTGATGATTTCTCTGTTTATATTCATTCCTATGTGAACTGGATTCCACACAGGCTGTACTAAATTCTACCAGACAAATGTTTTTGTATCTTAGATGTTGACCGGGGATTAAATCTGATAACAGAGTTTGCTCAGCTGCGTCTGGCATGTACTGAGACAGCTCCTAGGCCAGGCCTGACTCTGATGCTGCTGGTAGAAAACCAGAAGCTCAGATCATCTTCAAGACCAAAGAAAGTTCGATCCTGGCACCCAGATCTTCTTGTTTTATGTAGACACTTCAGAAATTTAACAGTGAAGGCATTTGGGGACAATGCACAAAGGCTCAGAAAATCAATTTCTATCGCCAAACGATCAAAGAGTAGGTTTTTACCAATTGTGAGCCTGCGAACGATATTTCCTCTCCTGCCACCACGTTTGAAAGCTTGCTGGCCCTGACACTCAGGCAGAGGCTATTGAAATAGTTTGCATCTCTGGAAGACCAGCCTGACCCAGGTTTCCTTCTAATGTAGTGTCCGTGTGAGGCTGTGATTCTTGTGGCTGCTCCCTTAAGCTCGGTAGATAATTAGCTACTTCTCAGCTTGAGACAGTAAAAAGAACAGGTAAGGAAGAAAATATGAAACGTGGCCTTGCCTCATGCTACCTCTGGAAACGGCATGTATTTGTTTCTTTGACAAAAAAAAAAAAAAGTCTCCCATGTCCTTGGCAGAGGGCGCCAGGTAGACTTTCATGTACGTGTTGGAAGTTGTCTGCAGTCCAAGACCCAAGGACTGCAGTTCAGCGTGTGCAAGATCAAACACAGGTGCAGCTGAGCTGCTGCTGTGCGGTTCAGCCAGCCACCCTGGAGAGAGAGCCAAGCGAAAGATTGAGGGGGGAAGACTTTTCATATTTTAAAAGACACTGAAGTACTACTGCCTGGAGATCTGAAGTTTTTAAGGGACCTCTTGGAAAATGCCTTTTCATAAAATGTTGGGGATAAGATGCCAAATCAGAATCATTCCTTCAGAAAAGCTCTGTTTTCACCTCCACCACAGCCCTTGCGGAATCGGCGGGTAAAAATAAACCCAGCTAAAATGTGAAATCCCACAGCTTCGTAAGGAGAGCTGGAAACATCATTTCAGTGACATAATTGCTTGAGTCGCGTGTACTTTTTGTTCATGAAGTACTTATTCACTGCCTGCTATGTGCCCATAGTTGGTGGGAAGCAAAAATCGAATTTCCCTCATGGAGTCTACAGTCTAATTTCAAAACAGTGGAGGTGCCTTCGCCTTCTCGCTCCAGCTGTGGAGGGTGATGAAATGCCATAGGTTTCCTTGCCTGGAATGTTAATGCCTGCTGCTGCTGCTGCTGCTAAGTCGCTTCAGTCATGTCCAACTCTGTGCGACCCCTTAGACGGCAGCCCACCAGGCTCCCCCATCCCTGGGATTCTCCAGGCAAGAACACTGGAGTGGGTTGCCATTTCCTTCTCCAGTGCATGAAAGTGAAAAGTCAGAGTGAAGTCACTCAGTCGTGTCCTACTCTTCGCGACCCCATGGACTGCAGCCTACCAGGCTCCTCCATCCATGGGATTTTCCAGGCAAGAGTCCTGGAGTGGGGTGCCATCGCCTTCTCCGATGTTAGTGCCTAGTTACATCTAAAGGAACGGAATCCTAGTTTTGTTTCTCCCAGCTTCTATTATCATTCCTCTACATCAGCTTCTTCCCTAGCACTTGCAGATGTTAAATTCAAATACTTCCCTCAGGAACCTTCCCTCCTTGATCCAGTGTACTCCCGGAGCCCTTGGGTGTCCTTCAAGACATGGGGGGAAAGAACATGGATACTGGCATCAGACAGAGTCACGTTCAGATCTTGGGAGTCTTCAGAGGCTTACCACTTACAGGCTATGGGACTGTAAATAATTAGATTCGAATCAATGTACTATTCTTCTAGTGTATAAATTTTAGCTGCACTTGAATCTTATTCCCATGTATACCAGAATTATTTTTTTCAACCAATTTTTATTACGTCCTTACTTTACCCAGGCACCGGAAATACAAAACTAAGTGAGATGCTTCTGACCTTGAAAAAGATCATTATGGTCCAGTGTGGTTAGTGGAACTGGCACTGACAGGAATTCACAGTTTACAGTGTGGCGTGTGTACGTGTGTATACACGTGTGCTCAGTTGCTTCAGTCATGACTCTTTGTGACCCCTTGGACTGTAGCCCGCCAGGCTCCTCTGTCTATGGGATTCTCCAGGCAAGGATACTGGAGTGGGTTGCCATGCCCTCCAGAGGATCTTCCCGACCCAGAGACTGAGCCTGCATCTGTTATGTCTCCTGAATTGGCAGGCGGGTTCTTTACCACTAACGCCAGCTGGGAAGCCTGTGGCATGTAGGGGAGCATAGCCAATTCTGTCATTATGAGGGGTCAGTGGGAAGGGCTAGGGCTGGGGAGAAGCAAGATCAGGAATGACTATAAGAGCCAGTCCACGTTCAATGCATGATACAGGGTGCTCGGGGCTGGTGCACTGGGATGACCTAGAGGGATGGGATGGGGAGGGAGGTGGGAGGGGGGTTCAGGATGGAGAACACGTGTACACCCATGGTGGATTCAAGTCAATGTATGGCAAAACTAATACAATATTGTAAAGTAAAATAAATAAATTAATTAATTAAAAAATTTTTAAATAAAGAGTTTATCTTATGGACAAAATGGAGAAGGATGCTCAAAGCAGAAAGGAACAAAGGTAGACTGAGACGTTAGAGGTTCGACAGCCTTAAGTATTTGGAAAAGAACAAATATTTGAGCTTGGATACTGCATTGACTCTTACTCTGTGTTTTGCAGGATTTTACCCTAGTCACTATGTTTATAATAGTACATATACTGGCAGGTCTGCAATTGTTAACTCATTTACTTATTCAGCAATTACCTTTGAGTATCTGCTATGTGTTAGGCAATGAAGAAAATTTGGTCCCATTCAGTTCAATTCAGTCGCTCAGTCATGTCTGGCTCTTTGCAACCCCATGGACTGCAGCACGCCATGCTTCCCTGTCCATCACCAACTCCTGGAACTTGCTCAAACTCATGTCCATCGAGTTGGTGATGCTGTCCAACCACCTCATCCTCTGTCGTCCCCTTCTCCTCCTTCCTGCAATCTTTCCCAGCATCAGAATCTTTTCCAATGAGTCAGTTCTTTGCATCAGGTGGCCAAAGTGTTGGTCCCATATGTATAGTCAAATCTCACAATTATAGCCTAACAGTTAAATGAGTAATAATCATAAAAATAATTGTTCAAAGTTTTACACAAAGTTTATGTGATTCTGTTTTACAGGTCAAAATCAACCTAGCACTTTCCAGGACACATCAATTCTAGCACAATAAATATACTTTGAGACAGCCCTGTGCTCATGTATGTACTAAGCTAAGAATGAACTCAATAGGTACCTTCTCCAGAGGGTTTCACAGAAGACCAATAAAATAATTATCAAGCGTTTTTATAAGATGTAGAATGTTCAGTAATAGCAAAAACCCTCTTACAAATAACAAAGCCCCTTCAGAAGTGAATGTTTCTAATCAGATTGTGGTATCTTTTCAAACAAGACACTTCAAGGGCATAAGTCAAATGCATATGCTTTCCAGTCTCCCAGTGTGATACAAAATTTCTGCAAATAAGATATTGTTCTTGGGTCTCGCTTAGAAATAAACAACCAAGGTATCATTCTCCTGGGCCTGCAATGTTTAGATGTTAATAGCTTCTCAGGTTGTGTCAACCTGACATTGGGGAGATGATGACAGACGACAAACTGTGTGCGTGCTAGAGAGGAAGAAATGACTCGTCGCCAAGGCAATGGTTATCGTGACCTGACTTTGCCATTTACATTGGTAAGTTGCAGCCGTCCTCCCACCCTTCCTGCCTACCCCTACCCTTTGCAGATAGACCTCATTTCCTGCTATGAGCATCTCTGTAGAACCAGATCACTAGCTGCTGTTTATGCCTAATGAGAATCTATATGGAAGACTCTCAGTGATGAATGCTTCTTTGTAGTTATCAGGAGTACAGAGCAGAAGATCCCTGCCTTCAGGACCTCAAGTATTAAGAGGGATGTGAGTTGATCTGAGAGTGATTTAATAAACACTGAGTGGAACTAGGAAGTAGCCATGACCCTCAGCTATGACCCAGAGCCAGAAATGAATTTTGTCTTTGTAAGGTAAACAGCCTCTCTCATCTGTCTTGCACCCTACTCGTCATGAGATTAGTTGTAAAGAAGGAAGGCTCAAAGACATGCACTGTGTAACCCCACAGTAACCAGTCAATTCTCATTAGCAAATTAAGTCTTGGTAAAGTCACCCAGTGTGCTCTGTATATAGCCATTTCCCCTTAATTTATTCACTTAATTATTCATCCTCAACACTCATTTATCACTTACTATATGTTAAGCACTATGCTAGTTTCTGAAGATGCAGTGAAGGACCCTTCACATTTAAAGAGATCAAACTTTACTATGAAAGGAAGATAAGTAAATATACAATAGTAATACAAGAGGATCAATGTGATAGTTTGTTTCAGCAAACCTCAATTTGGGCATCTACTGTGTGCCAAACATATGTCAGACAATGTGAATAAACTCAGAGAGTTTAGTAGAAAATGTATAAGGAAAGAAAGACATAAGAGTATTGCAAGTCCATGAAGTGTATCTCAATGATAGTGAGTATATTTAGAGATGACTCGAGAAGACTTACTAAGTGAAGCAACACCTGTTTCTGTTGTGAGATGCATAGGGATTCCTTCCTGGACTGTTAGGGGAGGGCTTCAGCATGTGAACAGCATAGGTTCTGGAAATCGTTGCATCTTTCACCCCAGTGGTGAAAGTAGAGGGAACCACTAAACCTTGCTTATGAAGGATAAAACATCCTGAATTCTCTTCTGCAGATGAAGGGAAGGGAAGGTCTTTAAAATGAGGAAAGATGTAATTGTAATTATATTTTAGAATAATTTTTTCTGATAAAAGAGTAGAAGTTGGACTGCAGAGACTATTCCTTCTCTCTGCCCACATTAATTGGTCCAGAGGTCACTGTGGATACTTGATGAAAATAAGAATCATTTTGGGGATGGTTTTATTCTGAAGCTAAGAGAGGTATCTTCTGTATCCTCTTGCTTTGCTAAGTTGGGTCAACAGAGTTTGGTTCTGCAATGTCTTCTGCTATATAGAACAAGCCCATCTGTGGTAAAAGAGAAGTAATACCAAGAGAATGTCAGGGATAAGAGAAATAGGGGTGGAGGAAAAAAGAGAGAAAGCTAGCTGAAATCATTCTCGTCTGTGAATGTTATTGAGTCTCAAGATTGCTCCACCTCTGTTCCTAAATCCCTTTCTGTTTAAATGATTCGTTATGTGTCTGTCACTTGCAGCTAAGGGTCCTGACTCATCTAGAAAGGTTAGACTTGATTGATGTGTAGAAATTTATCAGCCAACTGAGAATATAAAAAGCATTCCGGGCAGGAGGGCTAGCATTTGTAAAAGGACAGCGCCTGTGATTTTATATGGCGAGAACATAGTGCTGTGAAGGGAGGGGAGTGGCAGGTGGTGAAGCTGAAGAGCTGCAGAGTCGTGCAGGGATCAGGGCACCTGTGACCTTGCAAGTCTTACAAAGAGCTGGGACTTCATCCTGTCAATCAACATTTCTCAAACTTTTTTGGCCAAGGACCCATTTTTATTTCTTAAATTTTTATTCTATCACTGACCAATCAAATATATTTGTGAAACACAGTAAAATGAATAATTAGAAAAAAAGAAAGACACAAAATACTAGCCAAATCTTTAATTATGAGATTCAACTGACATAAAATCACTCTTTCCACTAACTATACTTATTCTCAATTTCTGTACTAACCTTGATGCAGACTTCAAATAAGCACCTTATCACACTGAGTGAAGTAAGTTAGAGAAGGATAGATACCATATGATATTGTTTATATGTGGAATTTTTTTAAAAAGCCTACAGATTAATTTATCTACAAAATAGAAATAGAGTTACAGTTGTAGAAAACAAACTTACAGTCACTGGGAGGTAAAGGGGAGGAGGCATGAATTAGGAGATTGGGATTGACATATACAGTCTATTATATACAAAATAGATAACTAATAAGGACCTCCTGTATAGCACAGTGACTCTATCCAATACTCTGTAATGACCTATATGAGAAAAGAATCTAAAGAAGAGTAGATATATGTATGTGTATAATTGATTAACTTTGCTGTACAGCAGAAACAAACACAACATTATAAATCAGCTATACCTCAATAAAAAAAATTTTAGGGAAATTAACAGCTTGCAGTCCAACTCTAGTTCATAGAACACACTTCAGTTACACAAGGGGATGTCGGGAGCCACTGAAATGGTTCAAGCAGAAGTGCTGAAATGTAAGTTGAGCTTTTTAGAATGACTGTATCCAGAGTATCGATTAACAGAGATGTCTTCAGAGGTACATTACCAGCTCTGCTCTGAATTATGATATATCCCATCCAAGATTTTCTCAAGACCTTTTCTGTGAATCCATAGAAGGCATCATGATAAAAGACTGATGACACAAGTTGTTAGATCTTGCTAAGATTCTGAATGGCTGAGTTAGAATTTGGTCGTTTTAATGGTTACAGGTACCCAAGCTCTAATGGAATGAGCTGACTTTTGAAAATGCCACTTGATTCTTGACAATGGCAGTAGGAAGAGAAGTAAGAGATGGAAAGGAGTGTGTGGGTGTGTGTGGGTGTGTGTGGGTGTGCACACGCACGTGTGCACATGTGTGTGTGTGTACAGGCACATGTTTGCTAGATCTAGAGGATGGAGTCCTACTGAAAACAAATGTGTTCTTCTCTCAGTTCTGCTTTTAATCAGCCTGACTAGAAAAGCCATTTAGTCACATGTGTGGGGGAGAAAGGATGCACACCATGTTAAGTCTTTCAGCCCCGATCTAAATGTATGTGTCTTTCTTTCAGGACTGAGAAATGCGGGCAGTTGGTTTGCATCCCTAGTAGCTGGTTACTTGAAACAAAGGCTTCCTTATGCGGGAACCAGTACCTCAAAATGGCTACTCTGTGTTCTCAGTCACTCAGCCATGTCTGACTCTTTGTGACCCATTGGAGCTCCCCCGGCTCCTCTGCCCATGGGATTTTTCAGTCAAGAATACTGAAGTGGGTTGCCATTTCCTTCTCCAAATCACTCAGTATAGTACAGTTTCATAAAATTACTGTTTATTCTATGGCATATATTCTATGTTAAAAATATTGTCTGAAGGGCAAATAAATACCCCAAGCCCCAGAAGCTGAAACACAAATCTTCTTGGAGTGAATTTTGAAGAGTTATTTTCAAAATTCTGCAGGTAACAGGAAGAGTTGTTCACATGGGGTTATCACATAACATTAGTCTTGTACAGGACTCGTAATTCAGTGAAAGTGATCCCTCTGCCTGACTCCTCCTCCCCCCCCCCCCCCGCCCAAAAATGACTGATTTTCTCAACCACAAGCCATCAGAGATATTTTTGGAGTCATCTTTGAAGATGATCTTGATTGAGTTAATCAATCAATTTCCCACAGTGTTGATAGTCTGACTTCCCACTAAAGGCATTAGCAGGAAGGTACATAATTAGACTCCCACCACACAGATAAACTACACTATTGCACTAGAATACACAATCTGCTTCTCAGAAGTTTTGAGTTAGTGGAGTGTCTGGAAAGATTTTCAGGTCATTTAAAGTTAGATATACAAAACATTAGTAATAATCACCACCTACTTTTTATGGGGTATTTATTGTGAGCTACACAACATACTAAATATCTGAATGTATTAGATTTATTATCTGATTAAATTTTAACAGTAACTCCGTTAAGGAATATTTCACTATCAACTCCTTTCTGCAGATAGGGATATTCAAATATACAGAAAGATGAGGGAACTTACTCAAGGTGAAAACCTTACCATCTAAATAAAAATGCATTATAAATTATGAAACTTCTAAGTCATTAGAGGAGGGAAATAAGTGGATAAAGAAAATGAAACAGTCTAATAGAAGGCAAAAAAAAGAGAAAAAAAAGTTTTTTTAAAAAAAAGCCTAAAATGTGATTTGAGAAATAAACTTGTATTGATCAGTGACAATTATAAATGCATATAGAAAGATCTATATTCTTTTAGGACACCGTTAAATATAATGACCTCCAAATATTGAAATAAACTATTTTTAAATATAAAAATATAAACTATTTTATAAATGTAAAATACTAACCTAAATAAAGCTGATATGACTCTATTATTAGAATAGTGCTTTAAAATCAGTTTTAGGAATAAAGAAAATTATTATATAATAGTGAAAGAAATAGTCCAACATAAATATATATAAGGTGCACAAAAGATAAGATTGAAACATGGAAGGTAGGAAAAATTAAAATAATAGTGAAGAAAATTTCCACAACTGAAATATATCAGTTTTTATTTTAAAAGGGTCATCAAGTGTCTGACACAATGGACAAAACAGACTCACACCACAGTGCTTTATAGAGAAATCTGAGAACACTGGGGACAAAGAGAATATCCTATAAATTTCCAGAAGGACATAAAAAGTCACAGTTAAAAGATTTTATCAAAAGAAAGGCTGGTAACTAGAAGGTGATGGACAAGTACCTTCAAAAATCTAAAGGGAAATTATTTTCAACTTCAAATTTGAAGTTGAGCCAAATTGTCAATTAAACATCAGGATAGACTAAAAATATTTGAAGACATACAAATTTCAAGAGACTTATTTCTCATGCAACATTGCTTTGAAAACTATTGGAGGATATGTTTCACAAAATCTATGGAGAAAATCCGGGGTAAAGAACATACCAGATACAGAAGATCAGCATGGGAAGTATATAAAAGTACATATACATACATACATACATATATAGACACTCTATAACAAGTATATAAAAGATAAGCAAACAAAACCAAACTCATTATTCACTATAGGCAAAACAAAAAGTGATCATAAATGGCTGAGCTGTGAATATCATTTGCATAGTCACAATATGTAAGCAGTTACCATTAATGCTGACAAAAGGATAATATGAGAAAATGGGAGAATGTGTAGGGCTCATGAAGGATTAACTATCTAGAGAGAACCGAATGTCTTACAGTGGTAATTCAATAGTAAAGCATAAAACTAAAATTGTAAGGAATGGCAATTCAAGGATGTTATTTTGAAATATGGAGTTAAGTAACAAAATAACCAGACAAAGGATTAAAATTTTGTCTCTGAGGAAGGCAAAGAGAGGAGATGAACATCATCTTTTGGGTCCTAGAGAGTCACTGAAGTTTTCAGCAGGGGTCTAAATGATCAGATTTGTGTCTTAATAAAGATCCCTGCCATAAAACAGTTGATGTACAATGGGTGACCTGGGTTAAAGTACTCAGGATGGGAATAGCAAAAATGGATGAATGTGATAGAGGCTCAGGACCCAGTCTCCAGCAGTGGTTCTCAACGTGTGGGCTCCAAATTAAAGCATCCCCTGGAAATGTGTCACAAACCCAGATGCTCAGGCCTCATCCGAGGAACTCTAAAGCTGGGCCCAACAATCCGCCCACTGGATGATTCCGATGCATGCTAAAATTTGAGCCACTGAGCTGTGGGAATGGGTGATTGATTGGATGTTTGCATTGAAGAAGAAGAGAAAGGAGGATAATGTCCTATTTCTGGCTTGAGCAACTGGGCAATAAAGAGGCAAATAAAGTTCAAGATAAACAATGCCCAAGTGCTTTATAAGTGGAGTTATACGCACAGCCCACTGATATCTGGGCAGGGACCCATTCAGCCTTGAGCAGTCTCTGAACAACAGTGTACCTTCCAAGCCCATGAAATGCTAGAGGTTTTACACCATCTTTCACACTTGACTTGCCCCGTGCTAACTTCAGTTGAAAGTCAATTTTTGTTTTATCACAAATAGCTATGAAGCCGGAATCCTTTACAATTCCTATTCCGATGTGGGTTCTGACCTGCTGCTAAGATGCCACATGGGAAAGAGTTTAAAGAGGCAGGAGATTGTTAATGACAGTTTCCAGGAACTTGTTCTCTCTTCTTTCAATGGTCTGTCTTGGGCTTTTAAAGGCGTCCCATAAATCTTTTATGGCCCGTAACTTTGGGGCACCAAGGAATGAACAATGAATGAATAAATAATTTATCTGTTTTAGTGACTAGCCCAGGTTTTAGATAACAAATCACTAAAAGAATTATTATTATCATTTTTAAAGCACAGTACAATAAGCATCTCTGAGCTTGTCACATCATTCCTGGATTCCAGCAAACCCTCCCCATACGTTTTTTTCTCTCTGCTTCATCTGTCTTGCACGCCAATGCCAGACTCGTATTTTGGAAGCCTCTGGAACACAAGTAACTCAATAATGGAGTTTTTGTGGCTCTTCCCTTTTCTGAACACAACATTAAAATGGGGGGTGGGAGGGTACATTGTATATCCTAGCAGGTGAGGAGTAGGCCTTGATGAAAACTCAGTGAATCAATAAAAAGAGAGAATTTAATTCTTAGCTTTTTTTCTTTCTTCCTTACTTGAAAAATCTGTTGGAAAAATCTAAAGAAAGGTTGGTTAGAAAAGTGCTTTGAGTGTTGGAAATTTATATGCAACTATAATGCAAGACAT
Source organism: Oryx dammah (assembly GCF_014754425.2). NCBI lineage: Eukaryota > Metazoa > Chordata > Mammalia > Artiodactyla > Bovidae > Oryx > Oryx dammah. Next base: position 58,987,551 of record NW_024070203.1, read on the forward strand.
GTGTACCTGAAAGACATTTCTGCCTTGGGTGAATTGATCAAGCATGTTGCAAAAGTATGAAGTAGACAACGCCTGGGGCTGGGGTTCTGGATGCCAAGGGGAGGAGGTGAATAGGGAAGAAGTAGACAGGGGCCAAGCAGAGAATCAGGGCAGAGAGTGGAGACATTGCTTTTGACTCCTTTTGGGGTGATCAAGGAGCAACATGCTATTGACCATCACAGGTCAGGAAATGCAGCTTTGAGCCAGCAGCCTTTAGGAGCTGACCATCCCAATGGACCTCATGTGTCACCTCAACCTCCCAAGGGCTTTTATCTATGGATGATGCGCGGTGTGCTCCTGAGAGGAGCCTGGTGACCTGAACGTCTGGATCTTCTCACAACCTGTGCTTCCGCAGATCCAGCCTTATTGGCTCAGAACATCTATACTTATATACATGAAGTTGACTATAATCCCTTTAGCTCTGGTCCTCTCCTACTTTTTCCTGGGTCCAGTGAATCTTTTTTCCCCTCCCAGCTAAGAGAGGGCTTGATTTATTTATTTGGTTGTGCTGAGACTTAGTTGTAGCGTGCGGGAGCTTTCTTTGCAGCATGTGGCATCTAGTTCCCTGACTAGGGATTGAACCATGGCCCCCTGCATTGGGTGCTCAGAGTCTTAGCCTCTGGACCACCAGGGAAGTCCCAGAGAGTGGTTTTTTTTGTTTTTGCTTGTGCCTAAAATATTGCTATCTAGGTTGGTCATAACTTTTCTTCCAAGGAGTAAGCGTCTTTTAATTTATTGGCTGCAGTCACTATCTGCAGCGATTTTGGAGCCCCCCAAAATAAAGTCTGATACTGTTTCCACTGTTTCCCCATCTATTTCCCATGAAGTGATGGGACCGGATGCCATGATCTTCATTTTCTGAATGTTGAGCTTTCAGCCAACTTTTTCCCTCTCCTCTTTGACTTTCATCAAGAGGCTTTTTAGTTCCTCTTCACTCTCTGCCGTAAGGGTGGTGTCATCTGCATATCTGAGGTTATTGATATTTCTCCCGGCAATCTTGATTCCAGCTTGTGTTTCTTCCAGCCCGGCATTTCTCATGATGTACTCTGCATATAAGTTAAATAAGCAGGGTGACAATATACAGCCTTGACGCACTCCTTTTCCTCCATCTAGTCAAGGCTATGGTTTTTCCAGTGGTCATGTATGGATGTGAGAGTTGGACTGTGAAGAAGGCTGAGTGCTGAAGAATTGATGCTTTTGAACTGTGGTGTTGGAGAAGACTCTTGAGAGTCCCTTGGGCTGCAAGGAGATCCAACCAGTCCATTCTGAAGGAGATCAACCCTGGGATTTCTTTGGAAGGAATGATGCTAAAGCTGAAACTCTAGTACTTTGGCCACCTCATGAGAAGAATTGACTCATTGGAAAAGACTCTGATGCTGGGAGGGATTGGGGGGCGGGAGGAGAAGGGGACGACAGAGGATGGGATGGCTGGATGGCATCACTAACTCAATGGACGTGAGTCTGAGTGAACTCCAGGAGTTGGTGTTGGACAGGGAGGCCTGGTGTGCTGTGATTCATGGGGTCACAAAGAGTCAGACATGACTGAGCAACTGAACTGAACTGAAAATATTTTTCCGCAAACTTTTACCTGTTCCTTAAGTTTATTTTTTCCCTTAAACGTTCACCCTTTTGAGACCTAAAAAGGCAGAAAATGTTCTTTATCTTCTGCTTTCTGTTAACACCTTTTATTTTGGGAACTGAGGCAAGCAGTTAGCTCAGACCAGCACAGTTTCTTGAATGAGAGGAAGTAAAAACTGGGAAAAAGCAATGTCTATAAAAATGATGGTTAAGATTGAGCTGATTCATATTAAATTGCTGATATTCAGCCCTTTTTATTTACAAGATATTGATTTCAAATTGTTTAATATTTTAAAAACCATTTCCTACTACATGAAGGTGTATTCAAAAGCCTTCACTATAGTAGCTGTAATAAAATCACTAGTTTTAAAAAATGCAACCCAACATGTGCAAACTATGACCAACCTAGATAGCATATTAAAAAGCAGAGATATTACTTTGCCAACAAAGTTCCATCTAGTCAAGGCTATGATTTTTCCAGTGGTCATGTCTGGATATGAGAATTGGACTGTGAAGAAAGCTGAGCACAGAAGAATTGATGCTTCTGATCTGTGGTGCTGGAGGAGACTCTTGCGAGTCCCTTGGAGATCCAACCAGTCCATCCTAAAGGAGATCAATCCTGGGTGTTCATTGGAAAGACTGATGCTAAAGCTGAAACTCCAATACTTTGGCCACCTCATGCGAAGAGTTGACTCATTGGAAAAGACCCTGATGCTGGGAGGGATTGGGGGCAAGAGGAGAAGGGGACGACAGAGGATGAGATGGTTAGATGGCATCACCGACTCGATGCACATGAGTTTGGGTGAACTCTGGGAGTTGGCGATGGACAGGGAGGCCTGGCGTGCTGCGATTCATGGGGTCGCAAAGAGTCAGACACAACTGAGCGACTGATCAGAACTGAAGAATTAAGAACCCGTTAGTCTAAAAGTAAGGGTTAATTAAAGTAGAATTAATCAAGGAGAATTTTCTAGAAGTGATCTTTCCTGGTCTTAAAATAGAGTTATGGGCTAATGGGAAAAGTCAGGGCTCAGTAGAGGGCAGGAATGGCCTTGCTTTCAGAGGCAAATTGATAGAGTGAGAAAAGGGACTTTGTATTTATTGCTATCAAAAGATGTGGTTAGGGGAATTCCCTGATGGTCCAGTGATTAGGATTCTACTCTCACTGTCAAGGGCCCAGGTTCAATTGCCAGTAAGGGAACTAAGATCCCATGAGCATTAAATCGAGAATCAAAGACATGATTTTCAACCCCAAGTTTCCTACAATGAGCTAGGAAACCTCGGAAAACTCGTGTGCATGTGTGCATGCTAAGTGGCTTCAGTTGTGTCTGACTCTTTGTGACTCTATGGACTGTAACCCACCAGGCTCCTGTATCCATGGGATTCTCTAGGCAAGAATACTGGAGTGGGTGCCATGCCCTCCTCCAGAGGATTTTCCCGACCCAGGGATCGAACTCAGGTCTCCTGCATTGCATGCAGATTCTTTACCACTGAGCCCCTGGAAAGCTCATTAGACTTTGTAAATCTATATTAGTGTGTGTGTGTTAGTCACTTAGTCATGTCCAACTCTGCGACCTCATGGACTGTAGCCTGCCAGGCTCCTCTGTCCATGCAGATTCTCCAGGCAAGAATACTGTAGTGGGTTGTCATCTCCTCTACTGAAAAAAAAGAGAAGATAATAATACCTCCTTTTGCCCCTCACACAGGGTTGTTGTCAGGATCCAATAAAATCGTGTAAAGAACTATAAAAATGCAAGAATTTCTTTATTTAGAGTAACAGCTTTTGAGGCCTCATTTAGGCATTGTGTGGCTTCATGAATATGATTGATATCAGATTCAGAAAAGATGAAAATAAATTAGGCTCATCTTCAGATGCCCAAGAAATGTCAATAACATTTCAATTATGAATGATAAAAGAGAAAAATGAGCAAAACCTCAGATGATTACCCCAGGCTCGAACTTGATAAACATGCTTCTAGTGGGGAAAAATAATACAGTGTGATGGTTTTGTTCACAAATTTCTTTTCCCTGTTCCTCTTCTTTCTCTTCCTCTTTCTTTTCTTTTTTTTCCCTCCTCCCGCCATTTCTCCCTTCCCGTTTTCCTCCTCCATCTTAATTTGTTGAGCATCACATGAAGTCAGAGTCTAGCTTAAGGACGTTATACAATTGCTCGCTTTAATTATGTATTGTTCTCTTTTCAGCACTCTTTCCATTTCATGAGCTAGCCTGTTGTGCTGTTTACTTCAAAATGTAATATATTTAATGGGAAGTCCATCTCTTCCTCCCACCAAAGCACCCCCCCCACCCTGCCACACCCTGTGGGTTTCTGCAGTCAGTAGAATTGTCAGGGTCCATTACTGCCGCAGTCTGGTTCTGCAAGCCTGAGTTTCCGCCCCCTCAGGGAAGCTTGGCCTGAGCTCTCAGGCACTGGCCTGGCCAGGCTTGGCCCAGGTCCCGTCCTCCACAGCTGTCCTGTGAGCCCTGTGGGCACCCCTGCTTCTGTGAGGTTATCTCACGAAGCCCTGGACACAGCCTTCTCCGTGTTATTTCTCTTCCTACCTTATTCAACCTTTCATGTTAGTGGCAGTAACAGTCTCTGGGATGTGGGAGGCCATCTGTGAGGGGCTAATTGATTTCCCTCCGTCATTCCATATTTATTTTCCTTCCCCTCGCCTCCAGAAGCATGCTCTGAACCAAAGGCCATGGCAGCAGCAGCAGCTCATGCTGGCAGAATCCTGCTTTTATTATTTCTTCCCTGGCAACAATTATTTATCCAGCTTGTCAAGCGACTGAGGACATCGCAAGGACCATCTGTTTCCCTCTGCCTGAATCCTCTCATGCAGTTTGACTCCACGTTCAGGACCATCTCACCAGCACAGCTCACATTTTCCTCTGTGTGTCTGCACCACCTTTGGCAGGATTTCTTCCCTTGGGTTGGTATTTTCACTTCAAACTTGCTCATTTGATTAGCATCCTGCTCTGATATTAACTGTTTAGCTTCCAGCAAGCCTCTGTTGCTTAGCTTCCCCTCCATCCTTGAAGGGGTTGCTTTCATCACATCTCTGCTAATATCATCTTTCTTCGGAGCCAAACATTGTGGGTTTAACCTCCTGAGAAGCTCTCATCCGCCCTCCCACTTCTCCTGCCCGTGGTCTCAGTTCCGGCTCTCTTGTCTTCTTGCGTGCAGGGCTGAAACAGACTGTTCTCCTTGCAGACATGCCTAACCCTCTGTGAACCACTCTGCCAAGTGATTTGCCCAAAACACAAGCCTGCGTTCGTGGCCCTGCTCGGTTTCAATCCCTCAGGGATTTTCCCACTGAGCTCAGGTTAAGCCTATCTACTTTGGCCATGACGTACGTCTTTTGACCTTTTCCCTCTGCTTTTTCTTCTAGCAGCATCTTGTGTTATGTCCCTGTATTTTTTTTTTTTTCTCTTCACTGGAAAAATCCTGGCAGTGGGTCTGAATTGGCAGAGGGAGATCATTTGCCAATATCTGGGGGCATCTTCGATGGTCACGGTTAGGGGCGAAAGGGGGAATTGCCTCTGGTATCTACTGGACAGAGGCCTCGGGTGCTGCTAAATATCCTGCAATGCATAGAACAGCTACACATGACAAAGAATTAGCCAAAATGTCCATAGTGCTGTGGCTGAGAAAGCCTGCTCTAGCCAGACCAACCTCCTTGGAGTTGCCTGCATGCACTGCCCTCTCTCATGCCTCCATTTTTTTTTTTGCCCAGTGACCTTTCCTCTCCAGTGCATCCCTCTCTCCCACCATTGGCCTGTTGATGTCCAATCATCCTTCAAGGCTCAGCACAAGGATCGCCTTGTTTTGATTTCTTGACCATGCACAATATCTGGAGCCCCTCTTCTGAGCTTTTAGTGACTCCAAAATTTCAGGCAAAGTATATTTATAGGATATCTGCTAAGGACCAGGACAGTGTTAGGTTTTAAAATTAAGATAGTGAGCAAAATTAGCCTTGTCACTGCATTGATAAGCTCAACAATCTGGTAGGGGAGACAGAAAGTTGTCAAATAAACACACAGATAAATGTGCTACTCACCTGCCTGAGCTCCTCTCCTCTCCATGTGGAAAGATCCCTGACTTTCATTTCATTCTTGAGTTTTATCTTGAGACCTAGGGGTCTCTCCTAGGCCTGCTTGATATTGGCAAAGTTTTTGCTTGCTTGATTTTTGATCACTTGATTTTGGGATCTTGTGTTATATCTTCTTAGAAACCTCTCTTGAACAAACAACCAGAATTCAAATTCTGTCCCATCGTGCCCCAGGCCATTCCCAACGGACCTGCCCATTCCCGTCATCCCTGCCCCCTGTCTGCGCCCACAGTCCTATCTGGTCACGGCCACGCCTGCCTGGTTTTGAATGCTTCCTCCTCCCCTTCATTCTTTGGCTGTTTTCCTTCTTCTGTCAAGACCCTGCTCACGTGCCTGTCCATAGGTTCTGAAAACACAATGATTTCCACTGTATATGGCCTCTGTTAGCACATGGTACATATTTGTATCTCCAGCACTCAGTAAAGAAAAATGGTAAAAAGCATAGTTTCTGAAGTCTGACAGATGTGAAGTTACTTAATCCTTCAAAGCCTTAATTTCTTCATCTGAACGATAAATACAAGTTTCTTAAGTTTCTTCAAGAGCTTATGTCTACCACATAAGTTTCTGAAACGATTAAATAAAGCAATCCATGTAAAATGCCCAGCATAGTATTAAGGACTCAATAAATGTTAAGGTTATTACTATCTCTAACCATATTGTAGGTTACATAAAGGTAGCTCTCCCCTGGTCTAACTGCTTGCTCTCTGAGGATAGGCACTGTAATTTATTCATTGCTAATAACTCAGAGACAAGAAAAGCTTGGATAGTAGATGCCTGTTGCATATTTGACCCAGGGATGGGAATCCAATTACAAGGTCTCTCCCATAGCAGGTAAATACTTAACATTAATTGAGCTCTTACTACATACAGCAGCACGTGGGCAAACACACAAACTGCCTCACTGAATCCTCATAATCACCCTAGGAGATTGGTACCCTTATCATTACTTCCCATTTTACAAAAAAACTGGGAAACAGAGAGATCAACAGCCTGCCCAAGGTTACACAATTAGCAAGTGGCTTTGATGCTGGGAGGGATTGGGGGCAGGAGGAGAAGGGGACGACAGAGGATGAGATGGCTGGATGGCATCACTGACTCGATGGACGTGAATCTGAGTGAACTCTGAGAGTTGGTGATGGACAGGGAGGCCTGGCGTGCTGCGATTCATGGGGTCGCAAAGAGTCAGACACAACTGAGCGACTGAACTGAACTGAAGTGGCTTATTTATAAAACAGAGAATTTAAATCATTAGATCTTTACTAAAAATTTAGCTAATATTTATTTTGAGGATTTACTGATGATGTAGTACAATAGACACAAAGAAGGATTTTGTCTAGATGTAGATGATGTAAAATACTGACTTCTCTCCCAGAGCCACCAAATTATTGCAAGTTTCAGAGCCCCTCCCAGTAAGACTCAGTAGGGTATAGGATAGCAGGAGGTGTTTCTCTTCTAATCCAAACCAGACATTCAGACAAGGCAACTGCTCATGTTTGCCCTCTCTGTTTTCAGAGATCTTCTATACTAATGTGGGGAATATGTAAATGAGAGCAGGAGAGAATTAGAGAGATGAGTGTGTCACAGCAGGAAAATTGAGAGAAAAAGGGTTTATTTGCAGATGAATGAGGACCCATCAAGTAGAGTCCCTAAACAGGGATGACTCTGTCCCCTAATAATACAGGCCACCCAACTGCTGGGTTTTTACTGGGAAGTTGGGGAGAGAAGTCTTAATAAAGTGTCTTAAAGAAGCAGTCTCCGTGGCATTTCGGTCACAGGTAGCCCCTCTACCAGGACTTTCCAGAGCATAACTCAGCCGTAAAGAGGAAAATCCCATGGACGGAGGAGCCTGGAAGGCTGCAGTCCATGGTGTCGTTGAGTGAGACACGACTGAGCAACTTCACTTTCACTTTTCACTTTCATGCATTGGAGAAGGAAATGGCAACCCACTCCAGTGTTCTTGCCTGGAGAATCCCAGGGACGGGGGAACCTGGTGGGCTGCCGTCTATGAGGTCGCACAGAGTCGGACACGACTGAAGTGACTTAGCAGTAGCAGCAGCAAAGAGGACCCAGGGAGTTCTTAAACTACCTGGGCTCCAAAGGCACCCATTTAAATTCTTAATTTTAGCCAAATGAGAATTATTCTTGCAGTCAAGTAAAGTGAACTGCTGAGTTTCACAATTTGCTCTTAGAGAAAACTGTAATTAATCTCCGAAAAGTCACTGGGATATAAAACTTGCAGTGTAGCGAGCAAATGTTATTAAAGCATCAAGCTTCTCCCATGAGTGAATGATGCTGCCACCTCCTCCTAGGACACAGTTCTGGGGTCCAGGCTGCAGGCTTGGGTTACAGGTGACACTGTATAATGAGGTCTTTCAGCCTAACCTGGTGATTGGATCTCCCAGCTCAGGGAGGACTGATAGCTCAGGTATATACCCAAACCTATCAGAAAATTTCTGAAGGGGGAGCCTCAGGGACATCGCTGTTCAATAGGCTGAAGTGTCTCATGCTATTATCAACTTCCTTTGTTTTTTACTTTTCTGATTGAGGAGAGTGAAGGTCACAGAGACGCCAGTAAAGGAAACTCAGTGGAAATAATGAGCTCTCAGAAGGGGGGTGAGGAGGAGCGTGAGGCAGATAGAGAAGAAAAGAAACACTTGTATTATGAACCTGAGAAAAAGATTGCCCCAGCAGCCTCAGTTTCATTGATTTGTTGGGAAGAAGGAATGTATTGGGAAGGAGACAAAAGGGAACCACCTGAGCTGCAAATAATCCAAAAGGAAAAATAAGTTAATTGTTCGTGGAGGCTATTTGATTATATATTTATCCTTGAAATATATATTATATCACTGCTTGCAATGCAGTAGGGTAGTTCTCCAAAGATGAATTGGGACACAGTTCACAATGAGGAAGAAGACATGCTGGGCAGACAAAAGCAGCAGATGTACCTTGTACAGATTATAATATATCAAACCATATATGATCATTCAATGTACACTCTTCAAGAACTAAGAAATGAAAAACCAAATCTGATCCTGTATGTGCATTCAAATCTTTGATAATTAAAATAAAATAAAATATTCTTAACATGGGAGCTAACTGAACAGAGTTTGAAATTCCAGGTTTTATTTTGCATACAGAAGTTTCTTAAATCTTTGCTGAATGATGAATGAATTTCTTTGGTTATTAGAGCTATGCTTTGTAGTTTAACTGAACCACAAATTCTTTATTATGACTATTTGTATTACATATTACATACTCAACTTTACACCAATAGTTACATATTATAAATGCAGTAGTCATAGCATATGATATATAACTATATGATATAACACGTCCATACTATATGATTATATGCCATGTAATTACATATACATTACATATAGTATATATCAAATTATACTAGCAAAGCACCAACAACAGAGATTTCTGACTAAGAATTCTCTAGTTAACAGAATTTTGGTAAGAGGGGTTATATTTTTACCATTGGACAAGCAGGTGGCTTGAATGATCAGGGAGTCTGGGAAGGTGAATTTTACTCCAAGATTTATGTGCAGATCCCAATTATACCTGAGAATCTAACTCCTTCAGTATCGACAGACTCACTCTTCCCTGGAAGCAGCACTTTTCGGCTCTGAACCCAATTATCCTCCGTAGTTCAGCCTTTGCTTCCATTTCAGAGCTCGTCCAGATGAGTACTTTCTCTGGGATACATTTATTCCCTTTTAAGTATGAGCAAAATGAATCGGCAATCAGAAAGACAGCCAGGGTATGATTAGCCAGAGTGTACAGGATAAACAGTGTTTTAGTTCCCCACGTGTTGACAAAATTTACAATATTGCAAATTACAAAATTCACTCTGCGTTATTCAGGGGAAATTAACATTAAATACTGAGCACCATAACTTTACTGCCCTCCTGGCCAAAGTTGGACATCCAGATGGCATTGATTCATCTGGTAGTACATCTTTGTGTGCCTCGTGGAGCCCTTTATTGGGGATTATCAGTAGTAGCACCTGGCTCCCATATTTATTCCAACAGCGCTCCTGTTGTAACCATAAGACCCTGATGTGAGATGATGGCACTGCCTCAAGCATTAGGATGGTGTTTCAGCCCCTGTTTAAAACCTTCAAATGAAGCAAAGACAGCAGGAACTCACTGGATAAAACTGGATGGAACAGGACCAAGCATGCGATCAAGTGGGCTCGTCCATCAGTAAGGAGGCAGGAGTAGGAGAGAGGAGAGAGGAAAGAGATGAGACAGGATGCTTGTAAGGCAGGCAAGGGGAGGAAGAGGCAGGAAGAGACTGTAAAAAGGACAAGGGAGCTAAGAAAAACCTGTTCTGTCAGGCAAAGGAGAAAAGGCCAAGACAGAGGGGGCGAGGCAGTGATGCCACAGGAGAGGGAGGCCAGAAGAACAAGACAGTTTTGACCCAGCCTCCCCGCAGGGAGCAAGGCTGGGTGCTCCTCGGCACGTGCATATCTACGTGTGCATGCATGCCCGGGCCCCAGCTTGTTGACATAGCAGGAGATATGGGGCTGGTGGCTGCGTCCAAGCTGGCGGTGGCCGTAGGGGGAATCTGAAAGTGAGAGCAGTCCAATAAAAGCAAAGTGGGGACAAGTTGTGTACGTTTCAGTATAAAGAACTGTAAGAGCCTGAAAGAGGAGTGAGAAGGCCTCTACACTTAGTTCTGCCATTAATAAGAAAAACAGCAATGGCAACGTTTGCTGGGGATTGCTATTTTCCAGGCATGGTGTCGAGGGTTTCACTTATACCCTCTTGTTTTATGTTTGTACCGAGTCCATGCAACAGGCACTGCTGTCTTACTTTGTGGGCACAAGAGGACACAGTGGGGTACCCAGCTACTTGCCCAAGGTCATAGAGGCACGTGGTGAGGGGAAATGGGGGATGGAGAGAAAGATGGCCCGGGTCAGAACCTACTTCACTCATTCCAATCTGGGCTGCAGGTTTTGTTTTGTCTTTTTTAATGTGGACCATTTTTTTTTGTCTTTATTAAATTTGTTGTAATATTGCTCCTGTGGTTTATGTTCTGGTGTTTTGGCCACAAGGCATGCAGGATCTTAGCTCCCTGATCAGGGATCAGACTGGCACCCCGTGCATTGGAAAGCAAAGCTTTAACCGCTGGACAGTCAGGGAAGTCCCTGAGCTAAGGTTTTCTTCTGGCAAAATGTTTAGCCATTACCAACAACTTGAGATCACTAACCAGACACCTGCTGAGATTCCCTTCTGCTTTTTAAGCCAATGCAACACATAAAGTCCTTTACTACCAGGTGGCCCAGGGGTCCTTTTCTAAATCCTTTCTCCTTCAAAGCAACTTTTCATATCATGACAGAAGAAGGTGACATGCACACAAGTAAACACCAGAACTACTTTTCTGATTTGTTTTAATCAGGATGGCTGATGAGGAGAAAGCTTTGTTCTAGAACTATAAGCATCCAAGTTGATACACAAGCTGTGATGGACAGCTGATAAGGTTTATGGAAGAAAGGAGAAAAGAGAATTCCTGAATGTAAATGAGGCAATTAGTGTAGGAGTAAAAAAAAGTACCACGCTCATGTCTGGGAGCTCTGGTCATACCCACTCATTCCCAAATCTTATAAACAACCTCCGTAACAGAGCACCAAAGTCCTGCCTGCCAGAAGTCTAAGCCAGTGCAACAGTTGTGCCCAGAGATAGTTCCTGTCTCTGGTGGGATCTTTTCTTACTGGTGTTGGCAGTTGGGACTGTTCGGTTCAGTTCAGTTCAGTTCAGCTCAGTCACTCAGTCATGTCCAACTATTTGCAACCCCACGAACCGCAGCAGGCCAGGTCTCCCTGTCTATTACCAACTCCCGGAGCTTACTCAAGCTCATGTCCATTGAGTCGGTGATGCCATCTAACCATTTCATCCTCTGTTGTTCCCTTCTTCTCCTGCCTTCTATCTTTCCCAGTATCAGGGTCTTTTCCGATGAGCCGACCCTACGCATCAGGTAGCCTAAGTACTGGAGTTTCAGCTTCAGCATCAGTCCCTCCAATGAATATTCAGGACTGATTTCCTTTAGGATTGACTGGTTGGGTCTCCTTGCAATCCAAGGGACTCGCAAGAATCTTCTCCAACACCACAGTTCAAAAGCATCAATTCTTTGGCACTCAGCTTTCTTGATAGCCCAACTCTCACATCCATACATGACTACTGAAAAAACCATAGCTTTGACTAGACAGACCTTTGTTGGCAAAGTAATGCCTCTACTTTTTATTTTTTTTTTATTTATTTTTTTTTGCCTCTACTTTTTAATATGCTGTCTAGGTTGGTCATAGATTTTCTTCCAAGGAGCCAGCATTTTTTAATTTCATGGCTGCAGTCACCATCTTCAGTGATTTTGGAGCCCAGAAAAATAAAGAGACTGTTCAGTGGATAGAAATTGGGTAAGAGCTTTGCAGGGAGAAACGAGAGCAAGAAATACAGCCTCTCTTTAGTGTAGATTTTATTGAAGAAAGGACCCAGCAAATTGCAGGAAAGCATCCTAAGATCTCATGTGCTCATCTTCCTGAAGTATTCATGGGTGTTGTTCACAAATCTCTTGTCCCAGATTCTCCCAGCTGGTCTGGGTCTGCACTGTGCCCTCAGCAGCCCTGGGCATCCCCTCCGCGTCTCTCCTGCTCACATCCTGCTCCTTCTAGTGCCGTGGCATTGGCAGTCACATTGCTGCCCTGGGGCTGTTGCCAGCATTCAGGAAGTCTGGTCAGGTCTGATTGCTCATTTCTGTCTGGGGGCAGCCCCCTGGAATACTGGTGAATAGAATTTTCAATTTCATTATAGAGACAAAGGAAGGAGTTAAAAATAGAAACTGATAAGACTTGGAATTCTGGGAGAATTAACAAGAAGGCTTAGGATCAAAATGATACGCAGATTCATGGATTTTTTAAATAATTTTATTTATTTATTTATAATATGTGCTGGGTCTTCGTTGCTGCATGGGCTTTTCTCTAGTTGTTACGAGAGGGGACGACTCTAGTTGCGGTGCACAGGCTTCTCGTTGTGATGATTTCTCTTGCTGTGGAGCACGGCCCTAGAGCACAGACTCAGTAGCTGTGCACAGGCTTAGTGGCTCTGCAGCATTGCGGAATCATCCCAGATCAGGGATTGAACCCGTGTTTCCTGCACTGACATTCTTTACCGCTAAACCACCAGGGAAGCTCCAGTGGGTGTTTTAATGAGTGGTAAGTTGGAATAAGGCAAAGAAGAGACAGGAAGAAAGAACAGTTAGGGTATTTTAAACATAAAATAAAGCAAAAAGAACTAGAAAAAAACAATGTCTTCTTGTTTATCTTAAAACCGATTAAACAAAATGACTATAATTTTACATAATATAAAATATAACTATAAATGTTATTCATAGTAGCCAATAGAAAAGTTATATTTTAGCCTAGGTGCCTTTAGTGGAGTTGAAAAAGATGACCCCACAGTTTGCTACCTTTGAAAAGAGATTTGTAAGAAACTCAGAGAAGAATTTAATGATACAGAGCCTACACTATGATGGCATAGGGGAGGGGGCCACATCTTCACTTAAGTACTTCCTCCTTCCTCCCTCCCTCCCATCCCTGCCAGATGGAGATCAGACACATGTGTCAAGGGGACTCGGTCACTTTGTCTGCAAATTAACTGTTATATTAAGATCTGCAAAAAGACAGTCCATTAAAGTTTTGCCTCTGAAGAGAGAAAGGAGTGGAAATAAATTATCAGCTCAAGGACATTTTTACAGATCTTTTAGCATTCGTTATGACTATTTAAGACTAATTGAAATCAGTTGGTCCAGTGCCTCAGCTCTACCCAGTTCAGTTTTGCCCTTGGGAGAGCTTGATATCTTCCCACCTCTGGATCAACAAATAGTGTTCTGATTTGTTAGCTCTGTAAAAAGATCCAAGAGGCCTCAGTGAAGTAATTCAGCTTTTAAAACAAACTGAATGCAGAACTGGGATGGACTCCCATTCTCATGAGAAGCAAGGGGCAGGCCAGATGCTGTGGGCTAGGATGGAAACAAGATGCTCAAGGAAAAATAAAATTGGCCAGATCAATGGCACACAAAGCTGAGGGCAGTTTCCTGAAGCAGCATCTAGATGGTACCAAGAAAGCCATTTGCAAGGGAGCAGTTATTCATCCTATGTCTTCCACAAGCCTACTCAGAAAAGTACAGGCCAGCATCACTGGGTTGTTCTGTCTTTATACTTGCTATACTCTTGAGTTCATTTTCCTAGTCTGATAATGAGATTTGAGAGCAGTTAAGAAAGGCTTGCAATTGAAATGTAACCTATATGATCTTTCCTTTGTGCCTGATTTGTTGTTAATTGAAGCTGAATTACATTATCATATTAATTACAGGAGAGACCAGGATGAAAAAGTATGGCACACAGTTTTGCTGGGAAATTAGAGGGTATGTTCTTCCAGAAGAGTGGGTACTGGAAAGAGCATTGAACCAGGAATCAGGTCTGGGGTTTGAGTTTTTTCTTTGTTTCTTATTAATTACATAACCTTGGATAATCCATTTGGAATTTTAGAATCTCCATTTCTTCATTATAAAATTGGGATAAAAGCATCTCCCCTAACAACCTTACAGGGCTACTGTGTTTATAACTCAGGGTGATCAAGGGAAGATCCAAGTTCTGTGGAGTCTGCAGCTTACAGAATTTGGGGGTACCCTGGTTAAAAAATAGAATTACCAAATCATAAAAAACAAAATTACATATAATGTGGAATTTAGAATAAGAAATGACCGTATGTTATGAAACCATATTCCCACCTCAAATTTATTTTAGCCAGATGTCAAAAATATTTCAAAGAATGTGGCCAGAAAGAGACACTTGAAAGAAGAGTCAGAGTAAAGAGAAAGTGTGGTCATAACAAACTGCACAGCTAAAATACCTACTTTTGCGAATTTTACAAAAACACAGAGTGTGTGAACATATTGCCAGGGTCTCGGAAGGGGCTTGTACCTGTGAGAGACCTAGCAATCAAAGCATTTTTAGCTTCATGGTAAATCTGTTTCTGAGATGATGTTTGTTAAAGATCTTTGTGAACTGTGGAGCATAGATGAAAGGCATTGTTTCCCGTTTTCCATTTCCAGAGTTGTTCCCTGCCAGGAAGTCTATTTAACTGGCTACTATTATAATTCTGTTTTAATAAACTTGATGCAAATTGGGGTTTAGATGATATGTATCACAGCCACAACCTAAATTATTCAGTTCAAAGAGCATATTTGTTTAAATTTTCTTTCTCTGAATATATACACCCAATTGCATTTATAAAGCAGGCATTAGCTTTATAAATGACTCATTTACAGTTTCTAAAACACTTTGTATTTGAGCCTTGTTTTAGCTATCATTAGGTAACAAATCATCCCCAAATTCATAGCTTAAAACAATAACATCATGTGTGATTTCTCTTGCTTCCTGTGGGTCAGTTACTTGAGAATGGGTTAGATGAATGATTCTGGCATGAGGTCTCTCGTGTTGCTACAGTAGGATTTTGGTTAGAGCTGCAGTCATCTGTAGGCTTAACTAAGACTAGAGGGCTTCTTCCAAGGTGCTCACAGAGTTGGCAAGTTGGTACTTTTGGTCACCCGCCTGGTTTTCCACATGTGATACTTTCCCAGGCTGCTTAAATGTCCTCACAGCATAGTGACTGGCTTCTCCCAGAGCAACCAATCTAAGGGAGAGAAAGAGAGAGCCCATAAAGGTCATCTTACCATTTATGACCTAGCCTAGGAAGTCCATCAGCATCATTTCCCTTGCATATTTTTGGTTCAGGAAGTTAGAAGTCAGTCCAGATTCAAGTGGGGGCAACAAAAGCCTCTTCTCTCAGTCAAGAATTATCGACACCACGTGGTCGAAGGAGAGCTTACAATGCAATATAAATTGGAGCAACCATTTTTGGAAAAGATGTAGGTACAAGCCTATATCAACTTGGGAGATTGGTCAAGCAAGCGTTTTTCATCTTTATTTACCCAGAGGGAAAACGTCAAAGCACTTTGTCAGGAAGAAATCTAATATGCCTGGGTCCAAAACCACCCTCTATACTATAGCTAATTTCTCTGAACTCTTCTGAAAGGAAGGTACTTACCCTCTCAGGATTTCTCTTGACATGATTGTTAACTCTAATACATGATTCTCATCAGGCTTAAATGAGATAAGTTCTATTAGGGGGTCAGCCCTGTGCCTGGCTCAAAGTACATGATCAATAAATGGTAGGTACGGTTTGGAGATGAGAAAACACCAAATGGAAACCTGAAGTAGTTGCTCACTAAATAATTTCTCAAGGTTATAAGCTACAAAAGAATCAAAGAATCAAAAATCTTTTAACTTAAAGAGGAATACTTTCTTCATCATAATGGGGTCCTTCACCAAACAGAAAAATGACTGACCTTTGTGTTTGCATGTAATTCATATATAACTTGTTCATATAGCTTGTTTATAAGTAGAAGCCCTTCTTTTAGTCTAACTTCAAACACCAGCGGGAAAGTTAAATCTCTTCAGTTCCAGATGCCCATTGTTTATGTTTGGATGATAAATGTGATTCACATTACTGATGAAGGAAGCACTGAACTTGTGAATCACTTTTTAACTATTCAATTGGATAGAATACACAATATGTAAAATTAATAGGAGCCTCAGTCTGGAGCAAATTTCCATTTTTTTCCCCTTAGTTAACAGACTCGGTATAAACAGTAACATAGCTGAGTTTAGCACACAGGAACATGTGGCCATAGTTTTCAATTGTCAAACATGTTGACCAATTGTTTTCTCTTTTCTTAAATATGAAAGCTGATTAAGGGGCTTTGCTTACCTAACATTATTCTGGCCATGTTTGTTGGGAGGTTGAGGGGAAGGGTTAGCAGAAAGTGTTTAATGCACTAAACATAAGGTTTCCATAATTCATTAGCTCCACTTTTGCACACCTTCCTATGCATTTACAGAGTCTGCATTCATTACAGTGATGGATGGGATGCTGATTACATACTTTGTGTTGCTCTTGTCCAGAATACGTTTTTTCACATTAATTTAAAAAAACTTTTAATGATGTCCTTAAAAATGACTGAATGTTTATACCAGAATTGAACAGCAGACTTAACCGGAGTTATCTGGAATTTGACAAATAAAAAGTTTGCTTTCCCTTGACCTCTGTTTACTCTTTCCCATTAAAACTAAGAAACAATGCACATGAAAAGATGAAGGCTTGAATTAAGCTTTCAGCAGTTCTTGAGTTCTTCACAGTGTTCATAATACTGCGAAGGGTATCTTCCACCCCTGGGGAAGTTAGTGATACTTGGAAAGCTTGCCTATTTCATCTCCCTCTAGGAGAATCACTGGGAACCTTCACATATTAAAGGTTCTCAGAAATCAAGTAACAAAATCCATTTCGTTTGTTTTAACTCAGTGTCTCTGAAATGTATTTGAACAGGGAGTTCTTTTTTGTTCTTTGTTTTTTCAAAGAACTTCAACTGACATCTCCTGGACTCTCATCCTCTTTTATGGGCTACATTCACTATTCCAGTGTAGATGTGTAATACCATTTTACTTAGCAAAGCTCATACTGATGGACATTTCAGTTGTTAGCAAGTTTTTGCTATTTTCAACCCCCAGTTTGTAAATGGTAGCGTGTATTCATAGTTATTGTCACTAATAGATGTCTAAAAGTAGGATTCACAGCCTTGACCCAGTCTTGATATATAAGCCACAAATCAGCATCCTGAACATCACTGAAGTTGCTTCATGGAAACCCAAAAACAATAATCTCCATTCTGCAGTGGGAATGTCATGGTGGTTCCATAGTGACAATTAGAGCAAGAGGCCCGGATGTTCAGGGACAGACAAAGCCCCATATGCTGTATTTTTATGGAAGCCAGCTCTCTGCCTCACCCCTGCTTGACTCTGGGTGTGGATATTTTGTTCTCATCAATTGTAAAGTTTGCCACAGAAGTATCAGCTGAACACCTCTGACTTCCTGGCTGAGAAAACCTTGGGATAATGTGCCCTGCTTTCACTCAAGTAGCCCCTGGAATGTATGAGTTAACTGCACAAGGCATCCAGTGAGCACTCTCCTTCTGCATTGCCCTCTGTCCAGTCCTTACTCATCTTCTGCTGTTGGCTGGTTACAAAAAACAGCAGTGCCTGGAGCTCAGGAAACAACTCTCCAAAGACCATCTGTTTCTGAGGGCACTAGCGAAACTTGTCTCTACTTAGTTTACAGCTCATGTTTCCACTGGTGAATATACTTTCTCAGTGAACACTTGGCCAAATGATTTGCAATTGGGAATGAGATATATTTCTTATGTATAAACAGGATCATCATTTCACGTATTTTGGAAAAACTCTGAACCCATCTAATTCTCATTATGGCTGTGACTTTGCATAAACCCTGACCTAACCATATGACTGATTACTTTCCAGAACAAACCTGCTTTGTCTGTGCTGCTGTGTCCAAAATCACTAGCTGACATTGCACTCACTAGTTGCCACCATTCCTTCTTCCAAAAATAACTGCCATGCTTCATCCCTTTTCCTCACCCCATATCCTTTCTCTCCAATGTTATGAATTTTATCTGTTCTTCAGGACTTAGATCCTGTCTACAGCCTTCCAGAAGCCTGCCCTGCTCTCCTTACCCCAAAATGATCATTATTTTCTCATTTTTTCAGCCGTCTCCATATTTAGACTTATATCTTCATTTATCTTTAAAAAAAAATTCTGTGTACTTTGTCTTCAACTGGATTGTAGGCATTTTGAAGTCAGTGACTGTCTTTTCATCATTTCAGATGGAAGAAACATACATCTTCTCTCATTTCTGCTGCTAAGTCACTTCAGTCGTGTCTGACTCTGTGCGACCCCATAGACGGCAGCCCACCAGGCTCCCTCGTCCCTGGGATTCTCCAGGCAAGAACACTGGAGTGGGTTGCCATTTCCTTCTCCAATGCATGAAAGTGAAAAGTGAAAGTGATGTCGCTCAGTCGTGTCGGACTCTTAGCGACCCCATGGACTGCAGCCTACCAGGCTCCTCCATCCATAGGATTTTCCAGGCAAGAGTACTGGAGTGGGGTGCCACTGCTTTCTCCATTTCTAGAGAATAGCAAATAATCCCCAACCTTTTTGGCACCAGAGACTGGTTTCATGGAAGACAATTTTTCCGTGGACCATGGGAGGGAGGGGGATGGTTTCAGGATGATTCAAGCGCATTACATTTATTGTGTACTTTATTTCTATTATTATTACATCAGCTCCACCTTAGATCAGGGATTAGATCCAGGAGGCTGGGGACCCCTGGACTATAGGACAAAAGCACAGATGACATATGCTCAAATAGACATAGAAGCTAATGAGTGATTCTTATGAACGTCTCCATTCTCCAAAACGTTTTCTACCTTAGTTTTCTGTCCTTAAAAACTATGTGTCTATACAATCAGAAAATTAGAATGTCCCATTGCAAATATTTCTCAGAATTTTGAGCCAAGAGAATGATAGGGGTACTTGTCTCAAGTGTTGACTGATTTACTGAGTCAAACATTTATTGAATCCAAACATTTATTGAGATCTTGCTATATATCAGAACCCATCCTAGGTTCTGGAATCTAGCAGTGAATAAGACAGACACAGTCCCTACCCTCAAGAAACAAATGCACTGAAAATCTTTTGCTCTTGAAAAACTATGAACCCAACCTTGAAAGCCGAGAGAGAAAAGAAATATGAATGGCCATTTGGAATTCTGGACATAAAATATATGCATCACCTATTTTATGCATATGTGCTAGTACGTGGTTGCATAAAATGGAGCTTGTTTTTTTATTATTCTTTTATGGATTGGCTATAGACTATGCAGTGCAAGTGGGACATAAAAGAATAATGGAAAAGATGAGACCTGACTAAATAAATCCCTTGAAAGCTTTTTTTTAAAACACTCTGTCATGAGAATAAATTCCTCTTGCACCGTTTTTTTTTTTTTTTTTGCTTTTGTTCTTTTCTAGGTCACCAGAAATGAAAATATATTAGGAGAATGGCATGTGCATTAAAAATCTTTGCAGTATCTCCAAGTCAACACTAGACCTTAAAAAACCCGAAGGAAATACTCAGAATGAATACATGGGGGGAAGGGCACTGCATAGCATTTGAAAACCTGAAAATATCTATGCATTTGTCTAGACTGGTGGTTATTACTGTAATAAGCAACTGAAGCCAAACAAATGAGACCATTTTTCGTGATAGTTTTCAGATTGTAATCATGCACATTGAGAACGCAGAATGCACATTAGATAAACCTCACGATAAGGGATTAGGGAAATAGTCTGGAGAATAAATAAAATGAGGGGTTTAGAGCCAGGCAACATTTACTGTAAAATTGGGCATATATATGAAACATCAGGCTGCAGATGTTTCATTTCCATAATATGCTATAAAATAATTCTTCATCGTTAGAAATTTCCAACCCACAGTGAATGATAGATGAACAACTGACTGGGAGGTAGAATCAGAAAGCTTTATGATAAAAATGAGGTATTGATTCTGTGAGATTTTAATTTAGATTAGTTCACTTAGAAAAAGTAATAAATTGATATGTACTCGACACAGCTTACATTCGAAATGACTTATCAGGATTCCAAAACGAAACCTTAAGCAAGCAATAATTTTAACTGTAGTTCTCCCCCAAGTTGCCCGCAGTAAATTACAGCATCTTTGCAAATAATTGGAACAAGAACAAGACAAGTAGTATATCTCTGGATGACGGATGGGAGTTTGAGCTTCAGTGCCCAAAGAAAAGATGGGAAAAGAACTGGAAAGAAGTGTCTGGCCATAATAAATTAGGAAGACAAACATCTGAACTATTATAAAAGTGATTCAACATAAGCCATACCATATATTTGCTCAAAGCTGAGTTCAATTTGATGGTTTCAGATGGTCAGATGTGAGGTATTATCTGTAGGCAAATACAGAATTGGACCTCTTTGATTCATATCTAGATTTCTTGAGATTTTAATTTGTTGGCGTTCAACTTCATTTTGAAAGAATGTTTCATTCAGTCTTTTTGGCCTTTAGTCTATGCAATTAAATCAAATAGCACATGTAAATCTGCTAACACAAAGTTTGGTTTATAGGAAGATAATAATAATAATCATGATAGTTAATAGTGTTTGAGCTCTTATTACAAGCTGGGAACTGAGCTAAATATTCTTATTATGGCATTTCTTGTGGAGTTCAGAAACCATTATGTCCCTTTCTGTGCAATTATATCTCACTTTGCATTTAGTTTTACATTTGCTATAGTGAACTCATGACTACAGAACTAGAAACTCTTTAATGTTTCATTTTCATTCTGCAATTGAAGGCTCTAGGGTCACTTCCTATGCATTTATTGTTCTCCATTGCTTTTTCAGTCAACTCATGCCATTTTCAGGATGAATATTTTGCTAACACGGCACACACAAATACACACATGCACACACAGGTGTTCTTATAAATCTTCCCAATTTAAGTGTTTTTTCCTCCTGACCCTTTCCGTGCATCTGTTCACGTTAAGATTCATTTTTTGCCACAGGACCATGATGAAGTGATTTTCCCAGGATCCACAATTCATAGTATCTTATCTCTGAAATTGTTAACTGCCCTTAGTAAAGAATGACTTAGCTTCTGTTCTGGCTCTTTCATAACAGCTCAGCTTTCTAATCTCCCCTTTAAAGACTTTTTCTTTTGTAGGTTCAATACTTACCTCTTAGAAGTGAAGTTCTTTGTTAAAGGTTTAGCTTCTGTAGCATCCCAGGATGCCTCAGGGGCCATTAAGCTTAATGAGTTAACAAGTTTTTTCCCCAAAGTGTATATGAGGTGCCTACTGAAGGTAACTTTAACAGGTCCTCCTGATTTATTACAAAGAAATTCTCTTTCAACAAAAGCTTTCAGGCTGAACTTTCATTCTAGTCTAAGAGAAGCAAACTTTTGGTCTCAAGTGCTGCATAATACATCACATGCTGTGTCTGTATTCTTGGGCTATTATATAACCAAGCTATCAGTTACATCAAAGCTTGTCTCCCCACATAAAGATGCATTGACAATAGATAAATCCCCTTTCTCTCCAGTTGGATTTTTTCCCCAAAGAATTGCATTGAATGAGGATCACTTTTCCCCCTTTGAAATGAGATTTTAAATTTCACACATATTTATCAAGAAACTCAAAGCAGAACAGATAATTTTTATTATAAAGTTGTTTTTTTTTTCTATAGCACCTCTAAAAGGCAAACCCCATGGAACCATCAGAGGACTTTTTCAGAAATAAGTCTTCAAAGCATTCTTTTAGTCCAGTGGTGCCCATCTCATAACAGAGACCCCGAAAGTCCCTCACATCCTACCCCCGATATTTGATACTTCAAAGGGAACTCCTGACCCAGAGGACGGCAGAAGCAAAGTCTCTTCATGGAAAAAGCAGGAAGAGTCCCTTTCCAGCTGGTTGAAGATGACACGCATGTAAGGCAGCTCTGGAAGGGGTGGGGGATCACCATCCTACCACCTGTCATGACCACGGGAGTCCATTCTTTCCAGGACTCTAAAGGGCCCCGCTGACCTTTGTCAGCCCTCACTCTGATTCAGGCTGTAATATTTCTAGAAAGATGTGGTCCAGCATACAGCCTTCAGAGTCATCAACTCTGGCTACTGCCTGTGAAATACCCAGCCAAGATCAGCATGGCACACAAGCCTCTGTAGCACCTGGAACAAGTTTCTTACTCCCTCTGTGACCCTCGTTTGTAAAATAGCAATAATTTATTCACTTTCTGAGTGCATATTATGTGTCAGATTCCTGGGTCAGGAAAATCCGCTGGAGAAGGGATAGGCTACCCACT
The DNA here is from genome assembly GCF_014754425.2 of Oryx dammah. NCBI lineage: Eukaryota > Metazoa > Chordata > Mammalia > Artiodactyla > Bovidae > Oryx > Oryx dammah. The sequence goes on from NW_024070203.1 coordinate 59,010,141, forward strand.
CCAGTGTTCTTGGGCTTCCCTTATGGCTCAGCTGGTTAAAAAAATCTGCCCACAATGCAGGAGACCTGGGTTTGATCCCTGGGTTGCGAAGATCCCCTGGAGAAGGGAAAGGCTACCCATTCCAGCATTCTGGCCTGAAGATTCCATGGACACTATAGCCCATGGGGTCACAAAGAGTAAGACGTGACTAGTGACTTTCACTTCACTATGTGTCAGAAAATGTTTTGTGTGCTAAGAATATATCAATGACCGCCCCCCCGCCCCCCGCCAAAAAAAAAACCATGAAGGTCTCTATCCTAAAGTAGCTTACTTATTACTAGGGGGCTTTTTTTATTTTTCTGTGCTGGGTTTGCAGCATCCCGTCTCTTCATTGCTGTGCACAGGCTTCTGTAGTCACAGCAAGCAAGCTCTCTAGTGGCAGTGTGCGGACTTAGTTGTCCCGCAGCATGTGGGATCCTAGTTCCCTGACCAGGGATTAAACCTGTGTCCCCAGCATTGAAAGGCAGATTCTTAACCACTGGACCACTAGGGAACTCCCAGTCAGGTTTTGTTTTTTTTTTTAAGTTAAATGAGCAATATATTATGGTGAAGAGTAAAACAGGGACAGAGGCCATGTGTAGGTGAGAGTTGCAGTTTTAAATAGGGGACCTGGTGGCCTGTCTTTCTGAGCTTGTGACATTTTAGCAAAGACTGGAAAGAGGTGAGGGGATGAATCATGGAAATTTCTGGGGGAATGGCAAGGAAGGAAAAGAGCCAGATTGGGAGGGTGTCTGAGTTCAAGGAAAAGCAAGGAGCCTAAGGTGATGGGAGAAAGTAGGAAGTTGGGAGAGGAATAAAAGAGGAAGCTGAAGGTCTGACACAGGAGCAGATTTTATAGAGCTTGTCATCCTTTGTACTACTGGACATTGAGTGAGATGGGGCTATTTCAAGGATTCGAGCATAGTGATATGATCTCAGAGTTTCAGAGGGTCATTGTGATGATTGGTTTAGGAGCAGAAGGGGACAAGCCAGGGCAGAGGAAGAGAGAGAGCTTAACAGGTGGCAGTAGTTATCTAGACGGAGGTGATAGTGGCGAGGACCAAGGGGTCTTGAGAAATGCTGAATGTTGGGCACAGTTTCAGTGGAAAATCAGTAGGATTAACTGACATTTAAGACACATGATGTGAGGAAAAGAGAGGAATAGAGAATGGCTTAAACTTGAGCAACTGAATATATGAAGATGCTGTTTACTGAATCACAGAAATCTGCAGAAGGAGCAGGTGGGTGGGGGGAGGACAGGAGATCAGTTTTATACACATTGTTTAAAAGGCCACATAGGCTTTCAAATGGAAATATGGAGGTGACATTTAGATAATAGTAGTGCTTATTATGGCGACCCACTCCAGTACTCTTGCCTAGAAAATCCCAGACAGAGGAGCCTGGTAGGCTGCAGTCCATGGGGTCATGAAGAGTCGGACACGACTGAGCGACTTCCCTTTCACTTTTCACTTTCATGCATTGGAGAAGAAAATGGCAACCCGCTCCAGTGTTCTTGCCTGGAGAATCCCAGGGATGGGGGAGCCTGGTGGGCTGCCATCTATGGGGTCGCATGGAGTCAGACACAACCGAAGCGACTTAGCAGCAGGAGCAGTGCTTATTATTCATGATGATATTGAGGATTAAATGGCCTTTATCATCTTGCCCTGCCTACTTCTCCAATCATATCTGCCAACCCATCTTACCACCCACCCAGCACTCCTCATGTCAAACATTTCTTGCTTTCTCCTATCTCCATACCTGGGGACATGTAGTTTTTCCCTTCTCACTCATTCCCTTCCTTCTAGTGGCAATAAGAAATGGGAATTTCTTACATCAGATCTTTCCAGTTCTTCCCTTCTTGTATGTTGTGTGTGCTCAGTTGCTTCAGTTGTGTCCAACCCCTTGTGACCCCGTGGACTGCAGCCCACCAGATTCCTCTGTCCATGGGATTCTCCAGACAAGAATACTGGAGTGGGCTGCCATGCCCTCCTCCAGGGGATCTTCCTGACTCAGGGACTGAACCCGTGTCTCCTGTCTCTCCTGCATTGCAGGCGGATTCTTTACCACTGAGCCAAGCAGGGAAGCCCCTCCCTTATTGTCCAAGTCTGAGAAGAAACAATTGGTATTCTTTGCCTAAGACAGCAACTATGACCTCCTCCAGGTAGCCCTCCATGACCTCTCTGGGTAGAGAGATGAGATGTCCTCCTTCGAGCATTCATAGGGCCTATCTAGAGCTTTAATGACAATGTTTATTATACTTATTACTAATTGTTGTTGTTCAGTTGCCCATTTGTGTCCCAACTCTTTGTGACCCCATGGACTGCAGTATGCCAGGCCTCCCTGTCCCTCACCATCTCCCAATGTTTGCCCAAGTTCATGTCCATGTAATTATTATTAATTACTAACTTATTACTTATCACTGTACTTTGACATACATTAGTCTTTCCTAATAGGCCTCATGGAAGATGAAATTGACCCATATTATAGTAAGTATTTAATAAATATTTGCTGAATGAATGAGTAAACAAATGAATGTTTCGTATGGCAGAAATAAAATGGAGAAGTCATCACTTGAAAAGGATTTTTGTAATCAGAACTTTTGTCATGAAATTGACTTAAGTGGCAAATGTTGAGTGATCTTCACTGTTGAAGCCTTCCCTGAGCCAGTCTGTTTAGCCCTAGCCTCTGGCATAGTGCCTGGTACCAAGGAGATGCTGATTAGAGTTTGTTGAAAGAGGGGTTGAATAAACTCCGGAAGTGACTCCCAAAGGAAGAGTCTACCCCCACCGTCTGTGTCAGTGAGGGAGATTAGTCACCAGAACGAAATTCGGAACTGAAGTTTAAACCACTATGATTAAAAGTACCTTTTAGAATTATTGCACAATAGTAAAGTGCCCTTCTAAAAGAGAACTTAAACATTTCTTGAAAGTGCCAGGCATCAAAGCCACCTGCCAACATGGGTTTGCCAATACCAGATAGTTAAGAAGCAAATGCCTTTATAAATAGCAGCTGCCAAGCATTTCTGAACGAGGGGCACAGGTGTTCTGATGAATACTGAGCAGCAGCTCCTCGTCTTCCCTAAACATGCCACGTTTTTCCCTCAGGCCACTCACCTACCCAGAATGCCATTCTCTTCCATCTCACCCGGCCAACTCCTCCTCCTCCCAGCTTCAGCCCGGCGTCACTTTCACTGAGAGCTCTTTCTTTTTAAATTTTTATTTATTTACTTATTTCTGGTTGCTCTGGGTCTTCGTTGCTTCCCATGGGCTTTTTCCAGTTGAGGCAAGCACGGGCTACTCTTTGTTGCCACGTTCGGGCTTCCCATTGTGGTGGCTTCTCTTGTTGCAGAGCACGGGATCGGGGCACACAGGCTTAAGTAGTCGCAGCACTCGGGCTCAGTAGGTGTGGCACAGGGACTTTAGCTACCTCACGGCATTGTGGAATCTTCCCCCACCAGGGCTCGAACTCACGTCCCTGCACTGGTAGGTGGATTCTTACCCACTTACCACCAGGGAAGTCAAGGAGTTCTTTGGTGATCCTCCAAGACACTGGTGGGGCCCTTCCTAAGTGTCCCCACAGCACCTCCACACATCCCCCTATTGAAATGATGATCCTTCTTCATTATATATTCTTCGTCAGTGGCCTGCATTTTCCCTTTTTTATAATTTTAGCACATTTAACCCAAAGACTGAAATACTGGTAGTACACAGGAGTCCTGAAATAAACCAGTAAGTTTGGATGGATGGGGGTGATTGGGAAAACGTTGGTGAATAGGGCTCTTTGGAAGGATTGACTTACACAGAGGGCCCTAGAAATACAGTGTTTCAGGAATCAGAAATCATGCTTTTCCTATTCTACAATTCAGTCTGGGCCAGTTCCACTAATAACACCCTGTAAAGCCATGGTGGCTGAGTGACTATTATGAAATTCCTTATATCTCTTTTAAAAGGTATTATCATTGTTCAGTCACTAAGTCATGTCCAACTCTTTGTGACCCCATAGACTGCAGCACACCAGGCTTCCCTGTCCTTCACTATCTACTGGAGTTTGCTCAAACTCATGTCCGTTGATTCACTGATGCCATCTAGAAAGAAAGTGAGAAAGTGAAGTCACTCAGTTGTGCTCGAATCTTTGCGACCCCATGGATAGTAGTCTGCACCAAGCTTCTCCGTCCATGGGATTTTCAAGGCAAGAAGTACTGGAGTAGGTTACCATTTTGAATGTGAAGGCCTAAACCATGTTGTCTCTCCTTTACGGCCCCTCAGGGTTTTCAGATTGAATAGGAATATCTTAAATTCAAGTTTGGCAATCTCATTTTTCCCATGAAAGAAAATTTTATAATCACTGCCACAAAGCTTCAGAGATTTCTGAGACTTTCCAACTACATCCATTCTTTTTTGTTCCCATTCACTCCACAGAGGGTCATTTCAAACTCTAATTTGGGGTGGAAAAGGGGAATCATCGTGGATTTCGTAAGATTCCTTTTCCAGATCCACATGTCTTCCAGAAATGCACCTGAGCAAAACTTGTCTTTGAGTTTCTTTGCCTCTTTGCCAAGATTGTTTATGCCCGCAGTAAATAACGTATGCAGTCCTTGGAACTACTGAACTCACATTAGTTGTTAAACCAGTAGACTGAGTACAAATTAGGGCACCGCTGGAAAAAGCAATCAGTTATAAAGCAACCCTAAATCCGTTTAACGTAATATTTGGTGTGTAATATAAAATAGATGTGGTCATTGCTATGTTGTACCAATTATCTCATGATTCATGCAGAAGATATATGGGCTCAGCCAAACAATACCTTACAGAACAGGTTTTCACAAGAAAACTCCTTTTAGTCAAGCTGAAAATTCCCACAATTTGACTATGGAATAAAATTTGAATGAGATAATAAAAAATTACCAAATTTAACTTGGTGTTCAGAAATCTATTCTTGAAATAGGCATTGTTAAACACACACATGCTACATGTGCTAAAAACACTAAAGCCTCTTATGGGATAAATAATCCAGAATTAAATTTGAATTCCTATAAGACATAGATTAATAATACTGACCTTAATTCATAAAATTTTATTTTAAAGTTAGATATGATATTTGTATTTATCACACCTCAAGAGCAAGAGAAATGGTAGAATTAGAGCTTTCTGAGAATGATATTGTAAAACAGAGTCTGTGCTACATTATTATTATTTTTATTTATAAATTACTATTATTTATAAATAATTGGAATCTGTATATCATCACAGCATCTTTACCATTTCCATTGGTCTTCATTCCTCTGTGCGCATTCATATTTCCATCTGTAGATCATTTCCTTCTGTTGGAAGACTGTATTTCTGAAGTACAGGTCTGCTGGTGATCATTTTTTTTTCAGTTTTGTATGTTTGAAAAGTCTTTAGCTTCCTTTTTGAAAGATATTATCACCAGGTATAAAATTCTAGTTTAAAAGTTTTGTTCCTTCATTATTTATATATTTGCAAAGAATGAGTATTCTCAAACTATTGGATACTGGATTCCACATATGTTCTTAGATCTAATTGTTAATTGACTCATTCAAATATTTTAAAATATTTTTACCCTTTTACCCTGTGTTTTAAAAACATTTTACCCTTACTAATTTTTCTCTACTTAATCCATCAATTCCTTAAAAGCATGTGTGAAAATCTCTTTCTCTGGTAGTAGATTTGACATTTATTTTTCTGTTAAATGTACTAAATGTTACTTTACATGAAGGCATGTTGTTAGGTGCATAAAAATTTTCAGTTGCTCTTTTATAATTATGACAGAGGTTTCTAGTGCTCATCTGTATGTGGTTCTTCTTGCCTTCTGGGTCCATTGAAACTTTATACTTCCCTGCCTCTTTGCAGTAAGGCAAGACCAGGGACCAGTTTCCACCAAGGGGCTGTGGGGTGAGGTGAATGTCACTTCCAGGATGAAACATTTCATTCATAGCATGTGGCCCTCTGGCGCTCTCTAACCCTCCATGGCAAAAAAAAGGCTGTGTCTTTCAGAGATGGTTGCTATGAGATGACAAAGATTCTATCATCTTGGGTTCCTGAGTGATTCATGCAGAAGATATACCACACTGACATATTACAGTTGTAAAACGTGAGCAACACATGTAAAGCAACTGGGATTCAGGTTAATTTTTACTGTGGCAAAACCTATCCTGTCAAACTAATTTATGTAGTGATTATCTGTCCCTAATGCAAGGAGATCCAATCAGTCCATTCTGAAGGAGATCAGCCCTGGGATTTCTTTGGAAGGAATGATGCTAAAGCTGAAACTCCAGTACTTTGGCCACCTCATGAGAAGAGTTGACTCATTGGAAAAGACTCTGATGCTGGGAGGGACTGGGGGCAGGAGGAGAAGGGGCCGATAGAGGATGAGATGGCTGGATGGCATCACGGACTCGATGGACGTGAGTCTGAGTGAACTCCGGGAGTTGGTGATGGACAGGGAGGCCTGGCATGCTGCGATTTATGGGGTCGCAAAGAGTTGAACACGACTGAGCGACTGAACTGAACTGAATGATACTTTTATCTCTAAACTTTTTAAAAATTTTATTTAAAAGATTCGGACACGACCTAGCTCCTGAACCACAATGACAAGTTATGTATTTATTTTTGGCTGTGCGGGGTCTCCACTGCTGCTTGTCTTTCCTCTAGTTGCAGGCACGCAGGCTTCTCATTGCAGGGGCCTCTCTGGTTGCTGAGCTCGGGCTCTAGGGTGCTGGGACTTAAGTAGTTGTGGCACGTGGGCTCAGTAGGTATAGCTTGCAGATTCTAGAGCACAGGCTCAATAGTTGTGGCCAATGGGCTTAGTTGCTTCACCGCATATGGGATCTTCCCAGACCAGGTATCAAACCTGTATCTCCTGGATTGGCAGGTGGATTCTTTACTACTGAGCCACCCAGAAAGCCCTCTAAACTTTTTAAAAACTGTATTTTGTATTATCCATCTATCTACATTAACTTTCTTTTCATTAGTTTGGGGAATATTTTAACTTGTCCTTTACTTTTATACAATTTTGTATTTTTTTTCATTTTAACTATATCTCTTGTAAACAGAATATAATAGGTTTCCAATCTGATTTTTAATTATTTCAACACACATTAAAGTATTCATTTAATTAGTTCTAAATATTAAGGTCTATTTCTGGATGCTAGAGATAAGCAATGAAAAAAGTAGAGTTTTTTCTTTAATGAAGCTCTGAATACCTTTTATAGTAAGCTTGATCTGCTAACATTTATTCCTATTGATATTGAATTTTTATTTATTATCTAATTAAAAAAAATTTTTATTTTAGTGGGGGCTTTTTTTGCTTCTTTTTTTCTCATTTCTGCCTACTAATAGTTTTTTCTCCTTTATTCACTTAGATGTTATATATTTAGTTTCTATTCTTCTGAGAACACCATTAAATTTTTAATACTCCCTCATGTTTGAAAAATATATAAAGAAAGCCGCTACCTTTATTCTTCTCAACTATGTATGATTCTTCGGAGAAGGCAATGGCACCCCACTCCAGTACTCTTGCCTGGAAAATCCCATGGATGGAGGAGCCTAGTAGGCTGCAGTCCATGGGGTCACTGAGGATCGGACATGACTGAGCGACTTCACGTTCACTTTTCACTTTCATGCATTGGAGAAGGAAATGGCAACCCACTCCAGTGTTCTTGCCTGGAGAATCCCAGGGATGGCAGAGCCTGGTGGGCTGCCGTCTGTGGGGTTGCACAGAGTCGGACGCAACTGGTGACTTAGCAGCAGCAGCATGTATGATTCCTAGAACATTTGTTACTAAATTTCCTTTCTTCTAACTTCATGTAATTATTGTTTAGTATTTTATCCTTTGCTTTTATATGGTCCTCATTTTTGACCATTTAATGAAGTCAATGGTTGTTGAGATGTCACCCTATCCATGTTAAATTGCTTTGTTTAGTTGTTTTCTCCATTCTTCTCTGTCCTCTGACCTTGCTTTCCTTTTTCTGAATTATAATCTTTCTATAAGGATTTGGGGTGAAAAGTTCTCAGTCTTTTTCTGAAAATGTCATAATTTTACCTTCACAATTGAATAAGGAGTTGTATAAATAAAATCCACTTTTGGTTAAACTATATATGACATTGCCATTTTTGTAGGTATAAGGCTTTAATATCTGCAGCTTTATACAGTTCTAGGTCACTGGATTATCAGCTTTTTTTCCCTCAGTGTCTAAGATCTTTGGCCTCTGTTACTGGTATTAAGGAGTTTTATTTCAATGTAACTATTTTCGTCTAATAGAAGTGATTTATTTTCTCTGATTTTTAAAGAATTATTTATTATTCTTAGTTTTTCTCTGCTTTTGTTGACTGAAGGATTGTACTTTCATTATTTTTTCTTTGTAATTTTGTTTTCATTGGGGTGTTGTTGCTTTACATTTAGTTTCTACTGTTCAGCAAAATGAATCAGCCATACATATACCTATATCCCTTCCCCTCTGGATTTCCTTCCCACTTAGGTCACCACAGTTCATTAAGTAGAGTTCTCTGTGCTATACAGTACGTTCTCATTAGTTATCTATTTTATGCATAGTATTAATAATATATATGCATCAATTCCAATCTTCTAATTCCTCCGACACTTCTGTTCTACTTTTGAATTTGTGGATTCTTTCATTAATTTTGGAAAAATAGCAGTTATCTCTTATATCTATTACTAGTCTCCTTTTTTTTCCTACTATTTCCATTTGGAATTCCTGGTAAATGTATTTTGGACCTTCTCACTCTATCCCCTTTATTTCTAAGCATTGCTTTCCTAGTTTCCACTTCTTATCATTCATGATACATTGTTGACTTTTTTCTCAAACACATGTTTCTGTTTATTAATTCCATGTATTTATCTGAAGTTCAACACATCTAATGAATTTTTTGTTTCAATTGTTGTACTCTTCTACTTCTTAAAGATTTATTTCATTTTCCAAATCTTCTTATTCTTTTCATGTAATATCTTATATATGTTTGGTGATTTTGATTCCTTCACTTAACACTTATTCTTCAATATGATTTTACTTTCAGGTTGACATTCTAATACCTCAAATTTGTACAACATGAATTTTGTTGCTATTTTGCATGGTGATGCTAATGCATTTGAATTGATTCCTCACAATCTTTCTTAAATAGGCTCATGCAGCTAATCTCTTTGGTTATTGTTTTTTTAACTGGGCATAATATGTGACATAAATTAAGAGTTTACATTTGTTTTTAGAAGGTACTTCCTGGAGCCACTTTTTATGTTAAACTCTGAGACTGGAGTTCCCAGACCACACAGGTGGTATAAATACAAAATATAACCCTGAAGGATGCATAAATCTAGTGTTTTAAATTATATTTTCCTACCATAGACCAGGCCAAGATAGACAAAAACCTTTATTTTTCTTTTCCCTGTACCAGCAAGTGGATATTTTTTAACTCTAATATTTCACAATTTGTCTAGTTCTTCAAGGTTCCCAGAATTATGCAACAGCCATAACTTCAGCTCACAGCCCTATAAATGTATGAAAGTGAAAGTGAAAGTTGCTCAGTTGTGTCTGACTCCTTGCGACCCCATGGACTGTATAGTCCATGGTATTCTTCAGGCCAGAATACTGGAGTGGGTAGCTGTTCCCTTCTCCAGGGGATCTTCCCAACTCAGGGATTGCACCCAGGCCTCCCACATTGCGGGTGGATTCTTTACCAGCTGAGCCACCAGGGAAGCCCCTAGATATAGATAGAGATAGATAGATATAGATATCTGAGACCTTTTTGCCTGTGACTGTCAGACAAAATAGATATATAGAGATATATAGATATAGACAGATATAGATATCTGAGACCTTTTTGCCTGTGACTGTCAGGCAAAATAGATATATAGAGATATATAGATATAAACAGATATAGATATCTGAGACCTTTTTGCCTGTGACTGTCAGGCAAAATAGATATATAGAGATATATAGACATAGACAGATACAGATATCTGAGGCCTTTTTGCCTGTGACGGTCAGGGCCGTAAAATTCCAGATAATAGGTCACTGGTGCTATGATTTCCCTCCCCCTTCTCTCCAGTCACAGCTGCATCACGCTAGCCTTTAGTCCTTTGTTTCTGACTCCTGGAGATTTCATGTCACGTGTATGTCTACGTCTATGCGTGCGTGTATGTGAGCTCACAAATGTATTTGAAGAGTGTTGTGCTTTAGTCAACTTTCCAAGTGTTTGTAGCACCTGTTTTCAAGTCTAGACATAGTACATAAAAATAATGTAGAAGAGAAAGGAAATGAAGAAGGGGAGATGGAGGAGAGGCAAAAGGGAAGAAAACTCATAATCTTCTGGTACGAAAATCGAGGAGTAAACAGGCAATTAAATTTGGAACCAAGATGTGAGGAGATGAAATGCTGCCAATTCCTGACAGTACAGGATTAAAATGAAAGGAACAATCTCTACAAAGTTGGTATAAGCAAAGTTTTCTTGGATAGAACCCAGAAGGCACAAATAATAAAAGAAAAAATTAATAAATTTGACTTCATTAAAATTGGAAATGTATGCTCTTTGAAAGACAGCATTAAGAAATTAAAAATACAAATCACTGACTAGAATATATCTGCAATGCATATATCTGACAAAGACTTATGTCTAGAATCTATAAAGAACTCCTACATTTCAAGAGTGACAAAAATAGGCAAGATTTGAACAGATTTCACAAAAGAAGATAAACAATAAGCTAATGAAAAGATGCTCAAAATCGTTAGTCATCAATGAAATGCTAATTAAGGCAAATTGAAGCATCACTATATATTGATTTAATGGATACAGTAAAAAATTAAAATACCATGATTTGGTTATGAAATGCAGGAGCTCCAATTCCCAAATATTGTTGATAAGAATGTAAAATGGTGTACTCACTTTGGAAGAGTATTATCAGTTTCTTACATAGTTAGACATACATATGACTTAGTAATCCTAGGGTATTTTCCCTGAATAGAAATGAACACATGTCTATACAAAAACTTGTCTTCAAGTGTCCATGGAAGCTTTGTTCAAAATAGCCAAATGATAGAAACCACTTAAATCCCTGTCAGCAGGTAAGTGGATTAACAAAGTGTGGTGCAAGTATTCATCAGTGTACTGCTGAAAAATGAAATGAACAAACCTCAGATCCACACAATAACATGAGTGAATTGGAAGAAACACAATACTGAACAAAAGAAGCCAGAGCACGAGAAGAGGTACTGTGTTCTTTTCATTTGTATGAAATTCTAAATCTAAGGTATAGTGGTGGAAACAGATCACTGGTTGCCTAGGGCCAGAAGTATAAACCATAAAATTCCTACAACTCTGTACCAGGGTACTTTGGGGAGTGATAAAGTGTTCTATGTCTTGAGATGGTAGTTGTATGGTGTGCACAGTTGCTCAGGTTTGAGCCATTTGAGACCCAGAACAGCCAAGAAAAAACAGAAAATTTCCTTGATAATGACAGATATTGGCTATCCCACCTTGGTTCTTTGAGTGCTCAGAACCATTTAATTTGATTTTGGAAAACAAAGCAATGAGATGTTTCAAGTGCCTGAATATTGTGAAGCAAATATCTGCTGCATGCCATTGATTAATACCATCTTTCCTGAACAAGAAAAGGGCTAATCCACAAGCAGGATAAATAACCCATGCAATCCTGTGATAGTCTCCAGACCATACACTGTCTTGTCGCCAGAGCAACTAGCACCAAATGAGCAAAACTCGGTATTTTCTGTTTTTCCCCAGTCTGTGTTCCCTTAGGAATGAAAAGGGCTTTATAAATTTTAAATGGCATTATCACCATCATTGTATAAAGGTGCCATCCAACTTCTCATGATATTACAGTAAAGCAGCTTCGACTCTTTGCTTGTCATAGACATCTGTCAGCCTAAACTACGGTGACTGCTTCTACTTGGGGGTCTTATGATTTTTCCTTCTGTTATTGGAAGTGTGTACCCCTCCATCACAGCCTTCTCTGGTGTTTGGTAGATTCTGCCATGGAGACAACACTGGCAGCTTGAAGCCTGATGTGTGAAATAACATGTCAGTGTCCAACCTTGCTTGGCAATGAGAAGTGGCATTTCTAGGAGCTCAAATACTCTGGCTCAAATTCAGAGCCAGAGCCTTTTGCTGAGAGTGGATAAATATATAGATGGAAAGAGCCCTGATCACTCCTATTCCTTATCTACTTGATTGCATATTGTATTGTTTTGATTTACAACCCACTCTCAAATTCCTGCTTTGATAGTATCTATTATCTGTGGCTGTCACTTGCAAGAATTGAATTTTATTTTCTTTTGCTCTTACATACCTGGCATGGATGAGAAATGGCCTCCTCTGTGCTTTCATTTTCACAGACTTTTCATAAAAATGTTGACAGGGAAGTACCTCAAATGCACATATATAGTGTCTGTACCTAAGGGGTGGGAAATCCTGGAAGAAAAAATAATGAATAGACCTAGAGCGCTGGAATAAAAGGAGAGAGGGAAAACATGCTGCAGTGAAGTTTTTATTGTTTGGAGCAAAGAGAGGTTAAAGAACTCAGAAGAGCGTGTCAGGCCCCCTGGGCCCCCTGCCACTTTCTAAGTTAATGTTTCCGAAATGAATATTTCTCATGTTTAAAGCAGTGATTCCTACCCACAATTTTGTTTTGAAGATTAAATCAGAAAATGTGCAGTGCCCAGCACTGTCTAAAAATAATTAATTAATTGATTGATTAATTTATCTTTGGTTCCTGGGTCTTTGTTGCTGTGTGCAGGCTTTCTCTAGTTGTGGCGAGTGGGGGTTACTCTCTGTTGCAGTGTGTGGGCATCTCATTGAGGAGGCTTCTCTTGTTATGGAGCACGGGCTCTAGGCTCACAGGCTATAGAGTGTTGGCTCAGTAGTTGTGATGCATGAGCTTAGATGCTCCGTGGCATGTGGAATCTTCCTAACCAGAGATGGAACAAGTGTCCCTGACATTGGCGGGCGGATTCTTAATCACCAGATCATGAGGGCAGCCCAGAGCCCGGCACCTCGAAAGTATTATTTCAGCTTTGTGCATGTGTGCTCAATCACTTCAGTCATGTCCAACTCTTGGTGACCCCAGGGACTGTATGTAGCCCACCAGGCTCCTCTGTTCATGGAATTCCCCAGGCAAGAATACTGGAGTCGGTCACCATTCCCTTCTCCAGGGGATCTTCCGAACCCAGGGATCAAACCCGGATCTCCTGCCTTGCAGGCACGTTCTTTATCCTCTGAGCCACCAAGGCTCTGGACCCTTTTAGTAAACAGCACATCAAACAGAGTCAATGTGTGACGTGTAACCATTGGACACATCACAAAGATAAGGGTAAAGTGAAGGGAGCATACGGAATCCCAGGACTGGCAAGAGTGGGAGCCACTGCCAGTCCCAGCCTCCAGGTGAGGGTGGTTACCTGTGCTCAGTAGAATAGCAGCCCGTCTAACCAGAGCTGGAGTGCAGTAGAAAGATCCAGTTGACACATGATAAACTAGCCCACCATAGTCCATCCTTTTTCACCTTAACTTTTCTGGAAAGGGAAATCACATTTTCTTTATCTTTAAAGCCAAAGAAATTTCTCCTAATCTGCACCTAAGAGAAAGAAATTCTGTCTTCTCCTATCATTTAGTTGTTGTTTGATTTATAGACCTGATTACAGTTTCCCCCCCTTCCTGTTATGTGACTGTGCAATTCTAATCATTTGGATCTTTAATGATAGGGATGGTGTCTCTCTCATCTGTGTATTCTCATCTGTGCCTAACAAAATTGGTGCTCAGTGAGTTGAATTGGAGACAAAAATTTGATTTACCCACTGGACTTTCATGAGCTCATTGAGTGTTACATCAGGACTGATGAAAAGATAAAGACATCAGACAAAATCACTGGGGATAAAGTAGCAGAGATGAGAATTCATTCATTAGAGATGATGCAAAGCATGCAATCTATTTTACTGCGTACTATTTTTGTGTCAAGTACTCCTTTTCCAGTTTTCTATGGGGCAAGACAAGTATATTGGCCATCCATTCATTTATTTGTTATTTTCACTAATATTTATGCACATGATCAAGATAGGGAATAGGAGAAAGAGTGGTATATCTAGTGTGGATCAAGTGTGAGGTGGCTTTTATTCAACTTGATGAAGACCAGAGGTAAAGAAAGAGTGCAGTGAACTCACATAAGAGACTAGAAGGGCATGACCATTAATGCCAAAAAATTAACACTTCTTGTGGGCAATCAGCTCTCTCTGAGCATCTATGATTAACAATGAGGAAGAAAGGCAACAGCATTTATCATGGAGACAAACCAACTACAACCCCTATTAACACAGAAGGGCAGACAGAGGAAGCTTCTAATGGTAATTCAGACAGAAGCAGTGAGAGAAGCATGGCTGACAGAAAAACAAATTGATGATGACAACTAAACTTCCCAGATGTAGAGTGACGTTTCCTGAGTAGGAAAAGGAACACATTCAGAGCACTCAGATGAGGTTGTTCTAGTGCGCAGGAGGTAGAAATTTTAATTGCCAAGGGGCTGAGATAGACAGCTACTCCATTTCTAATGTCTTGAGTCATTTTGAAGGACTAAAAACCCTGGACAAGAGTTTCTTTGATAAAAATTTTATCAGGAGAAGGTCTCATAAACAAGATTTATATACAGATCGGGTTTTGACTGCAATTTAGAATCATGCTTAGAAACAGCTACCTTGAGTCTTGAGGGGTTCCTCACTCTGAAGAGGATAACTGCCCTATCTCTGAGGTGAAAGCACTTTGTTAATAAGTATCTCAAGGACTGGAGTTTCCCAAGGATTGGTCAGCAGAATGAAGTTAATTTCCCATCCCTGAAGATGAGTTCATTCAAGGGAAACTACAAACATCCTGATTCTGGTCCTCTTGAGAGAATCAAATGGAAAAGCCGGCCTCGGGGGCGAGTGCTAATGTCAGTCACCCCTAGCTGCTGTGCAGTGACAAACAGATCTATTATCTCAGTGCAGCGCGTGACCTCCGTGCCCGGAAATAGAGAGAACTTCTGAGAAGAACCAATTGAGCATCCTTCTGTGAGAAGCAATATTCCTTGAAATAGAAATGGTGTGATAGCCAGGCAGACATGGGTGTGAATTCTGACTCTGACACATTCAATCGTTCTATGACCACGGGAAATGGGGGCTGGGGCTGCTGGAAATAGCAAGCAAACTAATATGTTCATTTAGTCACCTTCGGTTTATTTAGTGATTCATGGGGTTGCAAAGAGTCAGACACGACTGAACGACTGAACTGAACTGAACTGAAACAATCTGGCTGCCAGTGCAGGATACACAAGAGACACAGGTTTGATCCCTGGGTCAGGAAGATCCCCTGGAGGAGGGCATGGCAACCCACTCCATTATTCTTGTCTGGAGAATCCCTGTGGACAGAGGAGCCTGGTGAGCTACAGTCCATGGGGTTGCAAAGCGTCAGACATGACTGAAGCGACGTAGCATGCGCACGCACTCACACATGTTTGGTGCTGGGGATATGCTGATGAACAATAGAAACACACCTATTTTAATTTCAATCAGATATCATGCATGAAAGTGAATAATTATGATAGTACCTAGAGCTATGAACAAGAAGATGTGCTCAATAGTAAGTACTTAGAAGCGGGGGGAAGGGCACCACTGTACATAGTGTGAGCTTAGCTGTGAAGATGTAAATCATGGAAAAGAGTGAGGGAAAGTATATTCTCAGCAAAAAAGGAGCAGTAATTCCAAAGACGCCTTGAGCAGAGTTATCTGTACTCTCGTGCTCATTGCAGCACTACTCACAATAGATGAAACACGGAGACAACCTAGTGTGCATCAGCAAATGAGTGGACAAAAGAAATGTGATATGTCCATAGTGGGGATATTTTTTTAGCCTTAACAAAGGAAATCCTATCATTTGTAACAACACAGACGAACCTGGTAGACATTATGTAAAGTGAAATAAGCTAAACACAGAAAAATGACTACTGCATGACCCCACTTGTATGAGGTGTCTAAAACAGAAACTCAGAAGCAGAGAATACATTGGCGGAGGGAGGAGGTTGGAAATGGGGAGTTGTTTACAGTTATACAAGACCAAAATTCTAGAGATCTGCTGTACTAAACATAATGCCCACAGTTAACAATACAGTGTTGTGCACTTAAAACCTTGTTAAAGGTAAATCTCATGTTAAGTGCTATTGCCACACACACACACACACACACACACACACACACACACACAAAACAAACAAAAGCAAGGGGTCACAAGAAATCTTCTGGAGGTGACAGATATGCTTATCACCTTGATTTTGGTAGTGTTACCATGGGTATATGCTTATGTCTAAACTCATCAGTATATATACATCATGTCTGTACTAAGTCACTTCAGTCATGTCCAACTCTTTGCAACCCCATGAACTTTAACCCACCAGGCTCTTCTATCCATGGGATTCTCCAGGCAAGAATACTGGAGTGGGTTTCCATGCCCTCCTCCAGAGGATCTTCCTGGCCCAGGAATCGAACTTACATCTCTTGGGTCTCCTGCATTGGAAAGCAGGTTCTTTACCACTAGAGCCACCTGGGAAGCCCCATGTATATATTAAATATATGCAATTTTTTGTATATATGCCAATAAAGCTGTAAACAAGAAAATAAAAATTTAAAGTATAGAAAATAAACAGTTATATTTAATAGCACATTCTGGATTTTTAACAAAATATTAATACTACTATTATTACATTGATAATATGTTCATGTTTAATTCTAGTTTAGAAAAAAAATAATAAAAAATAAAAAGTAAAGTTAAAAATCTTAGATTTTCACACTACTACAATTTTTTTCCCCTCCAAACTCTTTTGCATTCTCCTTTCCAAAGCAAAATCTGAGAAAATTACCCATAATGTGCATTGGGTCAACACTATGGTATCATGCTACATTAGCTGCCGATGTCTCAACTGGCACCATCTGGACTGAAACATGTTTTCTTCGCTTGATGTCAAAAGAGCAAAGACAGCAGAAGTCATATTTAGTGTGCTGGAAACTTCTAAGTATCCATCCACAGAAGGCTTCTGAGGTTGAGAAAGCAGAATCCTAAGAGTCACAAATAGCCTGAGAGTCCTAGAGTTGGCCAGGAAGCTTGATGGAAGACATGGATAGAGAACACAGCCTGCAATCTTAGGTGATATCACTTCCCTCACCTATAGACACAGAGAAGGCAATGGCAACCCACTCCAATACTCTTGCCTGGAAAATCCCATGGGCAGAAGAGCCTGGTAGGCTGCAGTCCATGGGATTGTGAAGAGTCAGACACAACTGAGGGACTTCCCTTTCACTTTTCACTTTCATGCATTGGAGAAGGAAATGGCAACCCACTCCAGTGTTCTTGCCTGAGAATCCCAGGGACAGGGGATCCTGGTGGGCTGCTGTCTGTGGGGTCGCACAGAGTCGGACACGACTGAAGCGACTTAGCAGCAGCAGCAGCCCTCTAGACGAAAAGTGGAAAAGCTGCATTTGTCCTCCACCCGTGATATAAACAGCCCCAAATGGGATCTGTGAGTCGGGGGGTTAAATGGAGACCAGAATCTCCATAGTTATGTTGGGAGGAGGGGCTCTAGAACTTTCTTTGGGATTATTGTTAGGCTGTAACGACTCCGGGCCCCAATGACTTTAATCCTATGTGTAGCAACTACTGTTTCCCCATCTTGTTTTGAAATGCTTTTAAACATGTTTTATTGAATTTGTCATAAATAAATAACCTCTCTTGGTGTTAATTTTTTATGATTTACTTATTGTTTGCTGTGCCTGGTCTTTGTTGCTGCAGGGGCTTTTCTCTAGTTGCAGTGCGAGGGCTTCTCATTGAGGTGTCTTCTCTTATTGCAGGCTCCAGGGCCCACGAGCTTCAGTGGTTGTAGCCCATGGACTCAGAAGTTGAGGCTCGGGGGCTCTAGAGCACAGGTTCAGTCACTCTGAGGCATACCCTCCTGGATCAGGGATAGAACCCGTATCCCCTGCATTGGCAAGCAGACCCTTTACCACTGAGCCACCAAGGAAGCCCCGATGTTTACAAGCACAAAGTATTTCATTGTATAGGAAATTTCTCACTTCCAAGAAAGTAACTTCTGAGTCATCAGAATCATGTATCACGGAGCAGCTGGTTAAACGTGCATTAACTTCCCCATGAGACTCTCACAGCCTGTGCTCTAACATGGGTATTTCTGAAAGTATCTGAGTTTTGTGCAGTGGGCAGGTACATATACAGCAAATCATAGACAATTCTTAGAATCGCCAGAGTGAGTACACATTAGACGTTGCTCCTCCAAGTAGCCCATTTTTACTTTATTTTTTAAGCAATTAGTAAAAATTTACTAATTGCATTACATATTTTTACACCATTAGGGGCATATTGTGTGTGCAATTTAATGTCATATTTCCACTTCCCTTAGTATTCTAACATACATTTTTCTATGTAATTTTTAAATTGAAGTTTAATTTACATTATGTTAGTTTAAGATGTACAGCATAGTGATTCAATATTTTATAGATTATACTTCAAAGTTATGAAATATTGGTTATGTTCCCTGTGTTATACAATCTGTCCTTGTAGTTTATTTATTTACTTATTTATTCATGCTTTTTATTGAAATATAGTTGTGTACAATATTTAATGTTATAGGTGTACAATATAGTGATTCACAGTTTTTAAAGGCTATACTCCATTTATAGTTTCTTTAAAATGCTGACTCTACTTCCTGTGCTGTACAATATATCCTTGCAACTTGTTTTATACATAATGGGTTGTACCTCTTAATTCTCTAATCCTATATTGCCTTCCTTCCCTCTTTCCTAATCACTAGTTTGTTCTCTATTTCTGTAAGTATGCTTTTTTGTTATATTCACTAGGTTTTTGTATTTGCTGCTTATTTATTTAATACATAATAGTTAAGCCTCTTAATTCCATACCCCTATCTTGCTCCTCCTCACTCCCTTCTCCTTGCTGATAACCAGTAGTTTGTTCTACTATGAATCTGTTTCTCTTTTGTTATATTCACTTTTTTCATTTTTTAGAGTTCACATACAAATGATAACATAAACTATTTGTCTTTCTCAGGTAAGCATAATACCCTCTAGATCATCCGTGTTGTTGCAACTGGAAAATTTTCATTCTTTTTTATGGCTGAGTACTATTCTGTTGTATGTATATTTCACATTTTATCCATTCATCTGTTGATATATGCTTATCTTGGCTAGTGTAAAGAATGCCACTATGAACTTTGAGGGTGCATTGTATCTTTTAAAATTCTTTTTATTTTCTTTGGATATATACCCAAGAGTAGAATTCTTGAATCATATTCCAAGTAGCCCATTTTTGAAAGTAGTAGGGCTGAAAGTAATTTTAGCTATTGATACCCACATTCCTCTCTTATTTTGCATTCACCATAGTAAAAAATTACAGGGGTTTAATGATCAGCTACCCCACTGACAATTATATTTTCTACGTTTTTTATAGCTCCTTCTCCAAATTTTTATATGCTCAGCTTATTTTGACGTATTTGGTGAATTTTCAGAACGATACTTACAAATCCCTAAGACTCACACTTTGTTGGATCCCGGAGTGGGGCATCCTGATCATGCTAAACAAGACTGAGATGAAGCACAATGGATCAGACTACCAGGGCCCTTAGGAGAGGGAAATTCTCAACCAAACCAAAAGTTTCTAGCCTCCAGGTACAACTGTGCTTGAGCAAGAGAGCTCAAAACAATTTAAAGAAACAGTACGAGACCTACAAGTTCTCTGAAAGATGAAGTATAAGTCAGCATGTCGGTGGGCCCCTTGTGCAGAGGAGGTGAGCAGGGAAGCCCCTCAGGTAGATAAGGTAAATGTGCCCCTAACCTAGTCTCACGTCCAGAATGGGTAGTCAAGACTTGGGTCAGTCACTTTACCATCAACATGCATGCCCAGCCTAGCAGATTAAAACTTCAAACAAGCCATCCAAGATGGAAAATTCTATATGTACCATTCTATCTTGAAATTCCATAAGAAACACCCTTATTAGTGGCTCCTCTGCTTTAGGAGCCTAAAGTGCTGCTCAGACCCTAACACCGGGAGAAAGTCCCTCCATTTGAAGGCTACAAGTCATGATTTGGCCGGAGGGCAGGGTGACAACCATATCTAATGAAGGTCACCATGCCCCTGTCTGTTCTCCACTGGTCCCAAGAGTCCTGGGGTGAAGTTGTCTATGCTCTCAAAGGATAATTTAAAAGATCAACTCCCAAACAGGAGCCTATATGTTTATATAGGAAGACATATTGTATGTGTGTTTATATACTTACAAAATGGATTATTATGAAAAGGAAGAGTAGCCACAAGAAACTCACCAAAATCCTGCTTCCCGCTGACTTGCTAGTTGGTGGAGCTAAACTTTTAGGAAATTTAAAAAGCACGCTAATTTGCAAAATAGACAGCAAGGGTTTCCATGTGATTCTCAACTATAACTTTCAATTTACAAGTCTTTCATCTGTCTTCACTTATTATCTGCCCTTTTC
Source organism: Oryx dammah (assembly GCF_014754425.2). Taxonomy (NCBI): domain Eukaryota; kingdom Metazoa; phylum Chordata; class Mammalia; order Artiodactyla; family Bovidae; genus Oryx; species Oryx dammah. Next base: position 59,030,728 of record NW_024070203.1, read on the forward strand.
CCCTTCAACATTATTTGAACCACAACATTCCCATCAGCATGGAGATTCTGAAGAATTGCTCAAAGGCTTCCCTAAGGAGTACAGAACCATCTATTCAGATATTTTAGGGTACTTTCAACCATAGGACAGTGTTGTCTGGACACATGCCATGTGTCATATCAGTTGGTGAAATCCAATCAGCTCAGGATCAACTTGAAATAATAATAATCATAGTATGTATTAATAGTAGTGGTAGTAGCAGTAACAGGGGTAGTGGTAATAATAATAGTAATAGTAGTAATAATACTTGCCACCATCTTGATCATTTTATACACATTGTCTCATTAAATGCTGTTGACAAGCTATAAGATAGCACTTTTAAAAGCAGAAGAAACTGACTTCTAAAGCCATGTAGCTAATACATGGCAGAGGCAGAATTAAACACAGGTTCAGTTACTCATACTCTTTACTGCTTCTCCATGTTGTTCCTTGAGAGACAAAGATCAGGCTATTTTGCATGTTGCACAAGTGCTAGACTGAAACCCTGGACCGAGATTATTGGTGGCTTTACCCAAAGATGCACAAGCCGCAGCTCTTAGGGACCAAACAGTCGCAAGGCAGGCAGAACACAGGTAAAGATAAACCATACACCTGGCATGAAGCCCCATCATGGAGCTTAGATCATGCCTGGGAAGAAAGACCCATTGGAGGGTGTGGAAACTTGAGAGAGGCTGACTCTGAGTGGAAAGTATTTTAAGAGCAACCAGAACAAAGGAGCAGAACAGAGTGACAGGTGACATGCAGCAGAGGGCATGGCTCCTTACCAGGAATGTGCCATGGCCAGGTCAGATGCCATGCTGTTAGCCTTGGGCACTATCAGTGCTCAGATCATTGTAAGTCACAACACCCCTAAAGTGTCAACTTCTAATTTGAGTTCATGCCCATCAGACTTTCCTTTATAGCTGTGATTGTTGTTCACTAGGCCAGGTGGCTGTGTAGAACACAGGTTAACCAACCTTGTTATTATTTTTCATTTAAATAATTCCTGCATACTTTATATTAGATTCAGTATATTTCTGCCCCTGGCTTCTGTCTTTGAAGACTATAGAATCTAGTGGGCAGTTAGACACATAAATAGCTACTAGGATCTATAAAACACGTTAGAAGCAGTGTAGTTGAATTTTTTTAGAACCACTTTCTTGAATTATGGTTGACATACAAACAGCTGTACATATTTAATGGGTACAACCTGGTGAGTTTGGAGATAAGTGTACCCCCATGAAACCATCACCACAATTTATGCAATAAAACTATCTATCATCTCAAAAAGTTTCTCCAGAGACTTGTAATAACAGGTGCATATTGATAAACTGAAAACTGTATTTATTATTATGTAACATAGGGTACCAACCATAGCCAAATAGCATTTATTTATTCATTTATTCAGCCAAAATATATTTCTCAGGTCTCTGTTAAATGTCAGATACTGCATCCATTGCTTGTATATACTTACAGTCAATATAGGGTAACGGGGAAGAGACATTTTTAAGGTCTGTGTTTAATTAATGCTACACAGAGACGTTCAAGAAGTTATGGGGGTGCAATATGGGGAAATCTACACCAGGCCTAATTGAGCGTCATTTAAATCAAGACTTGGCTGAAAATTTAGCCCCTTTTTTTGTGAGGAAGAAGATAAGAATCTTCCAGGCGCGGAATAGAAAATGCCAAGTCCCTGAAGGAGAAGGCTGAGATGAGTAGAAATGTGTCTAAAGTAAGAACAGAGAGAAAGAAGAGGTACCAGGTGAGGCTGGAGACAAGGGTCATGGAAGACTTTAACCATAGGATAAACTATGGTTGACAAAGGACTTTATTCTAAGGGCACTTTATATATGTTCACTCTACGGGTGGAAATCTGACCTTCTGTCTTTTGTATTTGGGGAAGCTCATCCTTAGAAAATTTCAGTGAGAACTTAGATTTACACCGAAGCAGTCTGGTTCCAGAACCCAGCTGAACTGTTACTTGACGCGGCCTGTAATGATTAGCTTCGTGTTTCAGAGAAGAGTGCATGGGTAAGCATGTTCTATACATCAGTCATATCAGTTGGATATGTGAGTGAACAAGAGTAGACTCAGATTTCAAGAAGAAATTACTGTTCATCTATCTGCCTTGAGTACATAAAGCTAGAGGAGACCTTTTGACAAATGCAGCCATCACTGGCCAAAGTACTTTCTGTGTCTATAAGACATTTTGCACTTAAGAGACTCTGCAGAAATAGGAGTAGTCCATATTTCAGCAACTTCCATTACTGTCATACACCTTCTCTGCATTTCCTGCCTTATAGCAAACCTTGGTTTAATAAAATTTTCTACACTTAGTGAGGGTTTTCCCCTCTCACCTGCCCAACCATCCTGCGTTCTGCTTCTGCTATCACAGTCTAATAATTTTAATGTGAGCAGCACAAGATCAAACCCAGATCGTGGGCCCTTGAATGACTGTGAATCATTTAGCAACTGCAAGCCCATCTTTAATGAAGGCTGGAAAGGACTGAAACTTTTGAGCTTTTATTTTCCCCACATGAACTGTGCCATAGGGTAGTGATAATCATTCTGATAAGCAAATGTGCCTTTTCTGCAATTCTAGATAAAACTCCCCCCCACCCCAATACCTGAATATGAGAAATTGTAAATAAAAGCTAGTCATTTAATTTTGTTTTGTGTATTTTATATATATGATAAAGTTGAGACCCTATACATACTCTATAGATGTAAATATATTTTAATTAAGCACTTCAAGCTATTGAAAATGACTGGTTTTCAAAGTGTATTTTTCAATAAGTAATACAGTCACTCAAAACAATTTTCCACCCATCTCACTGAAACATTATATATATTTATATCCAAATATATATATATATATATGCCTATGTACATAAACAAAATTCTAGTGTCTCATTCTTTAAGTAGAAAAATTGAGGCCATATTCAAGATCAGCGAGTTATTTAGGTCATTCAGTGTTTTTAAGACATTTCATGTGTGGGTTGCATTTATAATTCTATAGCTAATGGCCCTCAGTAATATTGTGAGTATTATTCAACAGCTGATAAAATTTTTTCTGAAGCTGTATGGTCATCATCATCACCATTATGATCAGTACAATTGCCTTTTTCAAATGAGGCAGAATTCACTACTTCTCAGGGTAGTGGGTCCAGAAGACAGAATGCAAAAAATATATATATAGATATAGATAGATAGATATAGCATTACTTGGCTTTCTTCACTTCTAGTCTACTCACCTCAATCCCACCTTGTCACCTCACCAAAAAATTTTGCTTCTTTAATGTTAAACAAGGGAATTGAAGGCCATCTCTCTCTCTCTCTCTCTTTTTTTTTTTTTGGCCACACTGTGCAGCATGTAGGATCATAGTTCCCCAACCAGGGATTGAACATTCACCCCCTGCGGTGGAAGCACAGAGTCTTACCCACTGGACAGCCAGGGAATTCCCTGAAGGCCTCCTCTTGACCCTCAAGTCAGTTTTCATGTTATTTATGTAGCTTTAACGAGCTGGGGGAGGAGTATACAGTTTTAGAGCATGCGTTTTGGAATATCACAAACGTGAGCTTGAATTTGTTCTATTATGTGTTAGCTTTGGAAAGTTCATTTATACCCTCTGAGCTATTTCCCATCTGTAACATGGAGGTTGGGCTTCCCAGGTAGATCAGCAGTAAAGAATCTGCCAACAGTGCTGGAGACCCAGGAGACTTGGGTTCAATCCCTGAGTTGGGAAGATTCCCTGGAGGAGGGCATGGCAACCCACTCCAGTATTCTTGCCTGGAGAATCCTATGGACAGGGGAGCCTGGCAGGCTACAGTCCATGGGGTTTCAAAGAGTCCGACACGACTGAAGCGACTGAACACGCACGCACACACAACGTGGAGGTTATGATACATACGTCATAAAATGTAGCTGAGAGTCAAATAAGAAAATTTATTTAATTTCTCAACCCAGTACCTGACACCTTGCCAGGCCCTATTAATGTTATTATCAACGTTATTGTCAACAACATATCACTATTATGATTATCCTTTAGAAAATGTTAACCGTAGTCTCTCCTTCCAGCCATCAATTCAGTGTCTCCAGTCCTTTCTCCAAGACTTTTGAAGGGACATGCCAATTTCAGGCTGTTAGTGCGGACTCACTGAGCACTAAGACGGGGTGGCATTTGTGGGGCACAGAAGGAGGTGGGGGCAGCCTCTCTCGCTCAGAGTGAAACTGGAACGTGAAGCTGGCTGGATGTGTGGCTGAGGGTAGCACAGCCAAAAAAGGCCATCTGGACCAGTGCAGACAGGGCTTTCAGGAAGCCTGTGGGGCCTCTGACTAAACCAAGTTATTTGGCTTCTAATCAACTTAATGTTAAAATTCTCCAAGCCCTCCTGTCTGAGATGCTAATTCCTCCTAAAGAGGTGTGTGATGTACAGAAGCCCACATCAATCAGGACGGTGATTTTTCTTCTGCTTCACTTCACTCCTGTCAGCTGGACTGATTCACTGGAAAGCAGAGATTTTCCTTTATAATAAAGCAAAACCCTAATTTGAATAAACACTGCTGCCAGACCCTCACTTTAAGAGCCTGAACACGTTTGGGGTGGGGAGGTGGTTTGTGGCTTTGTCACTCCAGTAATACTACTCATAGAATAGATGCCAGGTTCTTTTTCTTGTTAGGAAAGTGGTCAAGCTTTTTTGAGCCAACCGTACCTTCTGGAAGCACCCGGCCTTTGACTTCCAAACCTTCTAAAAATTGTCTGAAGGTCAAGAGTATCCTGAATTCCAATGTAACATTAGTATAGAAGCTGTCTCCTCCAACATGTTAATTAGTGGAAGAATTCTATTTTAAGTCACAGAATCCTGTAATTACTATCTTTACTTCATTACCTGCTTCAGCCAGATATATGGCATTCAGAGAGGTCTAACTGTGTCAACATTCCCACAAGTTAATCAAGACCTTCCTATTAGAACCAAGTATTATAAAGTTAGCCTCTGGTGCTGGGATAGGGGGAATTTGAGATTAGACATTCTACCTCATTTTCCATTGCATCACCTTGAGTTCCCCAGATACAGGGCCAGGCATATAAAACTGCTCAGTCAGTGTTTACTGAAATGATAACAGCAGCTGACACCAGAAGAATTATTTCTGAGTCTCCATGGATTTGCAGCCTTATGGTCAAGTAGCCTTAAAGGAAGATCTCAGTAAGCAATTCTCTGCAACTCAGACAAGCAAATAGTGTATATGTGTGTGTTTTAGGTAGATTGAAGGTTGGAGAGGGGAGGCAGATATACTCTTGTGGAAAGAGATAAATCTATTATATAATCTCTACAATATAGTGCCTATAGTAATTGCTGCAGTTAGTAATAATAATAATAGCTGCTGATTATATGATGATTTGGGGCTTTGATATGCAGATGATACCACCCTTATGGCAGAAAGTGAAGAACTAAAGAGCCTCTTGGCTGACTTTATTTTTTGGAGCTCCAAAATCACTGCAGATGGTGATTGCAGCCATGAAATTAAAAGACGCTTACTCCTTGGAAGGAAAGTCATGACCAATCTAGAGAGCATATTAAAAAGCAGAAACATTACTTTGCCAACAAAGGTCTGTCTAGTCAAGGCTATGGTTTTTCCAGTGGTCATGTATGGGTGTGAGAGTTGGACTATAAAGAAAGCTGAGTGCCGAAGAATTGATGCTTTTGAACTGTGGTATTGGAGAAGACTCTTGAGATTTCCTTGGACTACAAGGAGATCCAGCCAGTCCATCCTAAAGGAGATCAGTACTGGGTGTTCATTGGAAGGACTGATGCTGGAGCTGAAACTCCAATACTTTGGCCACCTCATGCAAAGAGTTGACTCATTGGAAAAGACTGATGCTGGGAGGGATTGGGGGCAGGAGGAGAAGGGGACGACAGAGGATGAGATGGTTGGATTGCATCACCGACTCGATGGACATGAGTTTGGGTAAACTCTGGGAGATGGTGATGGACAGGGAGCCCTGGCGTGCTGCAGTCCATGGAGTCGCAAAGAGTCAGACACGACTGAGCAACTGAACTGAACTGAACTGAACTTAGGACTTTGTGGGTGGCACTAGTGGTAAAGAACCTGCCTGCCAGAGATGTAAGAGACGTGAGTTTGATCCCTGGGTCAGGAAGATCCCCTGGAGGAGAGCATGGCCACACACTTCAGTATTCTTGCCTGGAGGATTCCATGGACAGAGAAGCCTGGTGGGCTACAGTCCGTAGGGTCACAAAGAGTCAGACACGACTGAAGCAACTGGGCATGCACACATGCACATGTGACTATATACAGTTCACCTATGATATCCCATTTGGTCTCCATAACAACTGAAGGGAGATTCTTATTCCCATCTTACTTGTGGGGAGCTAGCACTCCAGAGTTAGCTGTGAATCATTTACAGAACACAGTTGGCTCTGTTGATGGCTATCCCGATTAACTTACTTCCACCTATTCCCATCTGCTCCCTACACTCCCTTTCCTTAAGGGTGTGATCAGAGATCACGAGCCATTCCTATGTTTTAGAAGCTGATGACGTGAACTTGGGCAAACTTCGGGAGATGGTGAGAGACAGAGAGGCCTGGCGTGCTGCAGTCACTGGGGTCACAGAGTCGGACACAGCTAGGCGACTGAACAACAACATATTCCATAATCATTCATTTGACAAACTATCCCATGATTACTTAGATGCTAGGCACAATGATAGTTTCTAGGGGAAAATAAAAAGCTACCATGGGCTTCCCTGGTAGCTCAGCTGGTAAAGAATCTGCTTGCAATGCAGGAAACCTCAGTTTGATTCCTGGATTGGGAAGATCCACTGGAGAAGGGATAGACTACCCACTCCAATATTCTTGGGCTTCCCTCATGGCTCAGATGGTAATGAATCAATGAAGGAAACCTGGGTTCTATCCCTGGGTCAGGAAGATCTCCTGGAGATAGGAACATCTACCCACTCTAGTATTCTGGCCTGGAGAATTCCATGGACAGAGGAGCCTGGTGGGTTATAATCTATTGGGTCGCAAAGAGTGACTTTCATTTTAATATAAAGATAATTGTTGTTAAGGGACTCAAAATCTAACTGGGAAAGTCATAATTGTAAATAAATATTTTTGTGGAATGTGATAAGTGCCTACAAACTGTCAAACAAGCAAGGAAGGTAGATGAACTAACTTTCTGAGAGAATAAGGCAGAAAAACATCAGAGTCAATCTTTGGCAAGACTCTGGAGGATGAATAGGAGATTTTGTTTTTTGGTTTTCTTCCAGTTTTATTGAGATATAATTGACATATAATATTTTTAAGTTTAGGATGTATAACATAATGACTTAACATATGTACATGTTGCAAAATGATTACCACAATAATTTAGTTAATCTCAATCATCTCACATAGTCACTTTTTTTCTTATAACGAGAACTTTAAAGATCTACTCTTTCAACAACTTCCAAATGTATAATAGATTATTGTTACATATAGTCACCCTATTGTACATTATATCCCCAGAACTTGTTTGTTGTGTAACTAGAAATCTGTAGAATATGAGTTTTTTAGGAAGAGAAAAAGGGAAGGGAGGGCATGTCAGGAAGGGAAATGAGCCAAAGCCCAGAGCTGTGAACTGTGATGCCTGCTCATGAACAGGTGAGATGCTCAGTGTATTACAAGTACAGAATACTTGAGAACAGTGATAATAGATGAAACTGGAAGGCAAAATCAGACCAGACAACCTCAACTGAGCGGTCTAGTTTTTAACCCTGTGTGAGATGAATATATTCAGAATGTAGTTTCTTAAAAGGCAATCAGGTTTGTAAATAATAAACTTCACAGTTCCTTCTCTGGAGAAAGACCAAGTTGTCCCAGATCAGGTATGGATAGGATGTGGGCCTTGAAGTCAATGGTGGGGATTGTATGGGTACTATGACTTTTCCTTGGTGGTTGCATGGAGAAAGGGGACAGCTCCTACACACCCAGAAAAGGAACTCGTGCCTTAAAATGCACACACACACACACACACACACAGTAAGCTAAACACCACACTCAGGGAACTACAACCCATAACCAGTGTCAGGAGGGTCATTAGGTGGAGGTGGGAGCCAGGTTGACTAGATGACTAGTGAGCCTGCACACTCCTGAAATGGATCTCCCCTTTGGAGTTTTTGTGCTGTCTGCCATCAGCACCATTTAAATGAGACGATAATAAAATAAAGGCTTCCCTCGTGGTGCTAGTGGTAAGAAAACACACTTGCCAATGCAGAAGACATGAGGGACACAGGTTTGAGCCCTAGGTCAAGAAGATCCCCTGGAGGAGTGTATGGCAACCCATTCCAGTATTCTTGCCTGGAGAATCCCACGGACAGAGGAGCCTGGTGGGCTACAGTCCACAGAGTCACAAATAGTCAGACACAACTGAAGCAACTTAGCAAGCACATATGCACGTAATAAAATAAACCCATACTTGGTTTTATTTTTCCCTGTTTCATTTTATTTTCACTTTTAAGGCATATCTGTGTCTGTGTGTGTTTGTGTTTTAAAAAACAAAGCATTTCTTTACAAGGGATTTTTTGATACTTGGTAAATCTTTGATGAATTTGGTTGAAAATGTATTTTGCCAAAACAACAAAGCTGCAGAATTGTGGCAAACCACGTTTCTGCTCAAATGGTAAAGAATCTGCTTGCAATTCAGGAGACCTGGCTTTGATTCCTGGGTTGGGAAGATCCCCTGGAGGAGGGCATGGCAACCCACTCCAATATTCTTGCCTGGAGAATCCCATCGTCAGAAGAGCCTGGCCAGCTACAGTCCATAGGGTCGCAAAGAGTCGGGCACGACTGAGTGACTAAGCACAGCACGCGCGGCACGTTTCTGCTGTAATTCCTCCTTCCATTCAATGAAAGTCTTCCCTTTGACTAAACTTCCAACTTTTCTCCCTGTGGTATATAAGGCTCTGTCCAGCTGAGCCCAGTGTGTCCCTCTTTCCCTGGCCTTATTTTCTTTTCTTCAGACACGCCCAGTTCTTCCTGCCTCGTGCCTTCACACATGCTGCCTCCCACTCCGTCCACCATTGTGCATGACTGGCTCCTTCCTAACATCCAGGCTCAGCCCAAATGTCACCTGCTCATAAAGGACCTACATGATCACCCTGTGTAGATACCCCACACCAGTCAGTACCATATCGTCTGCTTTCATTTTCTTCTTACCACTTGGAACCAACTGAAAATGTCTTATTTACGTCTTTATTCCTTTATTGTCCATATCCCCTACTGGAATATGGGTACCATTATCATCCCTGGATCCTCATGTCTACCACAGAGCCTGGCACATACTAACCATTAAAATCTCATTAAATAAACAAGTAGATTAAAAAGCAAAATCAGTTTTAGGGTAACTTAAATTCTTCCCTACCCTGGCATTAGTACTAAAATGCTCCAATTTCTATTGGTTTTGCTAGTAATGGAGGGAAATGGCCGTCTGTTACTATACTTGCATCAAGTTATTTCAGTGTCCTCCATCCAAGATATGTGTAACTTATGAATCATTTTACTCTATTATCCTCAGCCTCTTACCCTTCTGTCTACTGTATCCCCTTCTCCATCCCATGTCCCCACTTTCCCAGTTTATTCTATTTTTGTGCACAATAGGAGAGGAATTTACACTTACTATCTGGACTAGTGACCTAGCAAAGTAGACACTATGCTAAGCATTTTATATGCATAATCTCAATGCAGTTTACTTTAAACACCTTCCAAATTTTGTCAGGTCCTACAAATTTGCATTACAATCACCTTCGGGGTTATATCCAAAACACTTATTGCCCAAACCTATGTCAAACGTTTTTCCCTGTTTTCTTCAAGTAGTTTTATAATTCTTGATCTTCCCTCTAAATCTTTAATCTATTTTGAGTTGATTTTGTACACAGTGTGAGATGAAGATACAATTTCATTTTTCTGCACATGGATCCCCAATTTTCCCAATATCATTAATAAAAGAGACTATACATTCCAAATTGTGTGTTCTTGGTACCTTACTGGAGATCAGTTGGCCATAAATGCATGGCTGTATTTTGGGGCCTTTATTCTGTGGTGTTGGTCTATAGTTTGTTTTTATGCCAGTACCATATTGTTGATTCCTGTTGTTTTGTGATGTGTTTTGAAATCAGGAAGTGTAATGCCTACAGCTTTGTTTTGCTCAAGATTGTGATTCATTTTTTCAAGGTCTTTTGTGGCTCAGTATGAATTTTAGGATTTTTTTTCTATTTCTGTGATAAGCTGAAATCAAATTTTGATACGAATTACATTAAATCTGTAGATAATTTTGAATAATATAGATATTTTAACAGTATTCTTCCAATCTATGAACACATGATACATTACCATTTATCTGTGGTAAATGGTATCTTCTTCAGTTTTTTTCATCAGTATCTTATGGTTTTCAATGTACAGATTTTTTTTACCTCCTTAGATAGATTTATTCCTAAGTATTTCATTCTTATATATTCCAGCCCTAACATTCCAAGCTTATCTAATCCTCAAGTCATTGCCCAGTAATTTCTATTGTACAATGTGAAGCACTGATATCTCAGTAATTGGAGAGAGAAATGAAGTGAAATATTTTAGAGTCATCAGTAAAATTTCATTAGGAAGTGGGACTAATTTCATGATTTGATTGCACCTGAGCAATGCCTCTATAAAATACATTTTTTAAAGGAAGAATGCAGATATGTTTACTTCTCAGAGTTGATGTCTAACATATGAGTATTAAGATGTTTTTGAGGACCTCTGAGGTTTATTCAGTCATTTCTTAATCTTCAATATAAAAAAAGTCTTCTAGACTATGTATCTAAGCAATATTATACTCCCTTACACTATACCTGGTGTGTTCAATCAATAAATATTAGTAAAATCAGTTGAAAAAACGGATTACATAAGTTAATAAATTAATAAAAAGTTTCAGAGTGGAATTAGACGTTTTCTTTAAAATCTGTATACTGAAGTATATATTGTGCAAATGTTTATACCCACATAAAACACCGTCCATAGTTGGGGTATAAACGGTAAAGTCTAGGGTGTTTAACAGCTATCAAAATAATATTAATTATGATAATAAGAAGAAAAATAATTGCCTCCCTCAGAATTTTCTCTTTAGTCAACATTAAAGATGATCTCATCTCAAGATCCTGAAAAATCTTCTCCATGGTTTTCTGTTTATAATGGAAAGGTGATTGAATGGAAAAAGAATCTGCTTCTTACTTATGAATTCAGGGCTTACTGAGCCAGGGAAATCCGAACTGTCCTTTCCTCATCCAAATTCATATAAGGTGCTGAACTCTATGAGACAGTAGAAACCAGAAAAGGAGGCATCATCTTTCTGGGCTATTAATTATTCATAGAATGTATTCCGCTAATGAAATGTCAACACAGGGTACTCATATTTTTCTGGTTGTGGATTCTGCCATGTCAGAGACACATTTGGAGTGGAGAGTGGGACAGTAACAGAAATTATTGTTGATAAATCCCATGTTCAGGCCAAAGAAAATCCCCTATTCATCACTGCAAAAAAATAGAAGAGGGGATAGAAAAGAAACAGGGCGTTAGTTGATGAAGTTCCTACTGAATTCCATTTGAAAAATGCCGTTCAACTTCAAACAAAACCCCCAAATCACTTCTGATGCTGATTTTATTGTACAGATTAACTCACCATGCTTTACAATATCTTCAGTATGGCTGGCACCCTTGCTTCTGTAATAACCCCAAACACTCTGAACCTCTACAGGTCTAGGGACATAACATTTGATGGTGCCACCAGATGGTGTACATGGATCACGTGGTTTTAATGGCTGCAAATAGGACAATTATGTTTTCAGCAAATGGGCACCCCTTTGAGGAAAGGAAATGTAGGGCAACTATATTGATATGTTGTCTCCTGGGGCTTTCTTGACACAGCTGAAAAGGGTGCAATTCAGCTTGACATCTCTCAGCACTTCCTAGCCTTTATGGCTGAAGAAGCTCAAGTGTGTTTCAGTTTTTAACAACTGTCAAGGGCTACCATAGATTCTGACCACCAATGTCTAACCCCTACTAGGGATTCATAGCAATGACCAGCATTGTTCAAAAGTGCCTCTGATTCTTAGATCACCTTTGATCTCTCTTAGACCAATCCGCTCCTCAAATGTGTTCTTCCCTCCATTAAAAGACTGAGTGTGGACATTTATGTCCTCTCAATACAGTCCTGATTGTTGTCACAATAAATATTTTCTGTCATGATTTTAGTGATCAAAAGATGATAACTTAATCCAAACTCTTTTTCCTCATTTTGTCTTAAACACACATTAACATTTTAAAATAGAATTTAAACAGGTGCCCAGTAACAGAATGACAAGCGTTAAGTGTGAAATCTGAAAGTTAGGAAACTGAACCACATATGGTCACCTTTTTTTACCCCTTAACATCCGCCTGCGCTGGACTGTTAAGTGGTTTCATCACTGTCAGGCCAGGCAGGACTTGTAAAACTGGGGATGTGGGTATTCAAAGACAACATTTGCTTGGTGCCTTTAATGATTTCTGTAATTAGTCATTTAAGCAGATTGCCCTGTGATCCCAAACAGGGAATACAGGGAGATGAGCTGAGAAAAATCACTTCCTGAAGGTACTTGAAAGCTAATTATGGAAAATGAGGTCTGTCTCTTTGCAGGGTTCTCTGGCTCCCATTTCACTGGGTGGGGATGGCGCTGGAGAGCAACATTCTCCAAGAACCTATAAAATGTGTATGCCCAGGCGCACTTTTTTTTTTTTGATACTAGAATGCAAAAAGCCTTTGTTGGCTTTCAAAATTTAACAGGTAAATATGTAAAATAGATGACCAGTGCAAGTTCAAGGCATTAAGCAGGGCATCCAAAGCTGGTGCTCTGGGACAACCCAGAGGGATGGGGTGGGGAAGGAGGTGGGGAAGGGGTTCAGGATGGGGAGAAACCTGTACACCCATGGCTGATTTGTGTCAATGCATGGTGAAAACCACCACAATGTTGTAAAATAATTAGCCTCCAATTAAAATTAATTAATTAAAAAAAATTTAACAGGTAAGTAAATGATCCAAATACGGCAATGACAATTTAGAGACCAGCAGAAGGAAATGCACCTAGCAAGAGCAAGTCTCGACTCCATAAGAGAAAGAGACACCAAAAAAACAAGGAAGTGATGTTTCATAGCAACAGGGCACCCCTTTGAGGAAAGGAAATGTAGGGCTGGTCGGGGGAGGGGTCCTGTGACTGCCTTCATCACTGCAAAAAATAGGAGAAGGGATAGAAAAGAAACAGGGCATTAGTTGATGAAGTTCCTACTGAATTCCATTTGAAAAAATGCCGTTCAACTTCAAACAAAACCAGTTAAACAGTGCTAATAATGCACTCGGAATGCCTCATTCAGCTTTTACTTCAAAGATAAAAGCAGAAGTTTTCAGAGTATGTCAGAAAGGGACTTAACTATTTTAATGATTCCAGGACTCCCTTACTAGGTAACGCTCTTTCAGATAAGCCTTTATCTCAGCAAGCCTCAATCGCTCCCTGTGAGAGAAAGGGCTGTTTAATTCTCACCAATAATTTGGCCATTCTCTTGTGGGGGTGTGTTGATGACTCAAAACCTTTTAAAAGTTGGCATGATATGAATCTCTGTGACACATACATACCGACTTACTTTGTACATAACAACAGTAGCAGTTAAGATACTGAGTGCTAACTACCTGCTATACACAAATCCAACCTCTGAGTCCTTATTTATGAAATTCTCATGCATCCCAATAGGGAGGTTTTACTGATCAGGAAACAAGGCCAGAGCATCTAAATCGCTAGCTAGGGGTCACGGAGCTAATGAAGGGAAGGGCTAAGATTCAGACTCAGGCAATCGACAGAACTGCTGTTCAAAGGATAAGCTTTTCTTTCACGTCCTTCAGCATTCCCATTTTCCATCTGTAACCAAATATATGGAACACATACATTTCTTTTCTGGGCCCTGACCTCACCACGGAGCCCTAGATAAATCTTGACTGGATACTGGATAACAGTGAGGCATAGTATAAGGATGGAGGGTGGCAGTGGAGTTGGCTTGATTTTAGTATTCTGCAGAATAAAGCCTGTTGCTTTGAAAGATATGAAAGATCATTAATATTTCAGTAGCCAGAGAAAATACCATGCCACAAAGTAAAGAATTCTACTGCACTATTGCAGTCAGTTCAGTGGCCTGGAGGTCTAACCATGCCAGGGAGGCGGGGCAGAGAGAGAGGGGGTAGACCTTGGGCATTGATGCCTGGCACATAAAATTCCTTGGTGGTAGCTGCTCTTTCATCTCAAATCCTTAAAAACCCCACTTCAGGTTGTCTTGACTTTAACACAAACACATCTACCATCCAGAATTTTCAATCTAGTTGACTAAAGAAGGAGAATTCCAGGAAAAGAGCAGAAATGGCTGGGAGCGATGAGGCGCTGCCTTTGGTTGACATACAAGTCCATCTCCCTTGGGGTGACCTGGCATTCGATGTATTTCTGACATCGGAAACACGATTTCAGAGAAAAGCAGAGCAGACAGTGCCCCTAGAACTTGTGTGTTTGCCAGGTCGTCTGTCCGTTAGAGCTCCATCTGGTACAAAGTATGGAAAACCAAAACCACACGGCAGCCCTTGAGACGGGAGACTGAGTTGGCATGAACCATTCCTTCTGTTTCGAGAGCCAGCTGAGGCAGAAGCCACTAGGAACCCCAGCACCTCTCGTTTTGGTTGCCTAAGCTTGTTTCCTGAGGTGGAGGACATGCCTGGCCATCTCCACGGAGCAGGGCGAGCCCTCAGCAGAATGCTAAGTAGGTCTTTTGGCGGTGTGGATTGATTTGCAGAGATGGCACACGTGTGACCTCCTCAGTCAAAGTCAATGTTTCCTTGGCCCTCAGAATTTCAGAAAAACACAAACGTAAATAAAAAATAATGACAAGGCCCCAGAGTCATTGCCTCAGCAATTATTAATGCCTGCCAGGTTTCCAGCACCCTGCTAGACGCTGACAATGTCAGAAAAATCATCAAAAGCAAAACTCCTGTTCTCTTCAATGTTAATAATGATAAAGCACCAAAAATTACATTTTTAAACATCACAGAGTTGATCATTTTCTTTGCCACATATATTCTGCTTTTCAAATTAAAAACTAGCAGGAAAACACAAGCATGATTTACACATAGCTTTCTCTGTCTAGAAGGCCTTTTTCTTCATCTGTCTGGAGAACCTTCCAATATCATTCAAACTCCAGTGTGGCTGTCAGCTTAATGATGTGAAGTCTCAGTCGCCAAGCCCACAATCCTCACCACTCTGTGCTCCCTTCCTACCCCATCCACATGGTCGCAACTTTAGATATCATTGAAGGTCCCTGGGTGTGTGTCTGAATCCCTCACTTAGTGACCTCCTTTGGCTGAGGCTCTTCTAGACTCTGTCTGTTCTTTAGTATCATCTCCAGGTATGTTAAAACATACAGAAGTTCAAGTTCCAAACCAGACCCATTGAGGCCTGCACATCTTTACTTTATGATACTCTCTACAGGTGAAAGACATGCAGAAGATAATAGCAGAATACAAATCAAAGTTCCACATCCTTAAAATCTGAAGCAGGACCCAGTAACCCAGTGAAAAGCCTCCCGCTTTAGAAAACACTGCTCCAGCTGGAAGCTGAAGTGAGACTTCCCTTTCTTTTCTACTGCTTGAATCTGAACCTTGAAACCAGCACATTCAGTTTTCCCTGGGCAAAGATGGAGTGGGCTGGGGAGGAGAGATGGATGGCCAGATTTGCACAGAAGGCCTTGGCCTGACTCACCTACTCAGCTCTCTGCTCAGAGGGGTTGGAAAAGGGAAACAAAAATAAAGGAGAGAAGCATGACTGGCCTGGAACAAGGAGACACTTTTGTCTGGGTTTATCTACCAAGAAAGCAAGGAGAGAAAAAATGAGATTGTGTGTCTGTGGCTGTAGACACAGGAACCCTGTCTAAGAGAAAACCACAGCCCAAAGAATGTTCTCACCTCAGACAAGTCATATTGAATACTCCTGTCCCCTTGTTGGAGAGTCTGGAACGTGCACAGAAGTGGACCTGGTATGTAAGGAGCAGCCTCAGATTACTTCCTCTTATCCCACTGACTTCTGGTCAAAAGGCACTTTTCAGTTCAGTTGGGTTCAGTCACTCAGTTGTGTCCGACTCTTTGCGACCCCATGAATCGCAGCACGCCAGGCCTCCCTGTTTATCACCAATTCCCAGAGTTCACTCAGACTCCCGTCCATTGAGTTTTAGCAGTGCCTAAAAGTGCCACTTCTGAGTCATCCTGAGTGCCAAGACCTCCATGCCTCAATCAACTGCCATTTTCCCTTTTAGTCTGTGTGTGTGTGTGTGTGTGTTGGAGAGTGCTTGCAGTAATTAGTGGGTAGAGCCCAGGGTTGCTGCTCAACCTCCTATGATGCACAAGAATAACTTTCTGCCATTGTGTTGTAACAGTCCAATCACAACAAAGAATGATCCAACCCCAAATAATGATTCCACGATGGTTGAGAAACCCTGGATTGAGAAGAATGTCTATGGAGCACTCAATTTTTACCACACAAAGAATCTTGTTCTTTACATTTTTACCCCACATAGTTCTAACAGAAACCCACTGATGAAACTATAATTCCCATTTTCAGATGAGGAATCTGAAGCTCAGAGAAATGGAATGGCAGTGGAAGGTCACAGATCTGGAAGGCAGCGGAAGAGACTGACCAGATTTCTCATTCCTTCTAACGTTCATTCCTTACCACAGAGTCCCCTGATTCCACTGCCTCACTCCTCTGCCCCTCTCATGTCCCACATCACTGGCATGACTCAGGGTCTCCAGGGTCGAAGTTGGCCTGCAACCACTTCCAGTCCTTTAGGCTTCCTCTTAGTTTAGCAGACTCCTGCGTGGACACAGTACTAGGGCCACCTAAGACAGGATGTATTACAGAAGCACCTGTCAGGCCTTTACTTTTAAACACAGCAGTTTGTTCATCTCATTCCTCTGAGGAACATAGGCTCCTCTTTTGCAGGCACTTCTGAAATAATGGCTGATTGTCAACGCGGATTACTTGATCAAAAAGAAACAGCCCCCCCACCCAAAATAAAGCAAAAGTGTTCAAAGAGAAAGCATAGATGGGATTTTGGTCAAAATAGATCTGGTTTCAGCTACTTTCTTACTTGGACTTGCTTGTTTGTCCTGCCTTTTTTTTTTAAAACTCTTTTAGCCATGCCATGTGGCATGTGGCATCTTAGTTCCCTGGCCAGGGATTGAACCCTTGCCCCGTACATTGGGAGCACAAAGTCTTAACCACTGGACCACCAGGGAAGTCCCTCTCCACCTTCTGGTCCTTCATATTCTTTAACTCACTCTTAGTACATTCTAGCCACAAGGACCTTCCCCAATTCCTCAAATGCACCCACTTCTTTCTTCAGGGTGTCCCCTCATTCTCTTGCTTCTTCTGGAATGTGTTTCCTTCTACAGTGCATTTGGCTATCACCTACCTCTTCATTCAAGTCTCAACTTAGATGCCATTTCTTCAGAGATGCCCTCCATTGACCTCCCCAACCTCAATCAGCCCCTCTTATTTCATATCACTTGCTGCTATTTGTAGTATATTCTTGGTGGTGTTTATTAGTATAATGCCTGTCTCTTCCCAAAGGGAAAGAGTTCTGTGAGGGCAAAGGGCATGTCAGCTTGGTTTACCAGTGCTCTGCCCATAGCCTGTTTTGAAAAAGACTTTTAAATGAAAGAATAAATGACATTGATTGATTCACTTAATCTTTATGGCTTTATCTATACAATGATGGTATTAATTTCAACTTTTTAAAAGTCATTAGAGTGAAATAAGGGGACATATCGAAAGAGCCATGCACATATACTTGTGTGCTCGGTCATGTTCGGCTCTTGCAACCCCGTGGACTGTAGTCTGCTAAGCTCTTCTCTCCACGGAATTCTTTAGGCAAGAATACTAGACCTCCAGATTCGCTTTTACCCCTGACTTGGCTCTCCTTACTTTTGCTTTTCATGTTTTGGAAAAATTTTCATGACTCTTTCCTTGCCACTGATTCCTGGTAAGACTCCTTCCTGAGTTCAGCTTTACCCTCTCAGCCTCGGGATGCGTTACTGAAGGGAGGTGAACTTTCTGTTAGCTGTGGTTACAAACAGCTGTTATTTCAGCCCCAGTCAGGAATAATCTATACATACATTTCTAGAATGAACACAGCTCCCGATGGGTGGAGAATCCAGTTGACTGATGAATCTAAGCACGGTTTCATTTATGGGGATGGAGCTACAGTGTGCATCGTACTGTATCATGAGTTTCTCAGACTTCTTCTGTTGATTTCATAGAAACTGTGGAGCAGCACGCAGTGGCCTGTCAAATCTGGGGAGCTGGCAGAGCAACTGGCTAGTCCTGAGGGTCTTCGCATAAAAGGCAGGCAGGATCCTGGTCGGCTGGCAGCTCCATCTGAATGGTGAGTGAGTGCACAGGAAAGTGACCGCTGAGGACTTTTGCGATTTGTCTCCGAACCACCTGGCTCTCCCGGCTGGCTGCTGTTGATAAAGAACTGAGAGAGATTGGCACTGATTGCACACACGGGGCGACGGCTCATCTCCAGCTTCAAGTACTTTGTCTCTGCTGCTGGGGTAGGGCACAGGCAGTGCCGTCGAAAGGAGCTGTGATGGCTCTGACAATCAGCTACGTTACACAGACATGGCTGAAAGGCGCCCTGTCACTATGGGAACTTCCTGCCCACAGTTAGTTCTCTCTGGGGTCTGGCGTCCCTAGGGGCTGAGTGTGACAGAGGAGATAAGCCATGAAAAAGCCAAGTCAGAACTACTATTTCCTATACAGCCCTGCTCACTGGCTCCCTGGGTTCTCTGAGTTCTCACCCGTATATATAATCACCATTTATCTCAAGCATGGTGACAAGAGCCAGGAAACATTTACAGCAGCAGCCCTCTCTGCCGTCTTTTTCTCTTTTCCCAAAAGGTATCAGGAGGCTGTGAAGTTCCCTCCGTAGTAACCTGAGTGTTTACTAGATCCTTCCATTTGCAGTGAAATATTGGCGTAGGGGAGGCTGTAAATTCCCTGCAGCCAGATCGAAGCCTCTCAGCTGAGATGAGGATGTCTGAGAAAGCACAGTCCTCCAATGACTCTTCCTGTATCCTGCTTCTAAGTAACTTCATGAGTTATTTCTCAGCAGCCTAATATATCATTCTTGGTCTGAGCTGTCTCCCAAGCCATTGCCCATTTTCTCAGCCCTAGGATGTATCATGAGCAAAATCACCTTCTACTTGACAAAGTAGTTGTTTAGGGTAAACCTCACATCCCGAGAGTTATCTCACATGGTTACAGAATTGCTAACCATCCAGTAAAGGAACCACCATTAATTCTGACTAGTATATCTTTTACCTTTTTGGAATCTGAAGGATGGGACCTGTGTCTCCTTCACCTTTCTCTCTTTGATGCTAGGGTAAAACATCTCACACACCAAAGACAATCAGTGAATGTTTCTTGTTAAATTCATTCCACTCCTTTAACCAATAGGACATCGAGTCAAAAAGAATTTAAGGCCTTGAAGCTTGGGTGGTGTTTTATCCTTTTGTTCTACAATCTAAACCTCTACCTTCCACCTCCAGGGTGGTCATAAGTAGCACTGTTGCCATGACGACATTGGCATGGGGAAGGGGGTTTCAAAGGTCCTTGGTCACACAAAACACATCGCAATTGTTTTGGCATGCAACAGACACTCAGGGCGGCTCTACCAGAAGGAGGGAAATTACTGACGTTATAGGATATGATTGAATTTTTGTCCAGGATGTTTACAAACTCACTGACCTGCAGCAACGTGAACAGAGAGAATCACTTGGTTCATTGTTAGCGACCAGATATGCAAACTGTGCACAGACACCACCCCATCCACTGCTAAGATGAGCTCTTTCACACCATTGTAGCTCAGGTGCTTTGGCACACCTGCCAAGAGGAGAGAACAGGAGGCCGGGGTTAGTAGGTTATCTCATGAAATATAGCTCAGTGCAAAGACTAATTGGGGCTGCAAAGTCCTTACTAAAATACTACCTTGCCCTCTCCATCTATGGTTTCTCTTTTCAAATGTTTACAAAAGCAGATTCACCTGTTTCAAAGGTTTTGCCATCAGCTACAGATTCACAAAGAGCATTTGCAGATTTTACTCTGCAGCCATCAAGACAGTCATCACCCTTCACTTCCAGAGTGTATTATTTCCCCCAATTATGTTTGTAATTATCTGGAAAGCAAAGTGAAATCCCATGGGATTTGGTATTGAATAATCTTGGGTTGGCATTCTGACTACAACTATTGTGAATTTTAGCCAGCACTTGGAACTTCTCTAATCCTCAAAATATTTGTAGTAAAATAGGCATAATAAAAGCAATATGTAGTTAACAGAGTCCTTTGGGGACTCTGAAAACATCTCAGAAAACATCTGTCCTTTGTAAACTCTAATGCTATACAATTGTTAGTTATCTAACCAGTCCCTTAGCGAACTATGATAATAGGAGATCCTAATGTTATAATACCATCTCATTATTCTGTCTGTAGAATTTCTATCATTTTAAGTACAGTAGTAAGGGTTTACTATTCAAGCCGGAGAATGTAGTAGTTTGACTGTCATCATTGTTTCTAGAGGAATAGTGTGGGACATGCATGAAGATGGGGAGTTTGGCAGCCAGTCAGCTATGTTTTGGGGCTGAAGGAACTGGAGTGTCTCTACCTGGATATGGGAAGGTGAAGGGAAGTAGAATCACCGTTTTCAAACATTGCAAGGATTGTCACATAGATGATAGGATTTGAAAATATAAGGATATTTGCTTTGGCTGGCTACAGAGAGAAAAACCAAGTCAATGGTTGGTTAAAATCATAAAAGGTATCAGGTTGATATACGAATTTTTAAAAAATCAACTCAATTAGCACCACAGTGGTAAAGCCATTTGATACGATAGGTAAATCTCTGTCAACTAAAGATGATCCAAAGAGGATTCTGTAGAAAAGTTTTCTAAGGATAAACACCTTTTTAGCTTCCACTTCAATTATTATATACCTATAACACAAACACCTCATGTGTTGGTTGTAAATAAATATGCCTTGGCTCTATTAAAATTCTCCTAAAGAAAACATCTCTGGATGAGGCTCTGAAATCTATATGCTTTCAGAGTGGCTCTTGACCTTGGAGGCACATTAGTGTCACCAGAGATTTAAGAAATCCCAATGACCAAGTTAGACCCAAGACCAATTAAATCAGATTTTCTGGGGATAAGGCCAGCATCAGTATTTTGTTAACTCATTTGTTGATTCTAACAGAGCCAAAGTAGAGAACCATTGCACTAGTATTTACAAGCTACTGGGAAGCCCTACTTCGAAGTGGTTCTCAAGCTTGCCTACATGTTAAAAAAAAAAAAAAAAGCTAGCTTCTATTAAATCTGTCAAGATCTATCAAGAGATCTGTCAAGATCTATCAAGAGATCTGTCAAGATCTCTGGGTCTAGGGCCTGGGCATAAGTATTTTTCTAAAGCTTCTCGGATGATTGTAATGAGCTGCCAGATTAGAACCACTTTCTTAAAGGGAATAGGGAATTCTTAACCCTCCTTTTTCAGGATTTAAGAACCTTGCTCATAGGGATTCCCTCCTTGGAGCTAACTTAAAATTCAGTACAGTCTGAGTTTAGTTTTATCCCATTTTATATCTTTTCATAGAACAAACAGGTGGTCAACATGATTTTTTACTCTATGAGCTCCACAAAGTTCGGGGCACTCGAAACAAAGAAATTCTTGTCTCAGATTAGCCATAGAATGTGCATATAGTCATGGGTGAAAATGTTACACAATAATAAAATAATTAATAATACTAGCACCTTTATTGAGAACCTACTATAGGTCAAGGTTTGTGCTAAGCACTTTCTAGTAATGATCTTATTTAATAGTTATAAAACTTCAAGATCCAGTGTTAGAACTGTTTGACTGGAGAAGAAATTGGGAGTCAGAAGGGTTAAGAAGAATTTGTAAGGCCACATGGGTAAGTGGGATGCCAGACTCTAAGATCCCTCCTCTGGGTGTGAAGTGTTACGTAAGCATTAGACCCCAGGTATTGTAACCCAAAGGTGACAGTTATGCCTAAAGTGTCATCCCTGGAGAGTTTCCTTTGACCTTATGCTGTCATTTATCTGGGACTCTTGAGATGAAGTCAAGATCCCACTACCTCTTTTTTTCTTGCCTCCTTTTCTCACTTTACTTTTATGGAGAATGCAAGTCTACTCCTATTTATTTTCCTCTATGAAATAATACTGACAAGCAAGAGGACATGTTCCCATGGACCTCAGTGTTCATCACATCCTAGAAACCTTTTTCTTTCTGATGGAGAGCCTGCAAAAATATTAATGCATCCAGAAAAATACCCAAATTAGTGTTCCAAAAAATAATTACCCAGGCTAATAGGTATATGAAAAATCACTCACTAGGTTTCATAATTAAAGATTCACATATACAATCAATAAGATATAATATAATCACCTATCAGATTATAGGAGAACCAACAGTTTGATAATATCCAGTGATGGTGAGGTTGGGAAGAAATGAGCTCTCTCCTACACTGTTGGTGGGAAAAAAAAATTGATATGGTCTCTTTGGTAGAAATGACAGTATCTATCAAATTTTAAAAGGTCCATAACTTCTGAAACAGCAATACATGTCTAGGAATTATTCCACAGATATAAGTGCTAAGAATATAATTGAAGCATTATTTGTAATGTCCATCAATAAGCAAGTGGATGCTAACAATAGAATACTTTGTACCCATGAAAAAGAACGAGGTTATCTATGTATTTACTAATATGGAAAGATTCCTAGTTGAAAAAAGCAAGGTGCAGAACAAAACACGTGTATAATCTTGTTTGATGAAAAAAAGACATATACATATACACTATATATATATACACACACACACACACTCATGTATATAGACACACATATGTATACACATATTTAGGGTTTCCCTGGTGGCTTGGTGGTAAATAATCTGTCTGTCAAGCAGGAGACATAGGTTCAATCCCTAGGTTGGAAAGATCCCCTGGAGACGGAAATGGTAACCCACTCCTGTACTCTTGCTTGGGATGGGGTTGCAAAAGAGTCAGATACAACTTAGCAACAGCATACACATGTGTATGTGTGTGTGTGTGTTTTATTACATATACATATATGTGTAAATGCATAGATATTTTTGGAAAGATATAAGGCAATAGCAACCCACTCCAGTACTCTTGCCTGGAAAATCCCATAGATGGAGGGGCCTGGTGGGCTGCAGTCCATGGGGTCGCTAGGAGTCGGACACAACTGAGCGACTTCACTTTCACTTTTCACTTTCATGCATTGGAGAAGGAAATAGCAACCCACTCCAGTGTTCTTGCCTGGAGAATCCCAGGGACGGCGGGGCCTGGTGTGCTGCCGTCTATGGGGTCGCACAGAGTCAGACATGACTGAAGAGACTTAGCAGCAGCAGTAGCAGCATGTCACCTTTTACCTTATTAGTAGATGTTAGGGTTGAAGAATAAGATTGAGAATTTACAGGTGAAAAAATGGGGAGAAGTCTTATCATTTTATGCCTTTCCATTTACACATATATGTGTATGTATGCGTACAAGGGAAATCCATATATATATATACACACATATATATACATGTATATATGTATATATACACATACATATATATATATATGGGTTTCCCTTGTAGCTCAGCTGGTAAAGAATCCACCTACAATGCAGGAGATCCTGATTCAATTCCTGGGTTAGGAAGATCCCCTGGAGAACAGTAGGCTACCCACTCCAGTATTCTTGGGCTTCCCTGGTGGCTTAGACAGTAAAGAATCGGCCTGCCATGCGAGAGACCTGGGTTTGATTCCTGGGTTGGGAAGATCCTCGGGAGGAGGGCATGGAAACTCTCTTCAATATTCTTGCCTGAATTCCACGGACAGAGGAGCCTGGCATGCTACAGTCCGTGGGGTTGCAGAGTCAGACATGACTGAGCAACTAAGCACACAGCACACACACACACACACACACATATTTAAATTTTATCAAGTACAAATATTATTTTATGCTAACCTAATTTGAAAACCTAATTTAAAAATAAGTATATTTCATGTAGGAGTTACCTGCCTATCTGATAGGAATTTCAATAATTAGCTACACTTTTCCTTACATTAAAAAAAAGATAATCATGAGAGAAGAGCTGTACTGAGAGAGAACACCAAATATAGTCATCCTAAATTGTATATGCATTTGTCTCTTTTCAATAGCTTCTGTAAAAGCTGCAACAGCTGCAGCTCGGCACTCAGCCCCCAGGACAGGAGGTGGAATCATCTGGGACCTAAACAAATGCACTGTCCCCTGCCAAGCAAGGGCGTTCACTTGTCACACAAGGACTTTCGAGTCCGTTTCCTGTTTCACTGTGGCAGTAGCATCAACATCTTGTTAAAATTCAGATTTCTCAGGCCCCATCCCATCCAGGTCTACTGTCTCAGGAACTGTCTGGTGGGCCTCACAGTCTGTTTTAACAGACCCTCCAAGTGGTTCTGATGGCACTAATGTCTGAGAACTGCTGGCCTAGTCTAAGAAGCATTTTACCTTTTCAGTATCATAGTAGTTATAATGCTTCCCAAGAGACAGAGTTACACAATCTTTCTTAGGTAGTTTTCATGTTTTTAGGAATAAATGTATAATTTTGCTGTTTCTCCCTCACTGTTTATCTCTAGTATTTGTACATATTGCTTTTATACTATGCCATATGATACGATAATTGCTAGAGAAGAAATAGAAGCCAATTCTTTTTTATTTATTCCCATATGAATAAAACTCATAGTACTTGGATTCATAAAAATTCCTTATAAGCTTACATTTTCCTTATAATGCGGGCTCACAGTGAGCATGCCTTGAGGTCATTTCCTTTTGTGGTTATAGGGAAGAGAAAACACACATGCTGGAAATAATATGAAAATCACTCCTACCTTCCATGAGTAAGATGGAGAAGTCCTTTAAGATAGTGACGGTGCTGGCCAAAACCAGGCCAGAAAAGACGAATGTGCAGATCGGGTCGGCTATCTTATACTCTGGCTAGAAAAAAAAAGGAATTTCAGGTCTTTGAATCCAGGCCTCCCTGCAGAAAGACTGATTGATAAAATAAGTAAACGAGCATACTTCCTTCCTTTCCTGTCGCCCGTTCACCCTCCTGACACTTCCCATCCAAATCAGAGACAAGACTTCCTAAAGACATAATCCTTCTTCTAAGCTTTCAGCTCTCAATGACTAAAGAAAGGGAGACCATAAGACATGTTCTCCCTACAATTTAAGAAGTAAGGAGAGGGATTTTCCCAGTGGCTACCTTCCAGTGTTAGGAACTAAGGTTTGATCCCTGGTCAGGTAACTAAGATCCCACATGCCATGGAGCAACTAAGACCACACAGCGCAACTACAGAAAGCCTGCTCACTGCAATGAAAAGCCAGTGCTGCCAAATTCTTTAAATTAATGTATTTATTTTAATTGGAGGCTAATTACTTTGCAATATTGTGGTGGGTTTTGCCATACATCAACATGAATCAGCCTCAGGTATACATGTGTCCCCGATCCTGAACCTTCTTCCCACCTCCCTCCCCACCCCATCCCTCTGGGTTGTCCCAGTGCACTGACTTTGAGTGCCCTGCTTCATGCATCAAACTTGCACTCTATTTTACATATGGTTAGATACATGTTTCAATGCTATTCTTTCAGATCAGGAAAAGCCAGTGCTGCTAATTTTTTTTTAAATGAGGATAAAACAAAAAGTAAGAGGAGAGATATCCTTGAGTGCTCCCTCAAAAGGCCTTATTTAATGTCTCTCAAATTAATGGAAGTAGAGAGGATGGATGAAAATATGCACATATGGGCATAGTATTCAATGACTTTTCAGCCTTAATTATGATAAGAAAGGGAATCATCTGCTCAGAGGTTACATGTGACCAAGGTACAGCCAGAGCTTGGTCTTGGCAGATGGGGTCAGTTTATATCTTTCTCTCGTAAGTATGTTACAGACTCAAGATAGGCATCTTTGATACAGTCCAAAAAGTATTCACTGAGGCCTCATTCTCACACTGTTTCACCACTGGAGCCCTTGGCCTCAGGGTGAAACTTTTGCTATTCTGCCCTTGATGAAGTTCTGTGCCACAGAAAACTTTGTGCCTCATTACTTCCAAGAAACTCAGCCAGGGTGACCTTGATAAGAGTACTCTCAAACTCTACTCACCTGTACAACTTAAGCAATTTTGCCTTAAACTTAAAGCTTTCAGTGAGGATTTACTCAGTTGAATTCAGACATGTCTTTGTAATTTTTGTTTACATGTTTTAGTTTTTTAGTAAAACAGTAGAGTCCCTGCTAAATGGACAGTCATGATGCAAATGGGCAGAGATAAATGTCCCTCTCCTCCACTACCCACCTGCCTGTACCTCTGCCCTCACCCACCTCTTTTAGTTCTTGTTATTACCAGAGAGCTACAGTGAATATTTGTTTAGGGTCAGAGGCTCACCCAGATCTACTCCAGGTTTCCATTAACACAGTTCTTTTGGGAAAGAAGTTCTTTCCCTCCCATTGTGGAAGAGTCAGCCAACGGCTCTACCCTCCCCAGCCAAGCAACAGATACAAGACCCAGTCTACATCAATTGGGTTTCATTTCCCGGAAACATGAATTTTCAGCAGAGTGACAAGAAGAGGAAAAATAAATTAGCTGAATCACATTCATTTCAGGCTTCCCAAGTGGCTCAGTAGTAAAGAATTCACCCGCAAATGCAGGAGACGTGGATTTGATCCCTGGGTTGGAAAGATCCACTGGAGGAGGAAATGGCAACCCACTCTAGTATTCTTGCCTGGAAAATCCTATGGACCAAAGAGCCTGGTGGGCTACAGTTCATAGAGTTGCAAAGAGTTGGACACCACTGAGTGACTGAGCATGCACGCACACATGTACATTCATTTCAGCATGGTGCTTGGGACAGAAGTTGGATAGTTTCTGAAATCTGAATACCAAGTTTCCCTTATTTCTACCTTGCTTTCTTAGAAGAGTACCTCTAATAAATTTCAATCAATGAATCTGTTTGGCTTAAGTGAGCTAGAGACCTTTTCTGTTGCTTATAACCCAAGAACCCTAAGTTTTTCATGGTTCTGTTGCTGTCCACCTTAACCCCAGGACAAAAGAACTGCTTTCTTAAAAGACTGGCAGCCGTATAGTTAAAAACATTGCTCTTATGAATTAGGAAAATCTAAGGTTTCAAGCTTTGAATGTTTGTTTGTTTGCACCTTGTAAAGTAATTCGTGTAGGCAAATCGGCAGTCCACCCCCATTTAAAGTAATAATGGAGGGCCAGATCACGTACCACCTAATCTATAAAGTCACGGGAACAGGGAGTTGACTCCGACATACTCACCTTAAAGCAGATAACAAGCGCACTGGTTAACACACTGATGCTCTGAAATAGATCTCCAAGGGTGTGTACAAAAGCAGCTCTGACACTAGCGTTGGCTTGCACTTCTTTGTGATTGTGGGCAGGGTGTTTCTGGTGTAAAATCACACTTAGTCTGAAAGAAAAAACAATGTCCTTGGCACACATGAGATTAACCCTTAAAAATCTTTGCAGTATCATGTTGACGACAGCCTGTGTTATCCAAAATGGCAATGGATTGAAACATTGCTGCTTTATAATGGACTATTTTGGAGTAATTTTGAACACAGGGGTATCACAGAATTTTAAAATTTTCACACAAGGACAGACATTGAGGATTCATATCAGTTTTCTCTTTCTAATTAATGCTGTGCTGCGCTTAGTCGCTCAGTCATGTCCGACTCTTTGTGACCCCATGGACTGTAGCCCACCAGGCTCCTCTGTCCATGGGGATTCCCCAGACAAGAATACTGGAGTGGGTTGCCATGTCCTCCTGGAGATCTTTCCAACCCAAGGATCGAACCCAGGTCTCACGCATAGCAGGCAGATTCTTTACCCTCTGAGCCACCAGAGAAGCCCAGGAATACTGGAGTGGGTAGCCTATCCCTTTTCCAGGGATCTTCTGACCCAGGAATCAAACCGGGGTCTACTGAATTGCAGGCAGATTATTTACCAGCTGAACTACCAGGGAAGCCCAGTTTAATGCTACTGTGTTTCATTTTAAAAATAGAGAGTAACATCTATTAGGTAAATGCCAAGTATTTGACAAGGAGGAGGGGAAATATCATTTATCAAGTGTCTACCGAGCTAGACTTAAAGCTGAGCTTTGGTGGGAGCTTAATTAAATGTGCTGGTTTCAAATGCAAAAAGCAGCAAAAAGCAATACAACAAAATAAGCAGTGGATTTCATCAAGGTTGAATTTTTTAAACCTTTATTTTACTCAATTTTATTCATTTCCACTAGAACTTGAAATGTGAATAATTCCCTAATGGCCAATGATGAAAGTAATGTGCTTGTGTAAATACATAGCTATTTATCAAAACTGCAATATATTCATGTATATAAATGTTTTATATGTGTGTAACATATTGCAAAATTTAACATCTCTAATCCAATTCCAAGAGATTAGTAGTGGGCCCTATAAATTATGTACCCAATTCTGTTTATCTATTTTAGGAGTAATATCTCTTATGTTTTGCCTAGAAACACTTTCTGAGCATTTTAGAACAAAGGTGTAAAAAAATAATTTTTCAGTGCCACATACCCCAGTCTGTTTGCAGGTAAAGTGTCTATTAAATCTCAGGCCATCGTCACAAAGCAGAGTGACTTCTATTCATCAAGATTTGGTCATTACATAATCTACAGGTTTTATAGTGTTAGTGTTTGAGCAGAAATTCACCTTCTATTAGAAGCTACCATTTAAAGTTCTTCAGACAGCCGTGTATGCCTGGCAGTTTCTAGGCCTGCCATGTATGCTCATCCCATCATCATTCATTCTTTTACTCATTTTATATTTAAAAAAACTTATTTAGGGATTTTATATCCCAGGCACTGTTTAATACTTGGAGCATAACGGTGAAAACAGACATGGCCCCTCCCCATTATAACTTTAAGTATGATGGAGATGGCGGAGATTCTAAAAAGACACACATAAATGGAAAATTCTAATTATCCTGAGCCTATTAAGAACTGGTGCTACAGATAGTACAACAAGGGAGTCTGATTTAGTTAGACAGACAAAGCAATTGAGTTGAGTTTGAAAGGTTATACTAGAGTTAAATGGGCTAGGAGAGGAGGAAATGTTTCAGGCAGAGAAAACTTAGCCTTAAGGCTCTATCAATAATCTTCATCCTAGAAGCCCTTAGCAACTTCTGTTAGAATTTTCTGCCCTGATTTTGGGCTCCCAAGGAATAGATTTATTCCCAAATTATGGTTCAGATATCTCTGTAGTCAGACAATGAAGCATCTAGCACTTGAAATCTGTAATCCCAGTTCTCTAAGTAAACATTTTAGTCACTCAGTATGTTTATCCATAAAAATTACCTCCTTGTGCAGGGAAGTCAATGCTTTTCAATTCCCTGGTCTTTGTAAGTATGAAACTCACCTGCAATATTAGGCTCAGAGTTTGAAAGCAGTTGCAGTAAAAAGAAAATGTGGATGGTATCTATTCAGAAAGTCAGCCTCAGTCATCAAGGTGCCAGATTTATGTGGTAGTTAACTGGGTGCATCTTCATCTTTAGGCAGCATGGATACAGCCTATATGACAACTACTCCTGGGAAATTATTAATATTTTTATTGTTACTGCTGTCCTGGGGACATATTGTTCTTCTTAGGCAAAGATGATGACAGTCAGCAGGACATGTGGCCTGGCTTATTTGTCTCCTAGGAGTGATAGACTTGTATTGATCTCTCTATACTTTTTCTCCCACTGCCAATGTGAAATTCATGTCCAAGGTAACTGGGTGGAATTAGGGATCTCATCAGTGACAGCAGATCAAATACCACTCTTCTGATTGTTCATCTTAAAGATTTTGAGCAATGGGTCCCAAACTAAGAAGTAAGGAACTAAAGCAGGTACAAGGTCAGGATATGAGAGTACCTAGAGGAAGTTATTCAAAGTATGCATGCTTAGGTTCTTCTAATTCCAAGGACTCCTTTGTACCCTCTCTTAAAAACACAAAAACCTGCTTACAATGCCACTCTACTCTCTGTCTTCTTCACTTTTATGTGTGAACCTACCTGATTGCATGTATCATGTTTCATTGCAAGACAGGTGATACATATATGGTACCTGGGTTTCCTGTTGCTGCCATAACAAGTTACCATAAAGCCTTTGTGGCTTAGAACAACATAAATGTATTATCTTATCGTTCTGGAGGTTAGAAAGTGGGCAGGACCGCATTCCTTCTGGAGGTTCCGGGGGAAATTCATTTTCTTACCTTTTCCAGCTTCTAGAGGTCACTTCTGTTCATTGACTCCAGGCCCTTTCCTCCATCTTCAAAGTCAGCAATGCATCATCTTCTCTGCCCTCTGACCTTATACTTCCCTCTTTTAAGGATTTTTGTGGTTATGTTGGGCCTGTCTGGATAATCCAGGATAATCTGCCTGTCTCAAGATCCATCCTTAACCACATTTGCAAAGTTTCTCTTCCCATGTAAATTACACATTCAGGAGTTCCAAGGGTTAGAATGTGGAAACCCCTGAAGGGTCATTATTGTGTCCACCATAGATGGTAGGTAGGTAGGTAGATAGATAACAGAGTTTTAAGTAAGGTTACCCCAAATCAGACTATCAAATAGGAAAGAGCAAATCAACCAAAAAGGGTCAAAGTCCTGGCCTCAACTCCCCATTGTCATGAGTAATCAAATAGTTCATCTAAGAAGACCAGATCAATATGGCAATGATCAGATGTCCTATGAGAATGATTTAAGACTGCCTGGATAAGAGAATGGACCAATAGATGGAAACTAAAGAAAGAATTTAGCTAACACAGTTTAAGGAAGAATGTTCATGCAGTCATAATGATACAAAGATAAGATAGGTTGCTCTTGAGAGAAATAAATTCCCTGTTATTCTGTTAAAATATATATGAAACTAAACCATTTTATGGGGATATTGCAAAAGGGAATTCAAAAGTAGAAAGGGGCTGAAGTAAACAAAATTTATGATCCTTTCCAACCCAGGTCTCTAGGAAGCCATAATGTGTTCATGTAACAAAAACAGGAGAGGGGTAAGTCACATCCCACGTGGAACTGTCCATTTGTGTGAGAGAGTAGAATGGCTAGAAGCTCAATTCTGGGTTTGGTGGATCTATTTTCAAATCCTCCTCTGCACTACCTCAATGGCAATTTATTTAACCTTACTGAGCTTCAATTTCCTAATCTGTAAAGTATTTGTGTTGTGAACATTGAGCTTGATAATGTAGATCAAAAGATCTTAGCAGTCTCTGGCACACAGGAAGCACTCAAGATGATAGCTATTAGAAGTGGATATTAAAATGCACATTAACTAGCGCAAGCAGCCTGATCTTCGGTCATAGAGCCATTTGAACACTCTGTCAGGTCTCTACCATCCTCACAAGTGGAGGAATTAGAAACAAGCAATAACAACAACAAGCTTCATGGGCAGCGTGTGGGGCTACTTACATAATGTTGGCAGCCACTGCAGAGCTCGAAACGATGATCATCAGAGTCGCCTGGATCTGGTAACCGGAGTACAGCAGGCATTCACACGTCAGGTACACCAGCACGCCTGTCAGCACCCAGATGCACAGGATGGATAGCAGGGCCCCCAGGATCTCTAGGGATGCAAGCACACAGACACACATGCACAGAGAATCTGTGAACCACCTTAATCTCCCCAAGACTCGTGAGACGTTAATGCTCCACCTCCCCACCAAAGAAAAGAGGCCTCACAGCACTTTACTTAGTCATTTACAAAGCAGAAGTGTGGATGAATTTTAGTACTAAGATGAGTACTTTCTTGTTGCATTCATCAAATACTAGTTCATTATGTTTCATATTACTAAGTAATTTTCAGCAAATTTTTAAAGCATATTAATTGCTGCCTGCCCTTGCTGTTTTCCTGAGGGATTTTAATTTAAACAGGTGCTAAAATGATTGAAAGTTATTAAGAGATGAAATAATGAGACACAAAGGGTAAAATGTGTTTAGAAACTCTTAATTCTGCCATAAAACATTTACAACTTGTCAGCACTGTAAAACAGTAAAAAGGGAAGGTTTCAGAGGCTTAATGAAAATGAGTTTCATTTGCCAACTCAACTTACTATAAATACAGAGGCAAACTCCAAGGTATGTCAACACTCTAACTGCATTTTATGGGGAAGAGTAAGGAAGAAAAGTATCAGAATAGAGACATTTACATGAATATTTAAAGATAAGACAGTGTTCAAGCTTCCCACTGAGCAAAACATGCTTGCTTACTTAGAAGCTCCTTAACCCTCACCTTGATCTTTCACTCAACCTTTTAGATCAGTTCTAAAACCCTACAAGGCTCTAGAAACACTCTGTGAGTCAGTGGTCAGGCACATCCCATAATTTTGACCCTCCCCCCTTTTAAGTAGAGCAACACATCAAATTGCCAACATCTGCTGGATCATGGAAAAAGCAAGAGAGTTCCAGAAAAACATCTATTTCTGCTTTATTGACTATATCAAAGCCTTTGACTGTGTAGATCACAATAAACTGGAAAATTCTGAAAGAGAT
Source organism: Oryx dammah (assembly GCF_014754425.2). Classification (NCBI taxonomy): domain Eukaryota; kingdom Metazoa; phylum Chordata; class Mammalia; order Artiodactyla; family Bovidae; genus Oryx; species Oryx dammah. The sequence continues at coordinate 59,063,529 of NW_024070203.1, forward strand.
GGGAATACCAGATCACCTGACCTGCCTCTTGAGAAACCTGTATGCAGGTCAGGAAGCAACAGTTAGAACAGGACATGGAACAACAGACTGGTTCCAAATAGGAAAAGGAGTACGTCAAGGCTGTATATTGTCATCCTGCTTATTTAACTTCTATGCAGAGTACATCATGAGAAATGCTGGGCTGAAAGAAGCACAAGCTAGAATCAAGATTGCCAGGAGAAATATCAATAACCTCAGATATGCAGATAACACCACCCTTATGGCAGAAAGTAAAGAGGAACTAAAAAGCCTCTTGATGAAAGTGAAAGAGGAGAGTGGAAACTTTGGCTTAAAGCTCAACATTCAGAAAACGAAGATCATGGCATCTGGTCCCATCACTTCACGGGAAATAGATGGAGAAACAGTGGAAACAGTGTCAGACTTTACTTTGGGGGGCTCTAAAATCACTGCAGATGGTGATTGCAGCCATGAAATTGAAAGACGCTTACTCCTTGGAAGGAAAGTTATGACCAACCTAGATAGCATATTCAAAAGCAGAGACATTACTTTGCCAACAAAGGTCCATCTAGTCAAGGCTATGGTTTTTCCAGTGGTCATATATGGATGTGAGAGTTGGACTGTGAAGAAAGCTGAGCACTGAAGAATTGATGCTTTTGAACTGTGGTGTTGGGAAGACTCTTGAGAGTCCCTTGGACTGCAAGGAGATCCAACCAGTCCCTTCTGAAGGAGATCAGCCCTGGGATTTCTTTGGAAGGGCTGATGCTAAAGCTGAAACTCCAATACTTTGGCCACCTCATGCGAAGAGTTGACTCATTGGAAAAGATTCTGATGGTGGGAGGGATCGGGGGCAGGAAGAGAAGGGGACGACAGAGGATGAGATGGCTGGATGGCATCACTGACTCGATGGACGCGAGCCTGAGTGAACTCTGGGTGTTGGTGATGGACAGGGAGGCCTGGCGTGCTGCGATTCATGGGGTTGCAAAGAGTCGGACACGACTGAGCGACTGAACTGAACTGAACTATTTACTTCATGTATAACAGCTTGTACCTCTCAATCTCCTATCCCTATCATGCTCCACTCCCTTCCCTCTCCCCTACTTTGTTTTATCTTTTAGTTTCCACATATAAGTGGTATCATATAGTATTTTTCATTCTCTGTCTGTTTTATTTCACTTAGTAGAATGTCCTCCCTGCCCATCCATGTTGATGCAAATGGCAAATTTCCACTCTTGTTATGACTGAGTAGTATTCCACTGTGTGTGTGTATGTTTGTGTGTGTGTGTGCCCATCTTATCTTTATCACCTCATCTGTTGATGGACACTTTAGGTTACTTCCATATCATGAAAATTAAAATATTGTTGCTATGAACATTGGGTGCATGTATTAACATTATCTTTACCTAAACTCAGTTTTTATACTTAGCTTCTTCCTAAACAAAGTCATCCAGGAAATTATATGTTTGCTGTACTAGTTGATTTTTGTCTATATGTCTGTGAGGGTGCTGCCTAATATGGTAGCCATCAATCCAATGTGGCTATTTAAATTTAAAGTAAAATTAAATATCCAGTTTTTCACTAGCACTAGCCACATTTAAATTGCTCCATGGCCCCAGTGTACTATCTATTGTACAACATTTCTCTTGAAATAGAGGGTTCTGTTGAGCAGCCCTGGCCTTCTGGAGTGTCAATTCTCACTGACCTCCGTGGCCAGGAGGAGAAAGTTCAAGTAGCAATCTTAGTTCTGAGTCCTCCTTTTTTTTACAAAACAGCTTTGACCAATGGTATCAGAAAGGGTAAAATACATGTAAAAATTTATGAGCATCAGTGATGGGTACTCAGTCAAAGGTACATATTTTCCAAATGTAGCCCTATTAGGGACTGAAAAGCATCTTTAAATCACAATGTCACCAAGTCCTTTTATTGATGTTTATTTCCTCAATTCTCCCTCTCTTTCTCTGAATGTTAAAGGAAAGACAGTGCAAAACACCTCTGATGATAAATTGTTTGGCATGAAATTGTTGTTATTGTTCAGTCACACCAAATCATGTCCAACTCTTCGCAACTCCATGGACTGCAGCATGCCAGGCTTCTCTGTCCCTCGCCATCTCCCCGAGTTTACTCAACTTCATGTCCATTGCATCGGTGATGGCACTCAACCATCTCATCGCATGAAATTAGAACTTTCTATCATTCTAAGCACGAAAAACCACAGTTCATAATCACCAGGCTACAACCTGTGGTCTGCATCTAGCGGCACCTTTTAGTGAGGCTGTCTGTGTTAGCATGTTGGCCAAAGCTCTGCCTTCAGATCTGTTTCACGTTGATGTTCTCAACTGGTGTGAAAATATGGAGTTGCAACTCTTAGTATAAATGATTTTTACATTCAGCCAGAAACTCCTCTTATTCCTCTGACATAAGAAATTATACAAAGGAGGAGAAGTAGAGAGGCAGTATGTGTTGAAGAGATGGGTGGACTGTAAAATTAGCCACAGTAAAAATTTCCCAGACTGTAAAGCCTCATCATACCTGGTCCCCTTCCTAGACAAGAGCAAGCCATCACCCCATCAAAGACCCAGGTCTAAGAAAAGACAAAGAGTAAACTTTCCTCCCCTCTTCCTCCTCTTCCTTCTCCTTTTCTTGTGGTTGTTGATGGTTGTTTGAATAAGATATCCAGCTGAACCATCCACTGAATGGCTAAACGCCATGTGAACTGGAAAGTCCATATTCTATTCCCAACCCCTCTATGAGAAGTTCTTCAGTCTTTCCAACTCTCTGGGCTCTCTGTGCTTGATTTTGCAAAATGTCAGAAGCTTCACCCCGCCCTCTCTCCCAGATGCCAAGTCATTTAATGAATAGCATCATGGCTGTTACCACACACTGAGATTCTCGGGCTGAGGTGGCTGCTAAAAGGACGCAGGTGCTCCTGTTGTCCCATCGGAGTAGAGGTAGCCGCCATGAATCTGGCTCTTAGTGGAATTCGCACTGAGAGTACACATTCCCACATACACGTCTATTTCACTCTGTGCACCAGAGATGTGCCTCTAAGGGATTTTCAAACGAAGCTTCGCTTCAGCCCTTCCATTTTCATCCTTGATTGGACTCTGCTGCATTACTCTGCCTCACCGTGATGCTCACTCATTACTCTGCCTCACTGAGATGCTCAGTTGATGAACTATACCTGCTCGGCGCCATCCAAAAGTTAGCTGCTTGGAGGGGGGCTTTGATGACAGCCACAAGGAGAAGAGACTGAGCAGGAAACTGGTCAGGTCAACTAAGAGATGGGCAGCATCCGTGATGACAGCAAGACTCCCAGCAATGTGCCCACCTAGGGGATACAGAATAGGAAACGGGGTTAGGGCCCCACAGTGCCACCAGATCGTATGTGTACCAACCACAGTTTGGTGAAAACACCTCAGACTCACAGAACTGAAGACGAGAAAGGGTCTTAACTTGGATATAATCTACATCGTTTTGACAAGTAAGGAAACTGAGATTGAGAGAGTGAGTAAAATTTGAACATGTAGAAATGAATTGCACAAGAGAGGCCATTCCTGGGAGAGCTAAGGTACAGAGATTAGAAAGTGGGGCCCATTTGAAGAACATTCCAGTTAGATTAGAGCATAAGGGTTCAAAAGGGAAGTATAATAGGATGACAATGGAGAGGTGCAGGCTGGATTGAAAGGGTCTCCAGACTGAGGACCTGGACTTTGTCTGTAAACCGGATGACACAGTCTGGCCCACTGATGTGCTATTGTTTGATGTGTAATTTTATAGTCTTCACTTCTTCTGCTCCATTAGTTTATCTTAACCACCTGGGCTTGAAATGAATATTGGGGAGGTGTAAGAAGAAAGGACAGGCACCTCGCAATGAGATCCTTTTTAAAAATGTTTATTCTATATTGGAACATAGTTGATTTACAATGTTGTGTTAATTTCAGGTGGACAGCAAAATGACTTCATTGTTCATACACATATACCTATTCTTTTTCAGATTCTTTTCCCATATAGATTATTATGGAATATTGAGTAGAGTTCCCTGTGCCATACAGTAGGTCCTTATTGATCATCTAGCCTATATATAGTAGTGTGTTTATGTTAATCCCAAACTCCTAATTTATCTCCCCGCTACCTTCCCCTGGCTTCCCTGGTGGCTCAGACAGTAAAGCGTCTGCCTGCAACACAAGAGACCCAGGTTCAATCCCTGGGTCAGGAAAATCCCCTGGAGAAGGAAATGGCAACCCACTCTAGTATTCTTGCCTGGAAAATCCCATGGACAGAGGAGTTTGGTAGGCTACAGCCCATGGCGTCTCAAGGAGTCAGACACGACTGAGCAACTAACACATACACCTTCCCCCTTGGTAGCCGTAAGTTTATTTTCTGTGTCTGCAAGACTGTTTCTGTTTTGTAAATAGGTTCATTTGTATCATGTTTTTAGATTCCATGCATAAATAATATCATATGATATTTCACTTTCTCAGACTTACTTCACTTGGCATGATCATCTTGAATGCAGCAACAATCCAGTAACGCATAGGAAGGGAACCCAGACCATAGGAGACCTGCCTTGTTGTCTATTTGGTTTGTTCCTGCAGTTCCATTTAGTTCTCCATTGAGAAAAGACCTCCAACCTCTAAAACAGAAGTCAAAGAGCAGCTTTGTGTTTTCTCAAACAGGGCTTGTTGCTTGAGTGCAATAACCTTTACTGCTCTTGTTCCATCTTCCCAGCAAAGCGCTTCTGCTGATGGATTAGTCCTCCCAGAAGCTGTTTTTACCTTGTGTATTGCAAAGTGATGGAGTCTGTCAGTCATCAGCCCCTCCATCATCAGACTCACCTTGTCTCAACTAATGATTTTTAAAAATTACATATAAGGTTCATAATTGCAGTAATCCCCACAGATTGCTGGCTCTGGCTGTAGTTATTAACTGGTTTGTCAAAGTTTAATGGTCTGAAACAAAATCATCTTCGAGCTTGTTACTGAGCTGTCAGGGCAAAAATCAGAATGATTCATTAGCCAAAAAGCAACATTTTGCTAACAAATCAGTTGTCCTTCCAATTATCCTCTAATGTTGCTCTGTCTGCCAAACTTGGGCCTGATAATAAAGCTGTGTTAATAATGCATTATTTCTTCCCAGAGGAATGACTACATGCAGATAAGCACCATGCCACAGTCTTAGCAATGAATGATGGTGATGATTCTGTATGCTGGGCTAAAATCGTAGCTTCAGTCAAGGAAATGACATCTTATAGGAGTTCTTCCACAGACTCAACCGAGTCAGGAGGCACCTGGAAAGAAAAAGGACTTACTTTGGAAGAAGTATGTTTGTATGGAGACCCGGGAACTGAGAACAATTTTACAACCATCTGAGGTTCTTATAAGAACAATCCAGAAAACTATGGGCCTTCATGCTGAATCTTATGGAGTAAATTTTTAAGAGGTCATCTTGGCTGAACTGGCATTTGCTTCTGAAAGCATAGGGATATTATTGACAATTAATTGAATCAGCCTGGATGTATGGAGCCCTTATGGTGCACAGTGCAGGGGTAGGATGTACAAAGATAAATAAAGTGAAACGAAGCACAGGCCCTCTCTGCAGCGATCTCATCATTTGATGCTCACTGTCCAGAAGACAGGTGACATGAGCAAAGGGATCAGAAAGCCACTGTCACTGGGAGCCCTGAAGAACTTTCCACAGAAGGGATGAGTAAGAATTAACTAGAAAGGAAGTGTTTTTCAGGAAGAGATAAGAGCAGGAACCAAAACAGAGAGAAATGAAAGAACAGGGCACCTTCCTGAAAAGTAAAAGGGGTGAACCTTTGCCAACAAAGGTCCGTATGGTCAAAGCTATGGTTTTTCCAGTAGTCATGTACAGATGTGAGAATTGGACCATGATTAAGGCTAAGTGCTGAAGAATTGATGCTTTCCAATTGTCCAGGAGAAGACTCTTGAGAGGTCCCTTGAGAGATTCCAAGGAGATCAAACCAGTCAATCTTAAAGGAAATCACCTTGAATATTCATTGGAAGGACTGGTGCTGAAACTGAAGCTCCAGTACTTTGGCCACCTGATGCAAAGAGTTGACTCATTAGAAAAGACCCTGATGGTGGGAAAGATTGAAGGCAAAGGGAGAAGTGGGTGGCAGAGGATAAAATGGTTGGATAGCATTACTGACTCAATGGACATGAATTTCAGCACACTCCAGGAGATAGTGGAGGACAGAGGAGCCAGGCATGCTGCAGTCTATGTGGTCGCAAAGAGTCAGACATGACCTAGCAGCTAAACAACAGGAAGAGTGGAGTGTTGGAGGAATAATGGGCAACGAGACAGGAAGGGTGGCTTGGGCCCTTTGTAAGGTGTCACACGAGACACTAAAGGACTTGAATGATATCCCGTGGGAGAGAGGGATCTTTTTATGATTTTGAGGCAAGGTTATGGCATGCTCAGGTCTGTGTTTAAGCAGGAGATCTTTGCCAGTGATAGGAAGGATGACTCGGAGCCGGGAGAAGCTGGAGGTTAAGACACAGCAGGAATAGCCAAAGGGAACTGCAATACAGGCATGAAGCGAGGCAGCAACAGTCATATTCCTGGAGTACTTGACACAATGTAGGGAGCGAGGCAGTGAGATACTTACCATCTTCCCCAGCCTGATGCCAGCTCTGTATTCCTGTCCAGCAAGCTAGTGCTTCCTCCATCCTTGCTTAACTCTTAACAGTCCTACCTCAGGATGTCTTTTCCTGGCCACTCTCGTTTTCTTGCAGAAATGGCCATACTTGAGCTTACTTTGGCCACCTCATGCGTTTGGCCACCCCATGCGAAGAGTTGACTCATTGGAAAAGACTGATGCTGGGAGGGATTGGGGGCAGGAGAAGAAGGGGACGACAGAGGATGAGATGGCTGGATGGCATCACTGACTCGATGGACGTGAGTCTGAGTGAACTCCGGGAGTTGGTGATGGACAGGGAGGCCTGGCATGCTGCGATTCATGGGGTCGCAGTCAGACATGACTGAGCAACTGAACTGAACTGAACTGAACTGAGCTTACTTCTGTGGATTCTCTGTGTCTGTATGTCTGTCTTCTTAAATACAGGTGCATATTTACATATGCAATATAATTCTGCTTAATGGCCTTTCTACAATTAGGACCTTTCACCAGCAATCAGAAAGTATTCCAATTCAGTAGGTTCAGAGGCCCATTCACAGTGGACACACTGATTCTTGTGGCCTCCTTTAATTCCTTCTTCCTCTCTGCTCTGTACCCTGTGGCCAGTTCTTTCTTTAAACACAGCTCTATGACCTTGTTCTCTCCTGTTTTAACTGTCAGTTACTCCCCAAGGCCTACAGAATAAATCCAGATTCCTCAGCCAGGCTACTCAGCCTTCTGGAACCCTCAACCACCATTCTAGTTTCATTCTCCACTAATCATGTTGTACCCCGTACTACTGCCTCAGGTTCTCTCAGTTGTTAAGTCATAAACACCCAATGCAAACTGCTTTAAACAGCAAAGTGATCATTTATTGGCTCAAATAACAGAATAAATCTGGGTGGGATTGGATCAGGTACAGCCTAATCGTAAGGTTCAAAAAATTTTGTTGGGGCTCTGCTCTGGCTCCGATTATTGCTTTTTATTTTTCTGCTGAAGGCAAACTTTCTCCCCTTCAGCAAAAAAAAAAGTGGGTCTCTGAGTTTATATCATTTCAGCATAGTATTTTAAAGGAGAACAAGAGAGCTTTTCCCCAAATCTCTTTGTATAAAGACCCAGAGACCCCAATTTATCCAGCTTGGCATCTCACATCCCACTGTGCCTGTGAACTTGAAGTGCTGGGGCCAGAAGGACCAGAGCTGCCACCAGGACAATAAGTATGAGAAAACCTTATTGGACAGGTAATGCCAGTCTGCTGCAAACAGGGGCACCGAAATATAGCTACACATCAGAATCACTTGACTTGCTTTGTAAGCACAGAGATTTCTTGTCCTGATGCTGACCTAACCACTCAAAATCTTTCCAGGTGAAACTGGTATTTATGATCTCCTGGGCCACATGCAAGCCCCTGAATGTGAAATCCCCTTCTCATCTCCCTCTTTGCCACCTTTCAATTCCTATTCATCCTTCAAGGCCTTGTTCATACCCATATCCTGCAGGAGGACCTTCCAGATTCCCAAAAGTCATCTGATAACACTACTTGCTTTCTCTGACTTGGTCAGAAAAGGTTTTAGAAAGGCGGTGAGCTGTGAGTTGGGATCTTGAATGATGGTCAGGGTTTTGACGAGTAGAGAGAATGAGAGCGCTTTTCCATATAAATCAAAAGGTATAAGCAAAGGTTACAGAGACCTTAAAGTGCAATGCTTATTTTGCATAGAATGAGTAAATAGCTGAAACAGAAGAAACGTCATATAGGGAACTAATAAATGTAGAAGACTGATAGTTTGGCAGCCAGATGGTGGAATAAAGTAGAATTTTTCACTTTGTCCAGGATGCCAGAGTTTTCCAATGTACTGATCTCTTTTCACTTGGGGCAGCCAAGTAGAGCTTAACACAGAGAAAGCCCCTGAGTCAGCCTCTTTCTGCTGCAAGGATACCTGTCAGTTTATCTCTGTGCTCAGGAAAATTTCCTGTGTTTGCCGTGATGGGGAAAAGGTTGTGAAGGACTGAAATGGCAAAGGTGAGCCACTGGAGAATTTTGAAGACAGAATTAATACAAAGAGAGCAATGTTTTAGGAAAATTAGCTCAATATCAATACAATTCAAATTCCAAATGATTTTCTGTCAGTAGCCATTGAATTCCTTTACTGACAACATCACTTTCTTCTGACTCTAAAGCCAGATTTGAACTCATACACTAATGATTAGAAATGAAAAGGAAAGGAAGAGATTGATTTGCTTTCTCAAAGTGAGTAGCTTCTCATTTCCCCTCCAAAAATATGTCATTTTAGACACAAAGTGACAGGGCATGGAAAGGTACAAAGAGGAAACTGAGTTTTGTGAATGAGAGACCATCTCATTCCAGAATATTAATTAGACATCACCCGGGGAGAGTATGTGTCTGTTCTCAACATCCACATGATTTCAGGGCAAAGCAATAGAAGAAATTAGTGGAGAAAACAAGGCAGTTTATGCATCCTGAGAGGTGTGTTCACATGGGGGTGGTGTGTGTGTGTGTGTTCAGTCGCCAAGTCATGTCCAACTCTTTGCAATCCCATGGACTGTGGTACGCCAGGCTTCCCTGGTTGCTTAGATGGTATGGGGTGGGATGGGACCGGTACTTTATCTTTAAGGCTATGAATTTCCAGAATATCACTTTTTCATATCATGTTTCAAATGGATTCTGTTTTTTAGATTTTCTGTTTTGTTGATCTCTTATACAAGCAACTGAAAATTATGACAATCTCATGAATTTCCTTAATAAAAAAAGAATACCTCTCTAGTATAGATATCAATGGATTTCCAGAGGGAACTTTCCAGATTGGAGCTGCTAAAAGTAACTTCTTGGCAGCTCTATCAGGTTATTAAGTCATTCATTCAAAAGACTTACCCTGGCTCTAGAAATTATATGGCATTAATTTTTTTAATTTGACTAGAAGGTTATTTACCAACTCTGGATTCATCTTGTATTTGATTAAGGGCCTAGGCTCTCTTCCCTGAAGCTGGGAAAGATTGAGGGCAGAAGGAGAAGAGGGCATCAGAGGATGAGATGGCTGGATAGCATCACCAATGCAATGGACATAAACTTGGGCAAACTTTGGGGGATGGCATGCTGCAGTCCATGGAGTCGCAAAGAGTTAGACACAACTGGGTGACTGAACAACAACAACAAGCTCTCCTCAAGTTTTCTAGTTTTCAAAAGCTATGAAAGTCTATGTGTATAGGTCAGAAGACTCAGTAGCTTGAAGAAACAAATTAATTCTGATTGCTTGCTATTGTAGTACAAAAAAAAATAGCTTAGCAAATTCTCCTTTAGTCTTAGATTATTATTAATTTAGCACCCATTTGGGGTAATAAAGAGAAAATGAAGCCAAAATATCACTAAGAGAATGTAACAAGTAATAGTGGTAAGAGTGGTATTGAAAAATGAAACTGTTAGTTGCTCAGTCATGTCTAACTCCTTGTGACTACCTGGACTGTAGCCTGCAGGCTCTTCTGTCCATGGAATTCTCCAAGCAAGAATTCTGGAGTGGGTAGCCATTCACTGCTCCAGGGGATCTTGCCAACCCAGGGATCAAATCCAGGGATCAACCCCAGGTCTCCCACATTGCAGGCAGATTCTTTACCATCTAACCCACCAGAGAAGCCCCAGACGTACTAGTAGCTTATGGCAAAAACCATATACGTGGTTTATAACGTTATTTTAAATTATTTTGGTAAAAAAATTATAAATAACATAGCATACCCAAACCTTTAGATTGTTAACTATACATAGCTTTGTTATTAATAAAAAATGATACAAATATATTAAATAGGAATATAACTTAAGATATTAAAAGATGCAATAAGACTAAAGCTCTGACAAAAGAAACATAGAGGAAGTAAAAATATTTTTAAAGCCAAGGATTGTGAATTAGAAAACAGAAGGAAAATTAAAATAATATATTCAATAAAAATATTTACCAATAAAATAAATAGACACCTGCTATATGCAGGTCAGGAAGCAACAGTTAGAACTGGACATGGAACAACAGACTGGTTCCAAACAGGAAAAGGACTACGTCAAGGCTGTATATTGTCACCCTGCTTATTTAACTTCTATGCAGAGTACATCATGAGAAACGCTGGGCTGGAAGAAGCACAAGCTGGAATCAAGATTGCCGGGAGAAATATCAATAACCTCAGATATGCAGAAGACACCACCCTTATGGCAGAAAGTAAAGAGGAACTAAAAAGCTTCTTGATGAAAGTGAAAGAGGAGAGTGAAAAAGTTGGCTTAAAGCTCAACATTCAGAAAACAATGATCATGGCATCTGGTCCCATCACTTCATGGGAAATAGCTGGGGAAACAGTGGAAACAGTGTCAGACTTTATTTGGGGGGGCTCCAAAATCACTGCAGATGGTGATTGCAGCCATGAAATTAAAAGACGCTTACTCCTTGGAAGGAAAGTTATGACCAACCTAGATAGCATATTGAAAAGTAGAGACATTACTTTGCCAACAAAGGTCCATCTAGTCAAGGCTATGGTTTTTCCAGTATGTGTATGAATGTGAGAGTTGGACTGTGAAGAAAGCTGAGTGCTGAAGAATTGATGCTTTTGAACTGTGGTGTTGTAGAAGACTCTTGAGAGTCCCTTGGACTGCAAGGAGATCCAACCAGTCCATCCTAAAGGAGATCAGTCCTGGGTGTTGTTTGGAAGGACTGATGCTAAAGCTGAAACTCCAGTACTTTGGCCACCTCATGCGAAGAGTTGACTCATTGGAAAAGACTCTGATGCTGGGAGGGATTGGGGGCAGGAGGAGAAGGGGATGACAGAGGATGGGATGGCTGGATGGCATCACCGACTCGATGGACGTGAGTTTGAGTGAACTCTGGGAGTTGGTGATGGACAGGGAGGCCTGGCGTGCTGTGATTCATGAGGTCACAAAGAGTCGGACACGACTAAGCGACTGAACTGAACTGAAGTTAAAATTAAGGAAAAGAAGTAAAAATATATAGACAGTATTAAAATGAGAAAGGAACTGGATTAAAGAGAATACCAATATGAGACTATCATGTTCCATTGTAATAATAAATTTTACAATTTCTGAGATGAATCAATTTAGGGATTTATAAATAACCAAAATTTACTCAAGAAGTAGAAATTTTTAATATGTCCGTGAATGAGAAAGAAGCTAAAATATATCAAAAGACTGTATCCAAGAATGTCTCTGAAGTTAGAAAATTTATTAGGGAGTTCTTAAAAAAGAAAGAATAATTTCAATGCCATATAAACTTTTAGCTTTTTTATATAAAAAGGAAATTATTGAAACTAAATTTTTCATTTCAATATGCATAATTCAGATTCAAAAACCTAGGAAAGTAGTTCCAAACAGAAAGCTATAGTTAAATTTCAATGATGAAAAAAGGTATAAAAATCCTAACAAAAATATCAGTGACTCAGATTGAGCAATGCATTGAAAGGATGGTCCACCAAGTCAAGTTCAGAGGCACCATATGGAACCCTAAGAACATAAGCTATGGAATTCAAACTGCCTGCCACTGATAGGTATGTTACTAAAGTCAATACTTTACTCTTTGTGCTTCAGATTTATGGTCTATAAACTGCAATTTATAATAGGACCTATCTCTCAGGAATGTCATCAAGGTTAAGTAAGGTAATTTCATGGAAAGCACTCATCACCGCTCCCAGCACATAGTAAGCATAAATAGATATTAGCTGTTTTCATCATAATGTCAGAAATGCATGGTGATCTCTTAATATAATGCACATCGACAATAGGCCAAACGTTTTAAAACAGAAAGAACTTAAAAGGTTTTTGATAAAAGGCAATACTCATCCTTGATTATTTGTTAACCATTAAAAAACTAGGAGGACAAGAAGAATACTTTGTTAACATAATAAAAATACTTAACCCCTCAGGAAATATTTCACTTAACAGTTAAATAGTTGAACATATGTGTTGATTTAACATATTATTTAACATGATAAAAATATGAAACATACAGAAGAGAAATAACTATTGAAAGCAAGGAGAAATGAACATTTTTGCACAAAAGAGGGTTATCTCTTGGAATGGGGAGGAGGGATGACAGGAACAAGGAAAATTAACTGAGATACATTTAGAATGGCAATAGTTCAAATACATTATTGAATTCAAAGTGAATATACAAAATGAAAACTTTCCAAAATACAATAAGTAACGAGCTATGAAGCAGGATGTGAGAAAAGGGAGACCCCACTCACCTCTGGAAAGAATAAACCACACACAAAAAAATACTATAAACCTAGCAAGAAATAGATTGTCCATGTCTTTAAACAAGCAAGCTAAAACCACAGAACCTTGAAGAGAGATGTAGAGTATTGGGGTAAATGGGGAAACATACCATATTCCCAGAAGGAAAAACTGAGTATTTTAAGAAGATTTGTGTTCCCAAATTAATTCATATACAGTGAAATCATGATTAAATTTTGAAGGAAGCTGAACAAAATTATTTTCATGTTCAATTAGAATAATAAACAGGAATGAAGAGCTTTATATATTTTTTTCTATTAAAGGATAATGAGGGAAGAACAACAGACATTACAACATGTAAATCTACATTAATATGTTAACTGCCGACAGATAGCAACGCAGGTCAATAAAACACCTCAGAACCTAACTCTATTAAGTTCAAGAGGGAGGTGATATATGTCTACTTATGGCTGCTTCACATTGTTGTACAGCAGAAACCAACACATTGTACAGCAATTATCCTCCAACTAACAATAAATTTTTAAAAAAGAAAAAAATAATATGGAGAAAAATCAATGGAGGAAATAATGAACTATTCCATAAATGATGCTGAAATCTTTGTTAGCTCATTAGAAAGGGAATTTTCAATCCTGAGAGCATATATAATTTCATATTGATTTAAAATTAAATGTGAATAATTGAACAACACAGTGATATTTATCTTCTCAGTAGATAGGAAAGGCTTGCTGCTGCTGCTGCTAAGTTGCTTCAGTTGTGTCCGACTCTGTGCGACCCCATAGATGGCAGCCCACCAGGCTCCTGTGTCCCTGGGATTCTCCAGGAAAACACAGTGGAGTGGGTTGCCATTTCCTTCTCTAATGCACGAAAGTGAAAAGTGAAAGTGAAGTCGCTCAGTTGTGTCTGACTCCTAGCAACCCCATGGACTGCAGCCTACCAGGCTCCTCCGTCTAAACACTAAAATAGTGGAAGACTACTATAATAAAATAAATCAGTTCAAAATGAAATGTTTGATAGAATTACCCATATAAAATTTGAAACTTCTCCAAGTCAAACCAAAAATTATACCAAAATTTTAAAAAAGTAAATGACAAATTAGAATAGTGCTTATAACAAGTGTAATAGAAGTTTAATATCCTAATATATAAAGAGCTCCTAGAGATCAATATAGAGAATTACAAATTATCTGACAAAATACAGATCACTAATACATTAGCTTAGGGAAATAGAGATCACTAATAAACATGCAAATAATATTAACAGTAACAATTAAAGGAAAGAAAGTTGAAAGTTAAGTCACTCAGTCATGTCCAACTCTTTGCAACCCCATGGACTATAGCCCACCAGGCTCCTCCATCCATGGGATTCTCCAGGCAAGAATACTGGAGTGGGTTGTCATTTCCTTCTCCAGGGGATCTTCCTGACCCAGGGATTGAACCCAGGTCTCCCACATTAGAGGCAGACGCTTTAACCCCTGAGGCACCAGGGAAGCCAGGTTACAATTAAAGGAATGCATATTAAAATAAAGCATATTCATCTATACATTAGCAAAGATTTTTTAAAGATTGAAATAAATTCTAGTAATGATTTGGAGAGAGTCATTCTGCAAAGGTGGCAGACCCAGGAATTGTTTCAAGCTTTCTAGATAGCAGTTTGACAATGTGCACAAAGAAGTAATAAAAATATTCATATTCTTCAAGCAACAATTTCCACTTTCAGGACTCTCTTTGAAGGGATAAACCAGAAAAGCAGGCAGAGTTTTATTCAAGATTTTTCACTGCATCATTGTCCATAAGCAGGAAAAAAAACTCTCTAAATTTCTAACAATGGAGAGATGGTTATGAAAATCACAAGAGCATATTATAGAATATTGTTCAGGCATAGAAATGTTTTTTGAAGAGTATTTGATGGCATGGCAAAAAAGCATTCAGCATGCTCTCAGTTATATTTTAAAAAGTTGTGACCTATGAATAGAAAATATACTGTACAAAAATACTCCATAATGTTATTGGAGATTATCATTCGATTGTGGGATTTTGATGAATATTATTTTGCTTCCTTCTATTTTCCAACTTATCTACAATGAGCATATTGTTACTTTAAGTGTACAGAAAATATTCAGTCTCTTTTTAAAAGA
Organism: Oryx dammah; assembly: GCF_014754425.2. NCBI lineage: Eukaryota > Metazoa > Chordata > Mammalia > Artiodactyla > Bovidae > Oryx > Oryx dammah. Next base: position 59,078,559 of record NW_024070203.1, read on the forward strand.
AGCACTTTAGACAACCCTCCTGTAATGACGCAGGGGTTTCGTTTGTTTGCTTGTTTAATCGGGGACATTTTGAGAAATGCTCACCTACGACCTCTGCAATCATGAAAACTAAGCATATTCCTGAAGGAGCGCAGAGCTTCCACTTGGCACAGATTTGCCCCTGCGCACTGTCCTCTGTGGCCTTGCAGTTATGGTGGCAGTGATGGATGACTCCTGACTCCAGCTCCTCTGGCTTTTCTCCAGGACACTGATCTTTATTCAAGGGTTTCTGCTGGAGTTCCATGCTGTGGAGGAGTTTGACAGAAGCAAGAAATGAACATGGTTGCAAACAGACTTCTCACTTACAGCCCTACCCATTCTCAGAACAGCTATGAGGACATTTGCTGACTAGCTCGGAACTTAGAATTCACAGCTCCTTCCAGATGAAACATCCAGTGTAAGGAACAAGCAAGAGATTCTCTTCTGAATTCTGTTTCAAGGAAGTTTTGTTTTTATATAAGCAAACTCATATTTAGCCAATACTACCCCTGATTAGAGCTTCTCAGGTGACTCAGTGGTAAAAGAATGTGTTTGCAATGCAGGAAACACAGGCAGACGCAAGTTTGATCCCCGGCTAAGGAAGATCCCCTGGAGGAGAGCGTGGCAACCCACTCCAGTATTCTTGCCTGGAGAATCCTATGGACAGTGGAGCCTGGTGGGCTACAGTCCATAGGATCACAAAGAGGCAGGCACGACTGAAGCAACGAAGCACGCACACACACCCATAGCTCTAATTAAGAGATAGCAAAGGAGGGACTTCCCTGGTGGTCCAGTGGTTGAGAATCTGCCTAACAATGCAGGGCACACAGATTTAATCCCTGGTCCAGGAATATTCCACGTGCAGTGGGGCATCTAAGCTTGCAAGCCACAACTACTGAGCCCAAGCACCCTAAAGCCCAGGCTCCGCAACAAGAGAACCCACTGCAACAATAGAAGCCACCACAATGAAGAAAAATTTAAAAAGCCTACACACCTGCAACAAAGGGTAGCCCCCGATCGCTGCAACTAGAGAAAGCTTGCACACAGCAAGGAAGACCCAGTGCAGCCAAAGATAAATTCATTTTTTAAAAGAGATCAAAAAAAAAGGAGAAAGGAAGCAAATACATTTTGATTCATTTCCTTCCCAGCTACTTCACTGAAAAGATTTTGGGCACTGCTATAAATTTAGAAAGGGGCAGTGATGAGATTATTATTATTATTAATGAGTAATGTGTGTATGAGCCAGCCTGGTGATGGAAATACTGTGGCGTGCCATCACTGTCTTTCTTCCCAACAGTCACATTGTTAATAGGTTATAGCACTTTTCCCTGCTGAGTCCATATGGACCCTTAACACAGCTTTGTAGAAATCTCTACCATCTATCAAAGCTGTAATGAGAGTTTGTTGTTCTTTAGCAGCTAAGTCATGTCAGACTCCTTTGCAACCCCATGGACTGTAGCCCACCAGGCTCCTCTCTCCATGGGATTTCCCAGGCAAGAATACTGGAGTGGTTTTCCATTTCTTCTCCAGGGGATCTTCCCAACCCAGGTATCAAACTCACATCTCCTGCATTTGACAAGCAGATTCTTTACCACTGAGCCACTAGGGAAGCCCAATGAGAGTTAAATCTACTTGTACTTCCCAAAAGAGGCAGTGCATTTTTGTTCTGTTCAAGTATAAAGAATTCATAGAAATATGGAGTCATTTATAGAAATATAGAATTTCACAGATGCAAGGATTGTAGATGACATTAATCCAGTGCCACATAGAGGAGCCTGTCGGTTACAGTCTATGCGGGTCACAAAAGATCAGACACAACTGAACAGCTGAAAAACAAACAACACAGTTTCTTATGGAAGTAATTAAGATTCAGAGACTTTAATAATTTCCTGAGGTCAGATAGCTGAGAAATGGCAGAGCTGGGACTCCAAGCTCAGTCTTGTTTTCACCCTGCCCATGCTTAAAACCAAAGTTTACCTCCACAGTGATCTCAAACTACTCAGGCTTATGATTTTACTAAACTTATTAGAAGACATTAATAAGAATCTTAGAAGAACTTGCATTCATGGCTTTTAAAGGCACAAAGATAGAAATAAATTATTTTCCTCCACTTGAAGAGTTACTTCATTGGTCTTATCACCATCCAGAAAAAGATCTGATGGTTTTGGCTTAAATGATATTTATAATTATAATTCTCAGTTCAGTTCAGTTCGGTTCAGTCACTCAATCATGTCCCACTCTTTGCGACCCTATGAACTGCAGCACGCCAGGCCTCCCTGTCCATCACAAACCCCCAGAGTTCACTCAAACTCATGTCCGTAGAGTCAGTGATGCCATCCAGCCATCTCATCCTCTGTCATCCCCTTCTCCTCCTGCCCTCAATCCCTCCCAGCATCAGAGTCTTTTCTAATGAGTCAACTCTTCCCATGAGGTGGCCAAAGTATTGGAGTTTCAGCTTTAGCATCAGTCCGTACAAAGAACATCCAGGACTGGTCTCCTTCAGAATGGACTGGTTGGATCTCCTTGCAGTCCAAGGGACTCAAGAGTCTTCTACAACACCACAGTTCAAAAGCATCAATTCTTCAGCACTCAGCTTTCTTCACAGTCCAACTCTCACTCCATACACATACTGGGAAAAACATAGCCTTGACTAGATGGACCTTTGTTGGCAAAGTAATGTCTCTACTTTTCAATATGCTATCTAGGTTGGTCATAACTTTCCTTCCAAGGAGTAAGCGTCTTTTAATTTCATGGCTGCAATCACCATCTGCAGTGATTTTGGAGCCCCCCCAAATAAAGTCTGACACTGTTTCCACTGTTTCCCCAGCTATTTCCCATGAAGTGATGGGACCAGATGCCATGATCATTGTTTTCTGAATGTTGAGCTTTAAGCCAACTTTTTCACTCTCCTCTTTCACTTTCATCAAGAGGCTTTTTAGTTCCTTTTTACTTTCTGCCATAAGGGTGGTGTCATCTGCGTGTCTGAGGTTATTGATATTTCTCCCGGCAATCTTGATTCCAGCTTGTGCTTCTTGCAACCTAGCATTTCTCATGATGTACTCTGCATAGAAGTTAAATAAGCAGGATGACAATGTACAGCCTTGACGTAGTCCTTTTCCTGTTTGGAACCAGTCTGTTGTTCCATGTCCAGGTCTAACTCTTGCTTCCTGACCTGCATACAGGTTTCTCAAGAGGCAGGTCAGGTGGTCTGGTATTCCCATCTCTTTCAGAATTTTCCACAGTTTCTTGTGATCCACACAGTCAAAGGCTTTGGCATAGTCAAGAAAGCAGAAATAGATGTTTTTCTGGAACTCTCTTGCTTTTTCCATGATCCAGCAGATGTTGGCAATTTGATCTTTGGTTCCTCTGCCTTTTCTAAAACCAGCTTGAACATCTGGAAGTTCACGGTTCACATATTGCTGAAGCCTGGCTTGGAGAATTTTGAGCAATACTTTACTAGCGTGTGAGATGAGTGCAATTGTGTGGTAGTGTGAGCATTCTACATATTCATTATAGAAAAACTGGAATTACAAAAAGGTACAAAACAGAGGGGAAAATCACTAATAAACATACTTCCAAGAGACAAATATTACTGATAGTTTTTGTGTAGCTTTGTAATACATAAATGCACTTTTTTTACTTAGTTGTTGCTGTCGTTCTCTCACTAAGTTGTGTCCAACAGTTTGTGACCCCATGGACTGTAGCACCCCAGGCTCCTCTGTCCTCCACCATCTCCTGGAGTTTGCTCAAATTCATGTCCATTGAGTCGGTGATAGTATCTAACCATCTCATCCTCTGCCACACCCTTCTCCTTTTGCCTTCAGTCTTTCCCAGCATAAGGGTCTTTTCCAGTGAGTCAGCTCTTCAGATCAGGTAACCAAAGTATTGGAGCTTCAGCTTCAGTATCAGTCTTTCCAATGAATAGTCAGGGTTGATGTCCTTTAAGATTGACTGGTTTGATCTTGCAGCCTCTCAAGGGAGCTCTCAAGAGTCTTCTCCAGCACCACAATCTGAAAGCATCAGTTCTTCAGCACTCAGCCTCTTTGTGGTCCATCTCTCACGTCCGTACATGACTATTGGAAAACCCGTAGCCATGACTAAGCCTGCTAGGGCTTCCCTGGCGGCTCAGATGGTAACGAATCTGGCTACAATGCAGGAGACCCGGGTTCGATCTCTAGTTCAGGAAGATCCTCTGGAGAAGGAAATGGCAGCCCACTCCAGTATTCTTGCCTGGACGACTCAATGGAAAGAGGAGCCTGGCAGGCTATAGTCCACAGGAGAAGATTCAGACATAACTGGGAGACTCACACTTTCACTTTCTTTGACTATACAGACCTTTGTTGGCAAAGTGTTGTCTCTGCTTTTTAATATGATGTCTAGATTCCTCACAGCTTGTCTTCCAAAGAGCAAGTTGCCTTCTAATTTCATGGCTGCAGTCACCATCCACAGTGATTTTGGAGCCCAAGAAAATAAATCTGTCACTGTTTCCACTTTTTCCCTTTCTATTTTCCATGCACTGATGGGACTGGATGCCATGATCTTAGTTTTTTGACTGTTGAGTTTCAAGCCAGTGTTTTCACCCACTTCTTTCACCTTTATTAAGAGGCTCTGTAGTTCCTCTTCACTTTCTGCCATTAGAGTGATAATATCTGCATATCTTGAGGTTGTTGATATTTTGCCCAGAAGTGTTGATTTCAACTTGTGATTCATCCAGCCTGGCATTTCGTATGATGTACTCTGCATACAAGTTAAATAAGCAGGATGACAATATACAGCCTTGACGTATTCCTTTCCCAATTTTGAACCAGTCAATTGTTCCATGTCTAGTTCTAACTATAGCAATAGTTAGAAGCATCTTCTAACTATTTAACTTCCTGTTAAATAGTTAATAGTCTAACTTCCTGTTTCTCAGGAGACAAATAAAGTAGTCTGATATTCCCATCTGTTTAAGAATTTTTCAGAATTTGTTGTGATTCACTTTTTTCTTAGAGTCCATATTAATGAGAATGTTTTCATTGCAAGTACAGAAAACGAAGCTCATGCTAGGTAGGTCAATATCTGGGAATTCTTGGTTTTGCAGCTGAAAACATCTAGAGGCATCAGGCCTGATTTATCAAAGCTCCAGAGCCATTGCTCTGCAGTTCTCTACTACTCTTTTACTGCAGGCTTAATTTTTATCATAAAGTGGAAGGAATAGTTGCCCAAGGTAATCAGGACTCTGTACTTGTGTTTTATTATACAGGGAGAAAGAGTGTTCATTCTCCCAACTGCTAAACAGGAGTCCTGAGTTGCATGCTGATTTGGCCTGCCTTTAAAGCCAGAGGAATATGGATGGGCTAATTGGCTTAGACCTTGTTACAGCCAGAAGACTGGCTAAACCCAACACACTGACTCCTAGAGCTGAGAGGGGTAAACTCCACCCAGGTCACATGACTGAAACTCAGTGGAGGTGGGCTGGGGATTCCACCAAAGATACAGCTTTGGGACCTGATTTTTAGCTGTGTATATTATTAACATTTTTTCAATTTATTAAATATTCTGCATCATTAGTTCAATATAGAGAATATTATACTTAGTATAATATTTCTTAAAATTGAATAATTGACTCTTCTAATTATTTGCTTGTATAAGCTCTGCTGTGATTCATATCCTTATATTTAATCTTTACTCAATAGATTATTATTTCCTCAAAATGTAATCCTGAAAGGGGAATTACTTGGTTAAAGAATATCTACATTTTTAAGGAATTTCATGTATGTTGACAAATTGGCTTCAGAGTGTTTTTGCTGGTGATGTTAATAGCACTCAGTATTTTGAAGAATTCTAAATAATCTAATTGGAATAAGAACCATTTGGCAAAAGACACATATAGTTCCTATATCTATAGATTTTCACCTTTGTAATGTGATACACACTGATAATTAGCAGCCGTATAGCATAGTACTGTTAGTCACCAATGGTCATTGACTCAGAGGAGCCAGAGAATTAATAGGAGAGCATGGTGGTTTCCTTTTGCTTTGTGCTGAGAAGGCAGTGTGAGAGGGACAGGGTCACCAAATGTTCTGGCATTGTTCGTATGACCACTGGTTACTTCGCTTTATTTTCTGTTTTTCATAACCTTGTAGGCAGAGAAAATCAGGGGGTGAGTGAACTTACCTTGGATCATTTTTGAAGGCAGAGCATGACAGGACCACTACCAGAGGCACAGCCTGTGTGCAATGCCACAGAGGAAAAGTGCACAAAACCTGGCCGGTTTTTACTTTTAATACGACTACCTTGTCCTAGACAAGGACAGGAGCTGTGATTTTTTCTTGAAGCACTAAGCCAGAAATCCACAAGTGGTACTGAACTTGGAAGCAGTGTGTGTTCATGCATGTATATGAATGTGTTTTATGGGGAGAGGCAGGAACCCACCACCTTCACTGAACTCCCCAAAGGGTCTACAGTTCCAAAAGCAGTTAAAAACCGAAGTTAAAATATACTCCTCATCGTCTCATAAGACCAAAGTGATCTATCTCTAGACGTAGGACAGGCCTTCAATCTGAAAGTGATGCAAATTCTAAGAATTTTAAAACATCGGTTCTAGAAAGCAAATGCTAGAATATATAAAAAAAAATGAAATGTGAATCTGTCAAGGAGTAAATCACCAGAATTCCCACCCATTCAAATATGACTGAGGCTTTGAAGAGCAGGAGCAATAGGGTAGAGCAAAGAAATTTACTGTAGTTTCAAAGAGAAAAAAAAAAAAAAAGGCAGGCCGGGGGTGGGGGGGATGGTAGGTAGAAACAGAGAAGAAAAATAACGAAATATTAGAAAATTTGACATCAGTAGCCTAGAACTTTGACTTCATCCCTTTAAAAAGGAATTAAAGAGTGGAGCTTTATTTTGTGACCCCAGAGAATTTTTTTTTTTAATTTGTGTCTTATTTTCATTTGGTTTTAGAGGTTAAAGGTTTTTATTTCTATACCTTTGAAGTGGAACTGGTAATATTGGGCTGGCCAAATAGATTTTTCAACATTTTTGGCCAACTAGATAATTTTTTAACTTCTTATTTATACATTGACTACATAAAATCACTTTGTTTTTGTACTCTAACATTACTTTTCCTGAGAACCTCAAATCGCTAGTCCTCTTGGGAGAGGAAATAGAAGCTTAGGTCGCACCATGGCATTTCAACCGCTTCATGTATTCATCCATTCAACAAATGTATTGCATGTCTACCATACATCTGCCCCATCAAAGGTGCTAAAGATACCGTGTCCTTGATACAAACAAAGCTCCTGATCTAAGAAGCTTTATGTCCTAGCAGAGGGGGGACATGGCAAACCAGCAGACAGTAACAGAGGCTGTGTGGTATCATGGGCAGTGACTGAGAGAGGAAAGGTTAAAAAGAGTGGTATATGGGAAAGTTGAGAGACTATAGATGTAAGTGTTTTAATTAAGCACTTCAAGCTATTGAGAGTGACTGGTTTTCAAAGTTTAGCTTTAAATAAGTAATACAGTCACTCAAAACAATTTTCCACCCATCTCACTGAAACCTTATATATATTTATATCCAAATAGGCTGCTTCCCTGGTGGCTCAGTTAGTAAAGAATCTGCCTGCAATGCAGGAGACTCCAGTTGGATTCCTGGGATGGGAAGATCCCCTGGAGAAAGGATAGGCTGCCTGCTCCAGTATTCTTGGGCTTCCCTGCTGGCTCAGACAGTAAAGAATCCACCTGTAATGCAGGAGATCTGGTCTTGATCCCTGGCTTGGGAAGATCCCCTGGAAAAGGGAATGGATACCCACTCCAGTATTCTTGCCTAGAGAATCCCCATGGACAGAGGAGCCTGGTGGGCTACGGACCATGGGGTCACAAAGAGCTGGACATGACTGAGCAACTAATCTGATATCCAAATAGAGCTTCCCTGGTGGTTCAGATGATGAAGAAATCTGCCTACAATGCAGGAGACCCGGGTTTGATCCAATCCCTGGGCTAGGAAGTTCCCCTGGAGAAGAGAATGGCACCCACCCCAGTATTCTTGTCTGGAGAATCCCATGGACAGAGAAGACTGGCAGTCTACAATCCATGGGGTTGCAAAAGTCAGACTGGACTGAGCGACTAACACACACTCAAACAACCATCACCACAATCTAATTTAGAACATTTTCATCACCCCCAAAAGAAATTCCATACCCAGCAAATCCCCAATCTTCTCACACACAGTACTACCTCAAGAAACCACTAGTCTACTTTCTGTCTTTATAAAATTGCCTATTCTGGATATTTTCTATAAAGAGAATCATACATTATGTAGTTTTGTGACCGGCTTCTCTCATTTAGCATAATGCTTTCAAGGTTTATTCATGTTATAGCAAATATCAGTACATTAGTACTTTCTTGCTTTGTGTTTAGTGTGTCTGCAGGAGAGTGGGAAGGGAGGGGAACAGAATTTACAAACAGGAGGTGTGAGTCCACATCCCTGCTATAATCAGACATCCAGCCTTAAGAATGGTATTTATTCTCTTTGGAATTCCCTTTCCTATGTGGCAAAATGAGGGATTAGGATAAATAATGTTATGTAGGTTCAAGTGTCTTTGGGTTTTTTGTTTGTTTGTTTTTGGCAGCACCCATGTGGCTTGTGGAATCTTAGTTCCCCCACCAGGCTCTAACCTTGGGAGAATCAGGCCATAAGAACAGAGAGCTACACGTCTTTCCCTTAGAGGACTGATACTACCTCAGCTAAAAGTTTCCTTGGCAGTGAAAACAAGGAGTCCTATAGGTTCTATTGTTTCTATTTGAAAAGAAAGTAAAAATGAGCTTGACAGTTTTTATCATCACTGTATCCTGAAAACTGTGCCCATATATGAGGTAAATGAGACCCCCTAACCATAAACCGTTGCTTTATTTGCATCACAGAGGGCTAAATGGTCTATTTTAATGAGAAGGGAAATACTATTAATTCCATCATGTAGAGATGCTCTATTAATAGTGTCCATAGTGTTAACAATTTGTTGTTTAAAATTTCTGCTGACCTAACATGAGGCTTTATTGTTTATGATCTCAATAAATCACATCTAACATTATTTTCCAAGAAAAATAATTCTTACAATATGAGATAATGTGCTAGATTCTTTGTTGTATACTTTTTAAGCAAAGTTATAAATATCCTAAGGAAAAGTCCCTTTGCAGTTGCTCAAATATTTGATGCTATCAAACACAATACCACTACTCTTTGGAATATTAATTTGGCTTCATGAAATGCACAAAAACATTAAACATACTATTATGGGTATGTATTCTCTTAAATTCCACTCCTAACATAAATCTTTTTCAGATTCTCATTCATTAATCTATGTATTCTGAGTATGTTTCTCTTGGATTGAATTCCCCAAACGCATCAAAATCTCCTTCTTATTTGCCTCTATCTTTACCAGGAAATTACCTCAATCAGGCAAACTTTTGTAACCCTACCCGCTATGTAGGGTTTCCCTAACTTTACTCTAACTCCTTTTTCTGTTTCAATTCTCAGTCTATCACTGCTGAAAAGCTTTCTCTGGCTCCCAAAGTCCAGCAAAGACCTAGGTTCCCTTGAGATATTCTTACTGAACGCTCCTAGAATAAACACATGCCATTTTGTAATTGCCTATTTCTCAAACACATTCTATATTAGACTCAAACTTTCAAGAAGACAGAGATCTGTGACTAGGAATGTTTCTGTTTCATTATATATCCAGATGTGTTCAACCAATAATTGCTAAATAAGGGGGAAATGAATGAATACATTGCACTTGGCACTGTGGAAGATAATAAAAAGAACTAGAGCTAGGTAGAACATTAAACTCAGCGGTATTTATTCTAGGTGTGAATATTTGATAATGATATTATATAATTAAGGAAACAGCAATTAAGATCAGGGTAACCACAATTTGCCACATAGTTGGAAAAAACCTTAATTCTTTCTAAATATAATTTACTAAAATTTACCATCTTAAGAGTAGGAATAATTGAGGGAAAGAAAGGTAAACACATTAGATTGTATATATCAAATTTTAAAGAAAATCTACAGATAAAAATATATTAATAAGATGTATCCTTCATGCACTCAGGATATGTAAGGAATCAAATCAACTATACAGAGTACGACCTTTTCAGAATATAAATTATACAAGTCAATCAACAGTTGATAAAATTTTGCAAAATGCCCCTGGGTTGCAACAGCAGAAGTCTCCAAGTCTGAAGCAGTAGGATCTAGGAACTTTGTGAATATTCAAGACACAGAAAATTGTGAAGCAGAATCAGATGTCTGTTACCTGTCTAGTGTGAAGGCGTACATCTTGGTGGCTTTGTCATTCACGAGGTAAGTTCTTTCAAGAAACTCCATGGTGGCCAGGATAAAAGCTTTGGCTGTTGCTGTTATTGTTGTTGTGTCAGTGGCTGCTGATCTTTAACCCACTGTCCAGTTTTGGAAGAGAAGCAGCGTTACAGTTATTCTCACACTTTCCAAAGGAAAAATGAAAAGACTTCCGGGATTACAGTAAGAAGCCTCCCACATCAATGTTCTTGATAGATCTGCTAAAATTATACTCTGTTTGAAATATCACCTGGCCTCATTCTCTCACACAGAGAAACTTGTTTCCTGCAGGTAGGAACATATGGAGTGTGAGTGTGTGTGTGTGTGTGAGTGTGTGTGAGTGTGAGTGTGTGTGTGTGTGTGTGTGTGTGTACTTCCCATGATATCTGATTCTGTTGTGCTTTCTGGAAGGTAGAGGAGCTCAAGGGTCAACTACTAATTGTTGATGTAGGGGGTTGGTCTTCAGAGTACACCTGAGTGAGCTGCAAACAGTGACCTTCTGTATGGTACTATTCCCCACCCTCCTTTCCATTTTCTTTTTCTTCAGTGGTGAGTGGGGAGGTCTCTCTCCGAACTTAAAATCATCTCTCCTGGGATTTAGTTCTGAAATGCCCTCTAAGCAGCTGTCACGATTTACTTCTCTTCTCTTCTAGGACCATTTGGGGATTTCACTACTGAAGCGAAGACATGGGTGGTTAGTCACTGAAATCCGTAATCTGAAACAGTTCCTAGTGCGGCAGCTTTGAAACCCTTTTGACAGGCAGGAGGAGGGCAGTCTCAGCTTCTAAATAAATAGCAACCCTCAGTCACACAAGAACTAGAATGATCTGTGCTCTGCATGGCCAGGGGGCCCTTGGCTGAGGATAAAAGACGGGCTCAAGCCGATCCTACCAGGCAAACCCATCACAGATCTTAGAAATGGAGTCTTCTCACTTGATCTCAAGAGAACTTCAATCTCCAAATTCCTGTGAATTGACCTTTTATTTCATGACAAAGAAATTTCCAAATAAGAGAAAGGACCATGGCCCAAGGACAACAGCCTGGTCACACAGCAGACCTTTACGTGTGAGCCAAACACCACCCAAGAACTATGGAGGTGCACGCAGGGGCAGGTGAGGGCAAAGTGGAGAAGAGGGCATAGACCCTCCACCTCTGAGTCCTGAGCTCCTTCTCCCTCTGTCAAGACCAATTCCCTAATGAGAAAACTCAGAGTGGTGTAGCCCTGGAGTAGCCCAGTGGCCCAGCACCCTGGGGATTTACCCATGTTACTGAGCAGAGATCTCCCGCCATTAAATCAATATTATCTCCTGGAAGGAGAGTGGAATTCAATGGCAATGACTATAGACTATAGTGAGGGGAGAAGTCACCTTTCACTGAGTGGCTGAGGTTTCCTATGACATCTGCCGTAAAGCTGTACGTCTTGTCTCTTTTAAGCTTTCAAACACTCTCCTCTCTAACATGAATTCTAAGGTCTCTTCATGTGGCCCCACTGCCTACCTGATCATTAACTTTGCTCTGACAGATGGAAATCAGAGAAATGGCTCTGGGAGGCCATTTTTCTTCACAGGAGAAATTCTGGGTCTGGTGTTAAAGTATTTCCTTCTCTTACATCCTTATTCTTAACTTTGCAAAATAATAGGCTATTCTATGGATGCAGAAGTAAGAAATGAGGAAAGAATGACTAATCGATCATGTGACCTGTTGCCATAGTTTACAGCTTGAATCATTTGTGAGTAGTTTCTAGCACATAATAAAAGAAAGAGAATTCAAGTGAATGAGTATCAAAAAAAGTGAAGCAACTACTTAAAACCAGGCTGAAATCCCTTAAAGATAAGTGCCAAGAAGAGGAGATAAGTATTATTCAAATGCAGGAATTAGAGTATTTAGCTATAGCCTTCAACAGAGCAAAAAGCAATCTGAAAGTTTGAGGTTTCACATGATGAGTTTGGTGGCTGGCACGCATACAGATGCACAGATATATTTGTACCTGTTTGTGATTCCATGGGCCTTCCCTGGTGGTTCAGAGAGTAAAGAATCTGCCTGCAGTGCAGGAGATCTGAGTTCATGATTCCATGAGTATGGAAATATATACATACACAGTTACTAATATGAATTGCCAGTGAGAAGAGGATAGCATAGGGATATGTGAGGACAGAGTAGAGCTGATATAGACAGGGTAAGGTGGAAGTGGGGAAAGAGAAAACGGGGATCCAAGCAAAAAAAAAGGTGAGAAAAAAGTGTATTCTATGATCGCTCATGAGTTGAAGTATATAAAATTGCCATTTTTGTAGACCCAGCAGTTTCATATGATTTTATTAAATATATATGCATGTGTGTGTGTGTGTGTGTGTGTGTGTGTTAGTCACTCAGTTGTGTCTGACTCTTTGCAACCCCATGGACTGTAGCGTGCAGGGCTCCTCTACCTATGGAATTCTCCAGGCAAGATTACTGGAGTGGGTTGCATTTCCTTCTCCAGGGGATCTTCCCCACCCAGGGATCCAATGTGGGTCTCCCACATTGCAGGCAGTCTCTTCACCGTCTGAGCCGTACTGAGTATCCATACTTCTAAAATGCATGTGTGTGCATGTGTGACACATTTAAAAATAAGAAGTTAAGTGTGCACATACTTTTAAAGTACTGGGAAATTAGGTAGTATTTTCATCAAAGGTTTGTGAATTCCCAAGTACTACCCTTGACGATAATTACCTGACTGTAAATCAAAGCTTCTGGTATAAGTAGCATAACAGCAGGGAATAGTGGATTACAACAAATAAAATTTTCATATTAAAGAAAGGTTTTGCTGCTGTAAACTTAGATGTAAAGTTATGATCAAGAATTGCATTCATGTTATGTAAAATATTCACCTATTGATTATTTTATCTTATAAACCCCTTTTAAACTGCACCATAATTCCCCTTCCCCCAATATGTTGTCAGTGTGTTGTTTATGAAAAATGTCCCACCCTCCTCGACTAACCTCTGGCCCACTCAGGCCTGCACAGACCACTAGGGGTTAATGGCCCAAATCGGATGCCACTCCACGTGAGTCACAAAATACGTATTTGGAAAGCAACACAGATCAAAAAAGAAAACCTCCTATCTTGTTGACAGTTGGTTTTGGTGGGCATTTTGCTGCTTATCCCAGTTTCCTAGGCAACCGGCTTTCAAACCATCCTGAATTACAGGTTGTCCTCTCCGCCCACTCTCTATCACAAGCTTGTAGCAACTGAAGGGGCAAAATGCAATTTATAACAGTTAACTCTGGGAATAAATATTCTATCAGCGACAAGAACGTAACTGACACAACCAAAGATCTGGTTCTGCTCCCCAATGCTAGCTGCTGTCAACAAAAATTTCTTAATAGGATTTTACACGTGGTAGCTAACACATCTGGAAAAATAATTTACACGTGTGTCTTACACTTGGTTTACTATTTTACTTGCAGAAAGGAGGTGTGTACGCACAAGCATTGTAATCATCCCTACACACCAAAGTACTGAGTTCTCACAATCTGTCTTCCCCAAATTTAAATTCTTATTTCAACAACACTCATGTTGTTTGCATATAACTGTTCCTTACAAAGACATATGCAAATGTACTTGTTTTTAAATACAAATGTTGATTTTTGCTCTGTTTGTATCCTTGTTGTTTGTGTGTAGAGGCAGTGGAATGGAGTGATTTTGTTTGTTTTTTAATTTCTCTTGCCTCCTTGACCAGACAGTGTCCTACCCCACAGAAACAATAGCTTTGATTTCTGTCACCATTGATTAGTTCCACCTGTTTTTGAACTTCATAAAAATGGAATCAAATGGTATTGACAGTGTCCAATATTTTGTATATGGTTTCCTTCTCTCAACATAATGTTTTGGGGATTCATGCATCAGAGTGGTTTAATGTATGGACTTTCAAATGTATGCGTGCTAAGTCGGTTCAGTCATGTCTGACTCTTTGCGACCCCTTGGACTGTAGCCCTCGAGGCTCCTCTGTCTATTCAAATGTATACACAGACTTAGTTTTGGTTTCTGGTTTGACCCTTTTCTTCTTTCCTTGAACAAGTTTTCTGACCTCTGTGGTTTTCATTTCTCATCTGTAAAATGAGGACATTATTTAGGATCTATCTTACAGAGTTCTTATGAAGAGTAAAAGAGATACTGTGTATAACAGTACTCCATGTAGTATCTACCATGTAACCAATTTTATCTAGATATGAGCTGCTATGTAATTGGCCATGTCTAAAGAGGAGAGTGAAAAAGTTGGCTTAAAGCTCAACATTCAGAAAACGAAGATCATGGTATCTGGGCCCATCACTTCATGGGAAATAGATGGGGAACAGTGGAAACAGTGTCAGACTTTATCTTCTGGGGCTCCAAAATCACTGTAGATGAAATTAAAAGACACTTACTTCTTGGAAGAAAAGCTATGACCAACCTAGATAGCATATTGAAAAGCAGAAACATTACTTTGCCAACAAAGGTCCGTCTAGTCAAGGCTATGGTTTTTCCAGTGGTCATGTATGGATGTGAGAGTTGGACTGTGAAGAAGGCTGAGTGCTGAAGAATTGATGTTTTTGAACTGTGGTGTTGGAAAAGACTCTTGAGAGTCCCTTGGACTGCAAGGAGATCCAACCAGTCCATTCTAAAGGAGATCAGTCCTGGGTGTTCTTTGGAAAGAATGATGCTAAAGCTGAAACTCCAATACTTTGGCCACCTCATGGGAAGAGTTGACTCATTAGAAAAGACTCTGATGCTGGGAGGTATTGGGGGCAGGAGGAAAAGGGGATGACAGAAGATGAGATGGCTGGATGGCATCACCGACTCAATGGACGTGAGTGTGAGTGAACTCCGGGAGTTGGTGATGGACAGGGAGGCCTGGCATGCTGCGATTCATGGGGTTGCAAAGAGTTGGACACGACTGAGCGACTGAACTGAACTGAAGGATAATACCTTGGCTGTCAAGTAGAAATTGACCCCAGTCTTAGTAGAGGCTAAGAATTACTCAAGGAATGGAAATAGAGGTTTCTGGGAAAAAGACCTGGGAACTTGAACCTGCCATTAGCTGGATGACTCTGAGTAGATGCCTCAAATTCTCGGGCATGAAGTTTCTCAAATAAGAGATTTGTGCTGGCCCTATCCTTCCATGTGGTAGTAGAGTGCCATTAAGTATGTATCCTCAATAAAGAGGACAGAACAGGAGAGAAAACGCAGACTCCATCAATGTAATCACCTACTAAAGATTCTAGACTTAGGCATTCCCACACAGACTATGAAGGTACTATTTTTAGCTTAGCATTTTCTTAGCAAGGTGGTTATAAGGTTATTACTACAGTGTGAGTTTTTCAAAAGTTCCATCCAGGAGCTTGTAAACACACTGGAAATTTAATTGGATTGTATTTTAAAGAACATTCTGAAAATTTCATTTTACTCTAAAGCGAACATGTATAAAAAGCATCTGCCAATATTCCATACTTTACTTGAAAATGTACCGAAAGCCATCTGAGTTTTATATTTTTTCTTGATAAATTGGGACTATATAATTCCTTGGGCAGGGGAGGGGTTCGGGCATTTTTATTTTTAAAGATATGAGCTGTAACAATGTTCCAGTGCAAATGCAACTTGTATTTGTTGAGGAAAAAAAAGACTTGATAAAATATTGATACTAAAACAATGAAAGAAATATTTTATTAAGTGTGATCGATGTAAATAAATAATACAAAAATAAATAAGCAGTGTTTTAGTGGGGAGAAATATTGAGGCTAGGTGGTTTAGATGTTTACAAAGTGTATATTTTATTGATTAGTCGACATGTCTTATGCTTCCTTTTCCAAGTCTTCTTCAATTTAAACTAGTTAACCCTTAAACGCAACCCCCAAGTTACATATGATTGTGTCTTGCAAACTCTGGGGCAGTTTTCTGCTGGCTTCATATTCTCATCACAGTGCATGTCTCTCTTCTCTATTTTATTTGCGTTGGCAAGCAAGAGAAGGCCCCAGGGACCTAAGCCATGATTTTAAGGTGTTGGAATAAGAAAGGCAAACAAAAGCATGCTTCCTAATATTCCAGCGCCTTGATCTATAAACGCACAGAGCATCACAAAGCACTGAATTCCTAAATCTAAAAAAAAAAAAAAAAACAAGAGAGGGAGAAGGAAAGACAGCCCTCTTTCATTATCTAGAATGCCTCCATTTAATTTTCATGAGCACAGTTTACTTTACTTTCCTTTAGTGAAGTCTTGAGGGGCTGATAATTCGTCCTAGGAGAAGGATCTTCACAGCAAGTCCCCAGATGAATGCCAAGAGAGCAAAGGCATAGTTCATCTTCTCCTCCAAATTGTGAAGCCTGGATTTATTTGACTCGAGGCTGACAAGCCTGCCTCTCAGAAGATAGTCTAGGAGACAAGACAAAAGCCGCCTCAAAGCTTTCCCCTGAAAGCCTGAGCCATTGCTTTTTACATCAAACTCAAAGTGCATCAGGGGACAGCAGCTGGGTTTTCTGCTTGGAAGCGCAACTACAGGGCATCTCAGCTAACTCATCTCTTCTTTTGGTATTAGTAAATTTGCATCCATTGAATCCACATTTTTAAGTGCTTCTAATCCAATTGTGGCAAATCTCACCACCACCGCCAGGGTAGGAGTCCTTTGAAGCTGCATCCAGAATAGCAAGTGAGGCATCCTATTACCTTTTGCACCCCAAGACTCGCTATTCATTCACCCAAATATTGTTAGTGAGAACTGATGGGAATTTCCATTTCCTTCACAGTCAGCTAACTCTGAAAAAGAGGAAAAAATATATAATTATAACAAGCTAACAAATAGCACATCATTGAAAATTATTGTCTTTGGCAGCAGATTTTTATGTGCCTAAGATAATATTCTCCTTTAGCCTTCAGAATCTAAAACTAAGATTTTTTCTGAGTTTGCACCAAAATTGTGATAATTCATCATTCACTGAATAAGCATTCCATTTTAAACTTTATAAACATTCAGATTAAACTGCTACAGAAATAATACTGAAGGCAAAGACAATGGTAATTAATGTCCTTCTACAGTTTAAGCTTTATTTATGCAACAAAAATCAATAAGGCAAAACCATCTGACAAATTTTTGATAGAAGTTGGTTAGAATGGAATTTGTCATAACCTGCATTTCCTAGTCACAAGTTAGTTTCCAGGAAAGCTGGTAAATAGTAAACTCAGATACCCCTTGGTCATTCTCTACTGAAGGAAACAGAAGGAGAAATGTATTCTATGATTAATGTAATGTCCCAATGACTACTAACTCTCCATCACTTCTTAGAATCATCGTTGTTATGGATGATGCTGTCAGCAAATGGGGAATAGTTCTTTTTTAATTTAATTTTTATTGAGGTATCTGGTTTAAGCATTATATAAGTTTCATGTGTACAATATTGTACTTTTTAACATTATTTCAGTTCAGTTCAGTTCAGTCGCTCAGTCGTGTCCGACTCTTTGCAACCCCATGAATCGCAGCACGCCAGGCCTCCCTGTCCATCACCAACTCTCGGAGTTCACTCAAACTCACATCCATCGAGTCGGTGATGCCATCTAGCCATCTCATCCTCTGTCGTCCCCTTCTCCTCCTGCCCCCAATCCCTCCTAGCATCAGAGTCTTTTCCAGCGAGTCAACTCTTCGCATGAGGTGGCCAAAGTACTGGAGTTTCAGCTTTAGCATCATTCCCTCCAAAGAACACCTGGGACTGGTCTCCTTTAGGATGGACTGGTTGGATCTCCTTGCAGTCCAAGGGACTCTCAAGAGTCTTCTCCAACACCACAGTTCAAAAGCAGCAATTCTTCGGTGCTCAGCTTTCCTCATAGTCCAACTCTCGCATCCATACATGACCACTGGAAAAACCATAGCCTTGACTAAACAGACCTTTATTGGCAAAGTAATGTCTCTGCTTTTCAATATGCTATCTAGGTTGGTCATAACTTTTCTTCCAAGGAGTAAGCGTCTTTTAATTTCTTGGCTGCAATTACCATCTGCAGTGATTTTGGAGCCCAAAAGGATAAAGTCTGACACTGTTTCCACTGTTTCCCCATCTATTTGCCATGAAGTGATGGGACCAGATGCCATGATCTTCGTTTTCTGAATGTTGAGCTTTAAGCCAACTTCTTCACTCTCCTCTTTCACTTTCATCTTTCTGTCATAAAGGTCGGTGTCATCTGCATATCTGAGGTTATTGATATTTCTCCCAGCAATCTTGATTCTAGCTTGTGCTTCTTCCAGCCCAGTGTTTCTCATGATAGCATGCTTATCACCCCCAAATTTAGCTTTCATTCTGCACTATATAGTTAATTCCACTCTACCCATTCTGTCCTTCCCTGACCCCCTTTGCCTTCTGGTAACCAATACTCTGTTCTCTGTATTTATATGCTTGTTTTTGTTTGGTTTGCCTGGTGTGCTACAGTCCATTGGGTTGCAAAAGAATCAGATACAACTTAGCGACTAAACAACAACAATATGAAATAGTCATTTCTCCTTTTTAATGAGGACCAGGCCCCCCACTAAGGTGAGGTGTTCTGGTTAGTTCTAATATTTGAACATAGTGGAGTCATTGTCTGCCCAAATATACCCTTTCCAATATTGGCTGATCAGATTACAGGCCTCGGGCATCCCACTTGGTCATTTCCTACTAATTCACACTCTTTGCTTTGAAGATGCAATTTAATTTCTGCTTAATGGCTTAGACAGTAAGATGTACTCACCTGCATCACCCTCTTCTGAGAAGATATTGCCCTCAGGGCTAGCTTATTTGACACCTGCCTCCAGCCCAGCCACCCAGTTCTAACTGATTTCACTGCTGCACTGACCGTACTGTTGTGCTGAATGCACCCAGTTTGTAAATTTGGCTGCTGCAAGTTCGCATTCGGTCCTTTTTAAAAATTTTCAATATGTCAGTGAATACATTTGTTCCTTGGGTTTCCCTGGTGGCTCAGAGGTTAAAGTGTCTGCCTGCAATGCGGGAGACCTGGGTTCGATCCCTAGGTCGGGAAGATCCCCTGGAGAAGGAAATCACAACCCACTCCAGTATTCTTTCCTGGAGAATCCCATGGATGGAGGAGCCTGGTGGGCTACAGTCCATGGGGTCACAAAGAGTCGGATACGACTGAGCAACTTCACTTTCACTTTCACCCCAATTTCCTAGCCAGAAAATGTTGAATGATAGTGCTAAGCCACTTCAGAAGACTCTTCTGAGTAAAAATAATCCCTTTCTTCCTTCAGAGATAAGAAAACACTTCCAAAGTTTTTAATATTGTTAAATGCATTAAATATTGAGAAGTCATTTATAGATAAAAGCAATGAAACATACCGGAAGTTAAATACCACCTATATAAAAAATGTTAACATATTTTAACTTAAAAATAAGATATATACACAGCAAAACATCTTTAAAATTCAAGAAGATTGACAACAGATGGTAAATCCTCCTACCTAACATCCTAGGCTAAGATAGTGGGAATAAACTAAGTTTAAGAATATTCTGAATATCTTCATGGAATTTTTTGTGCATTTATGGGCACACATACACAAACTTTTTCTGCAGTCTAAATTAATGTGTATTTGAGGAATGACTTATAAGCTTGTCAGCAGTTGATTATTTACATGTCATTTCTTAATTATTAATAGACTTTCTTTTCTTTGATGGCTCAGATGGTAAAGAATCTGCCTGCAGTGAAGACCTGGGTTCAATCCTTGGTTCAGGAAGATCCTCTAGAGAAGGGAATGGCTATCCACTCCAGTATTATTGACTGGAGAATTCCAAGGACAGAGGAGCTTGGCAGGCTACAGTCTTTGGGGTCACAAAGAATCAGACACAACTGAGCAACTAACACTTTCACTTCACTTTTTTTTTTTCTTTTCTACAACAGTTTTAGGTTCACAAAGAAATTGAGCAGAAGGTGCAGATTTCTTGTATACCCCTGCCCCACGTATAAGAAGCCTCCCCCATTCTCAACATCCCTCCCAGAGTGGCACATCTGGTTTACACCCAAAGTGTCTCCATTAGGGCTTACTCTTGGTGTTGTCCGTTCTATGGGTTTGGACAAATGTATAATGGGATGTGTCCACTATTATAGTAACATACACAGTTTCACTGACCTAAAAGTTCTTTCACACACACTTTTTATTTTTAAATTTTTAAGATTAATGTATATATTTATTTTGGGCTGCACTGGGTCTCCGTTGCCTCACCTGGACTTCCTCTAGTTGCAGTGAGTGGGGGCTACTCTCTAGGTGTGGTGCCCAGCTTCTCATAGCAGTGGCTTCTGCTACTGTGGAGCAAGGGCTCTAGGGCCCACAGGCTTCAGTAGTTGCAATGTGAGGGCTTAGTTGTCCAGCTGCACATGTGATCTTCCTGGGCTAGGGATCGAACACATGTCCCCTGCATCAGCAGGTGGATTCTTATCTACCGGACCACCAGGGAAGTCCTACACACACTTTTTAAACTAAATTCGCCCGATTTTTATGAGAGTGCTATCTGGTGAATCCTAAGGTTGCATCAATAATAAAGCGATTGTCTTTCCTTTTGCTCTTGCTCGGAGACTCACAGGCCTGTCCTCTCCCTACTGGACCAAGACAATCTGATGGTTGTGGCTGCTGTCCCACAACCTCCACGAGCCAGCAAGTCCAGTTCCACATCCCACCTCATGTCTTGTTTACCAGCAAACTGAACAGGCTAAAGTTCACAGCAGTTGCTCTTCATTAGGAGAAAAGTAAAAGACAGCCAGAGGCTCCCAGAGACAACTCACCTCTTTGCTCAGTCCAACAGTTGACATTCATCTCATCCTCCTCTTCCTTCCAAGCCTTGATGAAATTTCTGCTGCTAATGGCTAAGCCCCAAGCTCATCCTAAGCTCTAGTGAATTGGACAGACATGGTTCCTGCTTTCTAAGAATTTATAATTTAGGGGAGAACTGCCTTTGAAAAGCAATCCAGAGACTTCCCTGGCAGTCCAGTGGTTAAGACTTCCCTTTCCAATGCAAGGGATGCGTGTTTGATCCCTGATCAGGGAACTAAGATCCTAATGCCTCTCAGCCAAAAAAAAACAAAACATAAAACCAAAGCAATATTGTAGCAAATTCAATAAAGGCTTTTAAAACGGTCCACATCAGAAAAAAATTTTTTTAAATCCATTTGGTCCAGTACTGGGTGACATACCATAGTCATTACAAACCAGCAAACATATCCCAGGACATATTTATACTTGAATATATATACTTGAATATACATATATATATGTATGTATGTATGTATGTGTGTGTGTGTGTATATATATATATATATATATATATATATATATATATGAAATGGGCTTCCCAGGTAGTGCTAGTGGTAAAGAACCTAGCTGCCAATGCAGGAGACATAAGAGACGTGGGTTCGATCCCTGGGCAGGAAGATTCCCTGGAGAAGGGCATGGCCACCCACTCCAATGTTCTTGCCTGGAGAATCCTATGGGCAAAGGAGCCTGGCAGGCTACAGTCCATGGGTTGCAAAAAGTCAGACACAACAGAGAGACTTTACTATATGTATATATATATATAAAATATATATCTAGTTAGATGTTACTAACTATATATATAAAATTATCTTCCACAAAACCTGAACAGAGTGAATATTAAAGTGAATATCACCATCCCCAGTCATTTTGTACACCAACATTAAAAATTAGCAACTCTTATCTTTGCCTCTTGGATTATCAGATCTGGCTCTGTCAATCAAAAATAATACCACACATCATGCGTTATCTTACGGTTGCTTTCAGCTCTGAAAAGAAAATCTCTCTCTTAGAGCCTGAAATGACAGACACTGATGCTTATAACATTGTTCTGAAAGAGTTAGACAATTTAAAATGAAACACTTATTTTGTCATATGAGTCCAAATATTTTCCTGTCTTTCAGGGAAATGTCACAGGAAGGTGAATCTTGTCTGGCTTCCTCTAATTGCGGAAGTAATGACAGTGTGCAAGATACAGTATCTCTTCCAACACCCTAAGGGCAAAATTATCCCGTCACTCTACATTACAGATTTCTTTTATGGAGAATTTCAGTCATTACTCTTGAGCACAGTGTTTACAAACACTCAGCAACTTATTATTCAGTAGATGAGAGGAAATGGGAAGGCTACCAAAAAAAAAGTAACTAAGACTTTAAATAATATGAAAAAACTAATTAGATGTGTGACTTGCCCATTATTTTTCCCTAAGAACTCCCACATGAGGCTCCTTTCTCCTAGGTCTCAAAAATAAATGTGGTATATACAGTAAACAGGCTTGAGAGTTATCTAAAGTGAACACCTGAAGATGTAATGGTGGCCTGAATTTAATCAACAAAAACTAGAGGACACATTCAATGACCTGTCTCCTAGAAAAGATCATGGTGTGGAATTGATTGTGGATAATTTCCACTGAACAAGTTATCTGGATTTTTAAATGGGCCCTCATAAGAATAAGTTTCCATTGCCTGGAATTGGCCCTCCTAGACACCTGCCCAACCCTGCCTGCTCTTCCGGAACACTGCTTCTTCTGGCCATGCACCTGGATGGCCTTCTCATCTTGAGGGTCTCAGCTCAGTTAGCCTCTCTTCAGAGAGCCCTTCTCAGACCTTCCTGTGAAAAGCAGTGGGGTCTCAGCCACACCTAATCTCTCTTCTTCACAGTGCACTCTTCAACCTTTCAGAGCTCTTCTCACTATGCATGTTACCCTCTGTGTTTTCTATTTCAGTTCTCATCTGCTGCTACAAGAATGTAAGCTCTTGGGGGACCAGGGACTTTGCTGTTTCACACTGTCGTATCCCCTATTCTTGGTACACAGTATCCGGTTTATCGTGGGAGAATGGGTGAATAATAAGATTTTTTAGAATTCAATGAATGGAAAAATAAATGATTGCATGAATGATTGGATGGATGAATGAAAGATACTAGTAAGAATTACATTCAGAGTACTGTAATTACTTGTGATTCAGACTAAGCTTTTTTTTTTTTAAGTGTTGAAAGTAAAGTATTAGTCGCTCATTCACGTTCGACTCTTTGTGACCCCATGGACTGTAGCCCATCAGGTTCCTCTGTCCATGAAATTCTCCAGGCAAGAATACTGGAGTGGGTAGCCATTCCCTTCTCTAGGGGATCTCCCTGATCCAGGGATCAAAGCTGAGTCTCCTGCATTGCAGGCAGATTCTTTGCCAGGGATCTCTTTATTCATGTGATGATGAAGTTAAAATTAATTTGCATGATACAATCTCTGGGTTTAAGAAAAGGCAGAGGAACCAGAGATCAAATTGCCAACATCCACTGGATCATTGAAAAAGCAAGACAGTTCCAGAAAAACATCTATTTCTGCTTTATTGACTATGCCAAAGCCTTTGACTGTGTGGATCACAAGAAACTGTGGAAAATTCTGAAAGAGATGGGAATACCAGATCACCTGACCTGCCTCTTGAGAAACCTATTTGCAGGTCAGGAAGCAACAGTTAGACCTGGACATGGAACATCAGACTGGTTCCAAATAGGAAAAGGAGTATGTCAAGGCTGTATACTGTCACCCTGCTTATTTAACTTCTATGCAGAGTACATCATGAGAAACACTGGGCTAGAAGAAGCACAACCTGGAATCAAGATTGCTGGGAGAAATATCAATAACCTCAGATATGCAGATGACACCACCGTTATGGCAGAAAGTGAAGAGGAACTAAAAAGCCTCTTGATGAAAGTGAAAGAGGAGAGTGAAAAAGTTGGCTTAAAGCTCAACATTCAGAAAACGAAGATCATGGCATCCGGTCCCATCACTTCATGGCAAATAGATGGAGAAACAGTGTCAGACTTTATTTTTTGGGGCTCCAAAATCACTGCAGATGGTGGTTGCAGCCATGAAATTAAAAGATGCTTACTCCTTGGAAGAAAAGTTATGACCAACCTAGATAGCATATTGAAAAGCAGAGACATTACTTTGCCAACAAAGGTCCGTCTAGTCAAGGCTATGGTTTTTCCTGTAGTCATGTATGGATGTGAGATTTGGACTGTGGAGAAACCTGAGCACCAAAGAATTGATGCTTTTGAACTGTAGTGTTGGTGAAGACTCTTGAGAGTCCCTTGGACTGCAAGGAGATCCAACCAGTCCATTCTGAAGGAGATCAGCCCTGGGATTTCTTTGGAAGGAATGATGCCAAAGCTGAAACTCCAGTACTTTGGCCACCTCATGCGAAGAGTTGACTCACTGGGAAAGACTCTGATGCTAGGAGGGACTGGGGGCAGGAGGAGAAGGGGACGACAGAGGATGAGATGGCTGGATGGCATCACTGACTCGATGGACATGAGTCTGAGTGAACTCCGGGAGTTGGTGATGGACAGGGAGGCCTGGCGTGCTGCGATTCATGGGGTCGCAAAGAGTCGGACATAACTGAGCAACAACTGAATGAACTGATCTCTGGGGAACTCTTCCTGCCTTCTAGTTTGTTTGTTTGTTTGTTTTAACTTTTCATTTTATATTGGAGTAGAGCTGATTAACAATATTGTGATAGCTTCAGATGTACAGCAAAGGGACTCAGCCATACATATATGTGTATCCATTCTCCCCCAGACTCCCCTCCCATCCAGGCTGCCACATAACATTGAGCAGAGTTCTCTGTGCTATACAGTAGGACTTTGTCGGTTATCTGTTTTAAATATAGTGGTGTGTAGATGTCAATCCCAGAGTAAACCTTTTGAACTCATGTAGACTTGTGTACCTCTCTACTCACTAGCCAGGCTATGATAACCTTTATGAACCTGTTTTCTTATCTATAAAATGGGGACAATAAAATTTTTCTCATAGGACTGTTATAAAGATTAAATTCAATTATTTATATAAATGAATTTCACATATAAAGCTAATAGTAATTACTCAGTAAACAAAGGATATCCATATTAATTCTTCATATGTAAAATCAGCCTGTAATCAGTCAATTGTGCCTTATCAAATATGAAAAAAAATCACAAAGTACTTTCAGATCTAGTTGTCATTTCAACTAGGATGGAAAAAAGCTACAATAGAACAGACTTTTCTGCCTTAAAAAAAAAACTGGAGCTGGCAAGGGTTCAGTTCAGTTCAGCCACTCAGTCGTGTTCGACTCTTTGTGACCCATGGACTGCAGCATGCCAGGCTTCCCTGTCCATCACCAACTCTTGGAGCTGGCTCAAACTCACGTCCATCGAGTCAATGATGCCATCCAACCATCTCATCCTCTCCCCCTCTCCTCCTGCCTTCAATCTTTCCCAGCATCAGGGTTTTTTTCTAATGAGTCAGTTCTTCATCAGGTGACCAAAGTATTGGAGTTTCAGCTTCAGCATCAGTCCTTCCAGTGATATTCAGAACTGATTTCCTTCAGGATTGACTGGTTTGATCTCTTTGCAGAGAGGACTCTCAAGAGTCTTTTCCAACACCACGGCTCAAAATCATCAATTCTTGTATTAAAACTTGAAATTGCACTGCTAGCTGGTAAATCTTAGATATATCTATACTTCCTTTGGATGCAAATGGAGACAGAAAGAGGGAAGAGAAGATCATGAAGAACATATTTATGGAGCATAAAAACCCCACAACTCTGATATTTACTAAATTACTATACAACTAGATCATATTATAGTTTTCTTCTTAAAATTCAGAAACTTTATTGCTTATTTCCTTTACTTTACTAAAACTTACAGAATATTCCAGTGCTTTTTAAATTCTAGGTACATTTGGACAGTATATACACATCTTAAAAATATATGTGGAAAGAGCCAATTTTATAAGACGACATGAGGAGCTCTGCATTATTTCTCATTGGTGCAAAACTAATTGGCTTTTCCCTTTCATTGCACAAATACTTGTTTTTCCATTTTATTATCCTTATAATTGCAGCTGAAATCAAAAGAGGGCACAGCTACCTGCCAAAATCTGGTGCAGGAAGCTTTGCCTTTCCAAGTGTCCTAGCCAAGTTGTTTTCCCAAGTCTTGAGAGCCATTGGTGATAAAAGTCATTACTCCATACGCTACCTCATTGATGGCACTAGTTTTCCAGGTGCATATCTAGTTACACCAGCATTTGGTGAATTTTTTTGAGCTGAAAAGAAACTTCTAAAATATATCCGTTATCTAAGACTCCAGAAGTAATGATGAAAAAATGGTGGCATGAACTCCTGGTTGCTCCACTGGACCACATTAGAATCATGAAAATCTGGGATAGTGTCTCTTCATGTGAAGTGGAGAGGAATAATGAAAAGTAAAAGAGGATGGAAAAAGTAAAAAGGAAAGAACTATAACCCATAAAACCAAGTTACATTTCTAGATTTGGGGACCAGATCCAAGAATCTCAATAAATGCAACAAAAAACTTTCTTAAATACCCACATTTTTTATTCTGATAAAATTCTGAGTTTATGTGGATATAACCAACCAGGAATCTCCTGGCTCCTTGAAAGATTTGGCTTTAACCCCAAATTCCATAGTCAACGGAAATCTATAATTTTCCCATTATTTTGGCAACTTTTTGTGGAAGAGAAAGGGCATGAGGAAGAATGGGAGAATGTCTACCTTCAGGTTCTGCTTCTGTGTTAAACCAGAAAAGAAACTCCCCTTCAGTTTTTCACAGAAGAAATCTGTGCATACAGTGCCTAGATGAAGGTAGCAGACTTACTGAAGACTGAAGACAAAGATGAAGGAAGTTAAACTGCAGCCACGTGAAAAATCTAAACTGGAACTGTAGTCATCATTGTTCTCGTGACTTCAGTTATCTTACTAAAGGGTTTAAGGTTTTCTGTGAACTTTTACTCATCTCATCTGTCTCTGCATCTTGCTGACATCTGTCTCTTTATTCTTTTTCTTTTCTCTTCTTCCTCATGGAATCATAGCAAATTCTTAAATTTATCATACTTGGAGTAATCCAGGGATTATTTTCTGTTGCCAGGTTAGTCAGCTCTCAACCCTCACGCTGAGATGCTTATCGAGGTATTTTCCCAAATGAGAAGAATTTTCTTACTGAATGTAATTCTGATGCTAGAATTTTAGTATTACAATATTTCCCATCTCATTTCATTAAATAGTGCTATATATGTGGTGATGTTTACTGCCATTTCCTGATATTTGATTCTCCTCTCTTTCTGGACACATGGGTAGCCTTCTCTGCCCCCCTGAGACTGCATGATAATTCAGTGCAATGGGCTGAGATTGAAAGTCTTGTGGACTACTTTCTGTTTGAGATATTGAAATGCCAGTGTGAGGTCCCCCAGTACTGTTTGCCCTGCTGTGACATCCATAAAAACCTGTGTATAACTTGAATCTGCCTCAGCCTGGGTGCCTGAAAGACAACAGTGAATCAGCAGAGCCTCCCTCCTGACCTGCACTAGATTTATAAAACAAGGAGAAACAAATCTTTGCTGCTGTGAGCATCTGGCATCCATGGCTTGTTTGTTTTTGCAGCGTTACCTGGCCTCTTCTAACTTATACAGTTAAGTCCCCCACATACAACAAGTTCTGCATGTTTGTACATCCAACTAAATCAGCTAAACAGTACTGTACTGTAAAAGGTTTATAATACTTTTCACCCAGTTCAGTTCAGTCTCTCAGTCTTGTCCAACTCTTCACAACTCCATGGACTGCAGCACACCAGGCCTCCCTGTTCATCACCAACTCCTGGAACTTACTCAAACTCATGTCCATTGAGTCAGTAATGCCATCCAACCATCTCTTCCTCTGTCATCCCCCTTCTCCTCCCACCTTCAATCTTTCCCAGAATCAGGGTCTTTTCCAATGAGTCAGTTCTTCACATCAGGTGGCCAAAGTATTGGAGTTTCAGCTTCAGCATCAGTCCTTCCAATTAATATTCAGGACTGATTTCCTTTAGGATGGACTGGTTGGATCCCCTTGCCATCCAAGGGACTCTCAAGAGTCTTCCCCAACACCACAGTTCAAAACCATCAATTCTTCAGCACTCAGCTTTCTTTATAGTCCAACTCTCACATCCATACATGACTACTGGAAAAACCGTAACTTTGACTAGATGGAACTTTGTTGGCAAAGTAATGTCTCTGTTTTTTAGTATGCTGTCTAGGTTGGTCATAGCTTTTTTTCCAAGAAATAAGTGTCTTTTAATTTCATGGCTGCAGTCACCATCAGCAGTGATTTTGGAGCCCCCCAAAATAAAGTCTCTCACTGTTTCCATTGTTTCCCCATCTATTTGCCATGAATTGATGGGACCAGATGCCATGATCTTAGTTTTCTGAATGTTGAGTTTTAAGCCAACTTTTTTCACTCTCCTCTTTCACTTTCATCAAGAGGCTCTTTAGTTTTTCTTCACTTTCTGCCATAGAGGTGGTGTCATCTGCATATCTGAGGTTATTGATATTTCTCCTGGAAATCTTGAGTCCAGCTTGTGCTTTATCCAGCCTGGCATTTCACATGATGCACTCTGTATATAAGTTAAATAAGCAAGGTGATAATATACAACCTTGACATACTCTTTCCCCGATTTGGAACCAGTCTGTTGTTTTATGTCCAGTTCTAACTGTTGCTTCTTGACCTGCATACAGATTTCTCAGGAGGCAGGTTAGGTGGTCTGGTATTCCCATCTCTTTCAGAATTTTCCACAGTTTGTTGTGATCCGCACAGTTTGTTGTGACTATGCTTTGGCATAGTCAATAAAGCAGAAATAGATGTTTTTTTTTCTGGAACTCTCTTGCTTTCTCGATGATTCAGCGGATGTTGGCAATTTGATCTCTGGTTCCTCTACCTTTTCTAAAACCAGCTTGAACATCTGGAATTTCATGGTTCACATATTGCTGAAGCTGGCTTGGAGAATTTTAAGCATCACTTTACTAGCGTGTGAGATGAGTGCAATTGTGTGGTAGTTTGAGCATTCTTTGACATTGCCTTTCTTTGGGATTGGAATGAAAACTGACCTTTTCTAGTCCTGGAAAAGTAGCCACTGCTGAGTTTTCTAAATTTGCTGGCATATTGAGTGCAGCACTTTCACAGCATCATCTTTCAGGATTTGAAATAGCTCAACTGAAATCCCATCGCCTCCACTAACTTTGTTTGTAGTGATGCTTCCTAAGGCCCATTTGACTTAACACTCCAGGCTCTAGGTGGGTGATCACACCATTGTGGTTATCTGGGTCATGAAGATCTTTTCACCCAAATAACACATAAAAAACAAACACACACACAAAAAAATTTTTTTAATTTTACAATGTAGTTCCTTGAAAAGTATAGTAGTATAGCAAAACAGCTGGCATACAGGGGCTGGCATCAAGTGAACAAGCGAGAATTGTTACTGACTGGAAGAGGGAGAGGAGGTGGGAGACAGTATATGGTCAGCAATAGGAGATGGAGGGCAAGGTGAAATTTCACTCATACCTGACGTTGATGGCACAGCTTCTGGTACCTTGCTAGAACAAGATGCATGTTCGCATCTTTGAACATTTGCAACTTGAAGGTTCATATGTAGGGGGCTTACTGTACAGTGTTCTTATCACAAAGGCTTGGCACAGCCCTTACTTACTTCTCCTTACAGTAAAAGACTACATCCCCTTATACCATATTTTACTCTCAGGGGACTGAGCACCAACAACAGATTCTACCTTTTGACAATGTTCGCTCTGAGTCTCAAGGCCTGAAAACACATCATTTTCGGAGAATTTGTTCATGGGAATTAGCGGATCATTCTGCCCATCCATTGGCTTCCTGAGCTTTGCCTCTGCTTTGGACATTGCTTATCAAGAGCCTATCAAGTTGCAACTAACCAAACGCTTGATCCTCAAGTGCAAACAGAGGGGAGGTTTCCCCACAGCAAGTCAATATACATGTTTACTGGCCAACAAGACCCAATGCAGGTTCTTTGTTCATTTTCTTCATTGATAGTTCCCAGTATCTTCAGTGTCCATTCAGTGGTCTATACTATTACATCTCAAAGTGAACTGAGAAATTAAAATGAGCAACTATCTTGTATGTGAGGTATATTAAGAATGAAACATTAAGTTCTAAGTTAGAAGGGGACTATATTGCATATCTGTATAAATGTACTAAAAAGCCTTGAAGTGAACACATAAAACAAGTAATAAATTATACCTCAAAAAATCTGTTAAACATGATGAAGTGAAATATTTCTTTAAGTATAATTTCTTTAAGTGATTTCTTTAAGTATAATTTTGAAAACCAAATACTGCTCTATGTTACAACATTTTCATGACGCTTTACACACAATAAATACCATAAACTTTCATTTCAGTATTTCGAGAAGTATGATCATGTCCCCAAGGTATTAGTGGCTAATAATGAAATCAGTTCAGGTTTCTAATTAATTTACATTTAAAGATTCCATCATGTTATTTTAATATTGATGGTCTGTTTATATAAATATTATTAGTCTCATTCCAATGTCTGTTTATTCATTGCATAAAATCAGGAAGCCATATATTTAAAACATGGTCAGGGGAATAGACCTTTAGTCTCTGTGTCATCTGAGTAAATGGGAAAGCTTAAAAGTTGGCATATCATTTCTATTGTCATGTATTAAAAGTTGAGCCCAGGAGAGGATGGTTAATTATTCAGTGGCAAGGAATAAATAGTGAAGCTGGAGGAGATGGAGCCTGACCTGAAACCTGTCCTCCAAGGTGAGACAAAAGACGCAAAAGCTTCTCTTTCACTCATTTGACAAAGGTTTGTTGCATGCCAACTCTGTGCCAAGCAGCATGCTCACCGCTGGTGCTGCAGTGGTGACCAAATCCGCCAGTTCCCTGTGCTGTGCAATGTATTCTGATGGTAGAGACAAATGCCCAGGACATTTCAGAAACCCTGGCAATCTCAGTCATGATTTAGGGAGCAGCTGATTCAAGGATTCCCATACAGAGGAGCAGAGCTCTAGTGGAGGGGAATGGAGACTGAGGTCCTCTCTGGGATAAAGGCAGACTGTGATCATCATTAAGGACACAAGGACCCTGCAAGGCTCTTTGGTCCACACTTGTCAGAAGGGAGACTTGGGCTTCCATGAGTGATTAGGAGAGCACATAGAGATCAAGTGTTGTGTAGAACCTAATACCAAGTCCTAATAAATGAGAGCATGAAAGTCTTCAAATTTTCCTGTCTCAACTATGAGTTCCTCTGGGGCCTTCAGTGGGTGTCAGACCTCTGATGAAGAGTCAGAGATGGTGAGCCAGCTGTTGGAGACTATGATGATACAGACAAGGAAAGGCTGTATGGCAGTGGTTAAGGGTATGAGTCATATGAGCAGAAAACCTGGCTTGGAATCCCAGTTCTGCCCAGCATGAGCTAAGTAACTTTGGGTAAGTGGTATAATCAAGGTCTTTAGCTGTAAATGGTTAGTGATTATGACAGAATCTAATTTATTGAATTGTTGTGATTATTAAATGAGATAATGTATGAACCGTACTTAGAATATTTCCTAACTCTCCACAAACTCCTAGGATATATTACTTGTTATTAAAGGTGCCAGGGCCCAATCTTTGCCGCTGCAAATAGGTCTCTTGATCTCATTTCTTCCACATTAAGACCCTAGTGTAAACCAATTAGAGTATGTAGGCCACACAAAATCCAGTCTCATCACTGCTTCTAAGCCTTAGTTACTAAAATGTAACTAGGACGAGTATAAACACCCAATGAATTAGCATCAAATGCAAATGCAATTCTGATACCCTGTTTTCCATTTCAGTAAAAGCCCACATACCATAGACAATGCTGTAAAAACACCTGGCATTTTATGTTCATGTAGCACCATGCCTTCCTAGTATTGTAGCTTCTCCCACCTCTCAAGACACTAGGCCTCCTGAGAGCATCTTAAGAATGGGATATTAGCCATGCAGAATGAAACAGGCTTAATGACCTCACTTAGGACCAGATGATGTGATATTAGAGTGGGGAGCAGGGAAGGTTGCAATACAGAGGAAGGAAGAAGGGCTGAATGGGTGGTCAGGTTAAGATGGTAGAACGATTCCTAAGAGAATATATTCTTCTCACATTTCCCTTAGCTTCCTCTTTGATTAAACTGAAAGTTGCAAATGCAGAGAGTTACTTCAGCAGCCAGAATGCTGACACTGGCCAGATGTCTTCTTTCTTATTTGCAAACTCAGTCTAAATTCTGAAGATAAGGGACTTCCTGGTGGTCCAGTGGTTAAGAATCTGCCTTTCAATACTAAGGACACAGGTCTGATCCCTGGTTACGGAAGTATTAATAAGATCCCACATGCTGCTGAAGAAAAGTGATGACCAACCTAGACAGCATGTTAAAAAGCAGAGACGTTACTTTGCCAACAAAGGTCTGTCTAGTCAAAGCTATGGTTTTTCCAGTGGTCATGTATGGATATGACAGTTGGACTATAAAGAAAGCTGAGTGCTGAAGAATTGATGGTTTTGAACTGTGGTGTTGGAGAAGACTCTTGAGAGTCCCTTGGACTGCAAAGAGATCCAACCAGTCCATCCTAAAGGAAATCAGTCCTGAATATTCATTGGAAGGGCTGATGCTGAAGCTGAAACTCCAGTACTTTGGCCACCTGATGTGAAGAACTGACTCATTGGAAAAGACCCTGATGCTGGGAAAGATTGAAGGCAGAAGGAGAAGGGGATGACAGAGGATAAGATGGTTGGATGGCATCACTGACTCGATGGACATGAGTTTAAGTAAACTCTGGGAGTTGGTGATGGACAGGGAGGCCTGGTGTGCTGTGGTTCATGGGGTCACAAAGAGGTGGACAGGACTGAGCGACTGAACTGAACTGAACTGACATGCTGTGGAGCAATTAAGCCTACCTGACATAACTACTGAGCTCACGCACTCTAGACCCCAAGTGCATCAATGCAGCCAAAAATAAAAATAAATGAAAATAAATCATGAAGATGGAAAAGAGCAGTGTGAACTGACTCCCAAAGAATTCTAGCTCAGGGTTGGTCTCAAATGTTTCATTAGCATAAAGTGGTCTTAGCTTGTAAATAGAGCCAACCTGGAACCTCTTCCAGAACACTCTTACTGATAAAGGTGATCAAAACTGGATCTGTCCTTTTCAAGTTAAGGCTTCATTATTACTTGCCATGGAAGCCAAAGAAAAGGGTCATACTTGTCTTCTAACATCTCTGACTCCCTGTGACACTGGGCCTGTCATGACTTTGGGCCTCAGAGGTACTTGCCTGATTTCCAAACTCTGAGTGAGTCTCAACTTTAACTGAATTGTTTCCACTATTTTCTCTACATAAATTCACCAGAATTTTATCATCACCTAATACCAGTGAAAAGATGAATGACTTAGATTGTTGTTCAGGTAATAAAAGACCAGGCCGAGGAATAGCTTCACACATCAAAAGAAAATGATGATGTCTTTCAAGTGAGAAGGTATGCATAGAGAATGAACAGGATATGTTTGGAGACATTTACACTTTGGTTGACTGATCTCTTTTAATATGTTTGCACAAAAAAGAGAGGGGGAACGTGTAGTGAAATACTACTCCAAATCTACGTTAGTTTGAGGGTTGCTGTAGGCTTTCAAGTTCTGAAAATATGACTTATCCAGTCTGGTAATGCATTGAGAATGCTCTGAGGTTTAAAAAAATGAGCTATTGATCTTAGAAGATTTTAATTTAGATTAGTTCACTTAAAAGTGTAATAAATGGCAGGGCTCACATGTTGAATCACTAAGGCAGCAATTATTTTAAGAGGATCAGTTGTCTGTGCTTTGAATTTAATAAAATCTCTTTATAGAGCTTTTAGACAGTATTTGAAATAACCTCATAACCTGTCTGTGAAAAGATGTTTTGAGTTGTATGTCAAAAGTTGAAGAGAAATTATAAAGACAACTTATAGTTTTCTAAGACCAATAATAACAGATGGGCAGTTGCTTTTACTCTATTTGTGAGCAACTGTTGTTTTGAAAGGGTTTTTTTTTTTTTTTTTGGTGAGAGAAAGAGAGAAAAAAGGGAGAGGGGATACAATATCTGGCCAGAAGTTTTCTGAGTTAAATTTGCAAGAGCTAAAATTCTTTACAAAGGTAGGATAAAAGTAGTAATACAGTTTGGTAACCTCTAGCAAATGAATTCTTGCTCATGTTCATAAGGAAAAGGCAAATGTAACAAAAAGAGAAAAATGAGAGATACCTTGCTGGTAGCATTAACTTGCAATTTTACCTTAAAAGCCAAATATTTATGTTGAAAGGCCTTCTACCTCTGACCGTTTTCAGTTTCAGTGAAGATTTCATCATTATGGTTCTTGATTTGCTAGTGGCTCCCTGCTGAGATAAAGCCAGAGGGGTCTTCATCTCTAAGCTGAGACCTCTGGTTCTCCTTTTCATCTTATAAAATTCATTTAGAGCCATCTTTCCTGACATCTGTACATAAAGCAATATAAAACATTACAATACAAATTACATCTGAGGGATTCATCTGAAATTCTATTTCACTGTTTAATAATTAAAAGTCAAAAACCTCTCTGTGGCTTTATAGCAGTCTCTATTGAGAATAAATTTTCTTGATAAGGCATCCTCCTCCCAAACAATAGAAGCCATTGGCATATTCTGCAGAAATAAGTTTAGTTATTAATAAATCCTCTCCTCTGGAATGTGACTCCATATCTGAAACTCTTTGGAGGTGATGTTACGTATTCAGAGTTCCCAGATTATCCACCCATTTACAAGTGTTGGAATTTAACATAAGTGCCTCCATGTTTTTCATTCATAAAATGATGTTGGGCAGTTACCCACTACACATGGTTGTGCAAGGATTGAATGAGTCAATATGAATGAAGTGCTCAGGATAGAGCCTAGGAAACAGAAAACACTAGGTGCTGGCTGTTATTTTAACTGTTATGTTTTGTGTTATTCAGAAGAACCTTTCTGTTTCACATGAATGAGAAATTCTCCAAAGGAAAACTCTTCTAGGAGGACAAACATGATGATAGCTGAAAATTTGTTTTTCATTGTTTTATGAAACTTACGCATTTCTATTTGGGGAGGGTGATTCCTTTATTATTGGACTATAATTGCTTTACGGGCTTCCCTTGTGGTTCAGCTGGTAAACAATCTGCCTGCAATGCGGGAGACCTGGGTTCTATCCCTGGATAGGGAAGATCCCCTGGAGGAGGGAAAGGTTACCCACTCCAGTATTCTGGCCTGGAGAATTCCATGGACTGTATAGTCCATAGGGTCGCAAAGAGTTGGACATGACTGATTGACTTTCACTTTCACTATAATTGCTTTACAATGTTGTGTTAGTTTCTGCTGTACAATGAAGTGAATCAGCTATATGTATACATATATCCCCTCCCTCTTTGGCCTCCGTTCCCCCCCCTTCCTTGCCACCCCCACCTCACCCCTCATCTAGGTCATCACAGAGCACCAAACTGAGTTCCCTGTGCTTTGTAGCGTCTTCCCACCAACTATCTATTTTACACATGGCATCCGGTCCCATCACTTCATGGGAAATAGATGGGGAAACAGTGGAAACAGTGTCAGACTTTATTTTGGGGGGCTCCAAAATCACTGCAGATGGTGACTGCAGCCATGAAATTAAAAGACACTTACTCCTTGGAAGGAAAGTTATGACCAACCCAGATAGTATATTCAAAAGCAGAGACATTACTTTGCCGACTAAGGTCCATCTAGTCAAGGCTATGGTTTTTCCTGTGGTCATGTATGGGTGTGAGAGTTGGACTGTGAAGAAGGCTGAGCACCGAAGAATTGATGCTTCTGAACTGTGGTGTTGGAGAAGACTCTTGAGAGTCCCTTGCACTGCAAGGAGATCCAACCAGTCCATTCTGAAGATCAACCCTGGGATTTCTTTGGAAGGAATGATGCTAAAGCTGAAGCTCCAGTACTTTGGCCACCTCATGGGAAGAGCTGACTCATTGGAAAAGACTCTGATGCTGGGAGGGATTGAGAGCAGGAAGAGAAGGGGACGACCGAGGATGAGATGGCTGGATGGCATCACGGACTCGATGGACGTGAGTCTGAGTGAACTCTGGGAGTTGGTGATGGACAGGGAGGCCTGGCGTGCTGCGATTCATGGGGTCCCAAAGAGTTGGACACGACAGAGCGACTGAACTGAACTGAACTGAATGTATACATGTATCAATCCTAATGTCCCAATTCATCCCACCCTCCTTAAGCATTTCTAAAATGACCCAACATTAATCTTTGAGAGCCTAAAATCTACAAAGTAGTAGGGACAGGGAGCAGTGTCCTAGGCTTTGCACCTACCATTCCTGTGTGGAAGGATTTTCTCCAAATCACAGGATGCCTGGTCTCTTCCCATCACTTACTTCTCAGTTCATTTCCCACAGCCTCAATGAGCATTTACCCAACACTCTAGAAACTGACTCCCAACCCTTATCCCATCTTCAGTCCTGTAGCCGTAGAACTGTCCTTCTACTTGTTGCTAATGAAAAGATTTCATCCGTTTATTTATTTAGCATCTGTCTCCCTTACCCAAAAAAAAATCTCAGAGAGAGAAAGGACCTTGTCTTCTGCCTAACACATAGAAGGTGCTCAGTGACTACTTGTGGAGCAAAAGAAAGTGACAATCATGAAAGAATGTATATGACATGAATACATACTGCTATTAAAAATAGCACAAGGCTCTTGAAAGACCTGGGGATGTGACCAAAAGGATCCAGGGTGAAGGGTGCACACTGGAAGAAGTAAGTTCCCTAAAAGGAACCAAGAGAACTGGAACAGAAGACTGATAGGAGGGCAACGTAGGGGTGATACTTGGCAAAGATAACCTGTAGCTATTTTACAAGTTTTCCTACAGTGCTAGGGAAGGCCCTCTTGCTGGTATTCCACTTAGAAAAACAAAGATGGTGATTATCTTATACAGCCTAGAATGTAATTCAAATGTCCTCATTCTTATTTCTGATGCTTCCTTGGCAGTCATTCTGGAGGACTGACTTGGTCATTTTCATATAGCTATGGGATATTCCGTGGCCAGGGAAGCATAACCTACAAAAGGATAGCTTTCTGTCACCCTGCCCCTACTCATTTTCTTAGTAGCCCCCAGTCTTGGGGGCTCGTGTGGCTGGGAATCTGCTGAAGTCGGAATCATGAGCCTCTGGCTCGGGAAACAGCCAGTTAATTCACTTTTTAAAAATGAAGCACTGTTTAATAGGGGGGCCAGGGATTTAAGGCTGACAGGGGTCAGCTTAATCTTTGATGGGAGAATTCGCTCTAGTGATTACCCTACAGCTTAAGTGTTCAGTCATAATACTTAATTCCTCCAGATTGATTTTCCGGATTCTATCATCACCAGATCATTGCTGCTCCACCAAGTATACTCCCTTGGGTTCTGGCGTCCTGCTGTGGAATCTGATTAGCAATTCAGAAGAAGGGCCAGTGGGGAGGGTTCAGTCATTCAGTTGCATCTGACTCTTTGCAACCCCATGAACCACAGCACGGCAGGCCTCCCTGTCCATCGCCAACTCCTGGAATCTACCCAAACTCATGTCCATTGATTCGGTGATGCCATCCAACCATCTCGTCCTGTCATCCCCTTCTCCTCCTGCCCTCAATCTTTCCCAGCATCAGGGTCTTTTCAAATGAGTCAGTTCTTTGCATCAGGTGGCCAAAGTATTGGAGCTTCAACTTCAACATCAGTCCTTCCAGTGAACACCCAGGACTGATCTCATTTAGGATGGACTGATTGGATCTCTTTGCACTCCAAGCGACTCTCAAGAGTCTTCTCCAACACCACAATTCAAAAGCATCAATTCTTCAGTGCTCAGCTTTCTTTATAGTCCAACCCTCACATCCATACGTGACTACTGGAAAAACCATAGCCTTGACTAGACGGACCTTTATTGACAAAGTAATGTCTCTGCTTTTTAATATGCTGTCTATGTTGGTCATAACTTTCCTTCCAAGGAGTAAGCGTCTTTTAATTTCATGGCTGCAATCACGTTAGGTACCCAGAATACATGGGTTCTGTGATAGTCCTTGTCAGATGAACATTGTTTTTCTCATCCAGATTTTAATTTAATTTCCCCTAACAATTATTTCTAGCTGTAGACAGGCAATATGATAGCACTTCCCTGGGAAACTTTATGAAACATAGAGGAAGAAAAGAGCCCCTGCTTTTAAGTGCTATATGTCTGAATTCTCTAATTTGATGATGAATTAGACAAGGTGTGTGTTCCCACCTGGAAGTGGGTCATCACTTTTTAGTGATCTAGGGATGGATTACTCTACTGCCTGTGGATGTCCTATGCCCCAGCTGCGCTGAGAGCTTGTTAAGGGAGCAAATGAGAGAAATATAGTCTCTCTAATCTGTCGTGTTCTGTTTTTACAAATCGCTTTGCTTTTATTCTTCTACCAATGTCCTCACCTATTGCCTGACCCTCTCCCAGAACAACTACATTATTGTACCAGGAATTTTAATGATTTTGTATATTATATCATCATCCTAAAGCAAACTTTTTGTGGGTGCAGGGGGAACCAAGCCCGCATTACCCAAGAGTTTTTCCCAGTAGTCAAGTCCTTAAAAAGTTTTACTAAAATGAGTTGAATACCTAAACTGTCTACCAGGGCTATCTCCATAAATGCATAGCTAAAAAGCACTAAAACTTAACAGTATGCTGGCGCCTTAACAAACACGTTATTCATATCTCTGAATCCGAGAGATAAGAATGCCTTAACGGAGAATCATAATGCAGGCAATTGTTAAATCAGAATCAAATCCCAGTTTCTGGCAATGCAGCCAGGCACGATACACAGAAACTTCTCTAAACCTTCGATGTTGTATACAACAGCAATCCTTTTCTTTTGGGTGGCACGAACACTTTTGAAACTAGTTTCTCATCTGATCTTCACAATAGTTCCAGAGAGAGGAAAGGCAAATATTATTATCTCCATTTTGAAGATAATGCATTGAGTCATAACATAGATAAGTGACTTGGCTTCAGTTCTATAGCCAGCATCAGAGCAGAAAGTTGGCAACCACTAGATCTCAGGGTTCTGGACTACTAGTCCATTCTTTGTCCAATAAACTCCATTATGACATATGCCTTCCTAATGCTACACTTTTCATATTTTCATGAGCACACAGATTGCCTGCAGATCTTGTGAATACACAAATTCTGAGTTAATATTGTCTGAGGTTGTACTTGAAATTCTGTATTTCTGACAAACTCCTAGGGGATATTGATACCACTGTCCTTCATACATTTATATCTCCATTGCTTGGCTCATAGCAGGTGCTCAATAAATATTTGTCGCATTAGTGAAATAAGGAAGGACCAACCTTTCCTGTCCCACTTTGGGTGTCTCTAGTGCTGCTTGAAGGGCTTCACAGGTGGCATTAGTGGTAAAGAACCAGCCTACCAATGTAGAAAACATAAGAAATGGATGTTTAATCCCTGGGTTAGGAAGATCCCCTGGAGAAGGGAGTGGCAACCCACTCTAGCATTCTTGCCTGGAGAATCCCCACGGGCAGAGGAGCCTGGCAGGTTACAGTCCATAGGGTCACAATGAGTCAGACATGACTGAAGCAACTTAGCATGCACAGTGCTACATAAATAGGTAAGCACTCAGGAAATAAGCAGTGAATTAATGAATTAATCTAGCAATCAGTGAAACAAGGTGCTGACTGTGTAGAGCTCCATGTGATCATAATTGATGAAAAAATAAAGGACTTGCAGATCAGGAGCATTCCTGGGACACACCCCAGTGTTCACCCTGTGATAATAACACATTTTGCTCACATAATTGCATCCATCAGAATATATCCTTGACCCCCTAAGTAACATGAAGATTTTTTTTCCCCAAGTTCTTTTTGTGCTTTGAAAACACTGTCTCCCTAATATCCCCTGCCAAGGCTCAGTGAAGTAAACCCATTTCAGCATTCTCATTTTTACTCTGGAAAAGAAGTCTGAGTTGCCTCCAGCCTTTCAGGCAGTGCTGACATTAGAACTTGGGTTTTCTGCCTCTCAGACCAGATCATGACACTTGGCTAGTCTCTCGGAGTTTTTCCTCTGTTTCAAAACTTTCATCTCCCAATAAATCAAGGTGGTGAACAGGGGGTTGCACTTCAAATGAAATATTTAATTGTTCTGAACTGAACTCTGAAAAAAAGTCTTGATTCAGAGAAGGGATGCATACAACAGAGCTTAATTAAAATGTTCTTAACAGTTGGTGAGATAGAGCGACGGAAACCACAGTAAAACATTTTCTAAGAATCCTCTCTCTCAAGGTCTGGGCACAGGCCACTCTCTTGATGTGACTCTGCCTCAGGAAATCAATTATAAAAAGCCCTTGCTGTTTATAAATTAACCCAGGAACACTGTTACTTTCACAAACACTTAGTAGCAGGTACATTTTTCTAGAAGTGGGGTTGGCAGGGATGGGGGAGGACAATAACTGGAACAGAGGGGACAGAAAGTTGCTCCCTCTTTACAGAGAGACCCAGGGCAGCTGCGGCTGGCCACTTAACTTCCACAGCCTTCCTCTCACCCACCTGGGCACAGGTTAGCCTCATTATTGAGGACATTTCCAGATGTTATGCAAGAAAGACATTTTGGAACTGAGAATTAAAAACTCTCCAATTGTAAAGGGGAAAAAGAAGCCTCAACCAGGAGCAGAGCTGGTTTGCTGTCCAGATTCCTCAAACTGTGTAACTGGGACTCAGTTTCCCTACATCCATCAGCTCCGTGTTCCTCCAGGTCAACATCACTATCAGGAAGGCGTCCCCTCAGGCGGCGAGGCCTGCGTTGTACTTGCTCAGCAGCCCCAGTGGGAGAGAAAGGCCTCTTTTTCTATTCATTCGCAAGAAAGTCTCAGGACTCACTCTAATTGGGTTAGCCTTATCCAGCTGTTGCTGTTCAGTTGATAAGTCATGTCTGACTCTTTGTGACCCTGTGGACTACAGCACGCCAGGCTGTCCTGTCCTTCACTATCTCCCAGAATTTGCACTAACTCATGTCCATTGAGTTGATGATTCCATCCAACCATCTCATCCTCCATTGCCCCCACCGCTTCCTCCCCTCAGTCTCGTCTACCTGCTCAAGGCTAAACCCATCATCAGGGGCAGAGTGT
This sequence comes from Oryx dammah, assembly GCF_014754425.2. Taxonomy (NCBI): domain Eukaryota; kingdom Metazoa; phylum Chordata; class Mammalia; order Artiodactyla; family Bovidae; genus Oryx; species Oryx dammah. Next base: position 59,119,949 of record NW_024070203.1, read on the forward strand.
GGTTTCTATGTAGTCAGTCTCAAGGAGTGTCCAGCCCCCCGAAGCACAGCCACCAAGAAGTTGGAAGGAGGAGGACCCTAAAGAAACTTGGGGAGTATGACTGAAAGAAGAGGGAAGAGATATTGAATAGGCAAGCAACAGAGGCCTTCCACTTAGTCTGATCTTATATTTTGCCTGACTTCTGATAACTTGGTTTCTCCTTTGTTCCCAAATCCCAGACCGCCAGACCCTAACTTGAACACCATTTCTGATAACTGACTCCTTATCTTTCCTATCTTTGCTATCTTGCTAACCTGCCTGAAAACAACAGTAATACTAGCTAGCCATGCTTACCAAATACTCACTTTGTGCCAGACTTTGTGCTAAGCGCATTATGTATGTAATTTTATTATCCCCAACAGATCTGAAGATGTTTTATCATAATCCCTTGTTTAGTTGAGACAACTTGGGCTCAGACTGAGGTGACTTTCCAAAGTAACATGACAGTTTTGGGAGAACCAGGACATAATGTCTAAGCAATTAGACTCTAGACTTCATTTCAGAGTCTAAGCAGTTAATCACTATGCTGTTTCCTGACTACATTTCATAGACTCGTCTGCAGTTAATGCTGGCAAATCAGTTAACATCAGTTCATCTGTTAACATCAGTTAACAGACCTTTGCATCCTCACTTGTACAGTAAGAATGGTGTTACCTGCCCTGATCTGCCGATCTTATCTCTCAGGGCTATGGTGAAGCTCCAAGAAGGGGATATACATGCAGCTTTGTGATTATGATTATTCCTTAAATAGTCAAGCAAAATTGCGGAAATGGGTGTAAATTTGAATATAGAAACACATATGCAACATCAGTCCCCATAGGCACTTACTTCTAGCTTTGTCAGGAACACACACTTCTCAGCCAGTTCCCTGATCCTCTTGGAAGCACTGGGACTTGGTGTACTTTATCCCCCTAAGAGGGGAAACTTTGTTGTCTGCTGCGTCCATGTGCTGGTGTCTTGTCTCCTCCTGAAGATCCCTCACTCCCAGCTTTTTCTACATTCTTGCTCTGCACATCTGCTGGCCACACCTGGGGGAGCATCTTTTCGTTCTCTGGGTCACCATGCTCTGCCTCCTGATGCACAGGCACACGTGATAACCTGATGTCACTGGTCCTACTTGTATTATCTTTTTTGGCATTTATACCCATTGGACTGGAAGTTCCGTTCAGTTCAGTTCAGTCGCTCAGTCATGTCCGACTCTTTGAGACTCCATGAATTGCAGCATGCCAGGCCTCCCTGTCCATCACCAACTCTCGGAGTTCACTCAAACTCACATCCAACAAGTCAGTGATGCCATCCAGCCATCTCATCCTCTGTCGTCCCCTTCTCCTCCTGCGCCCAGTCCCTCCCAGCATCAGGGTCTTTTCCAATGAGTCAACTCTTTGCATGAGGTGGCCAAAGTACTGGAGTTTCAGCTTTAGCACCATTCCTTCCAAAGAACACCCAGAACCAATCTCCTTTAGGATGGACTGGTTGGATCTCCTTGCAGTCCAAGGGACTCTCAAGAGTCTTCTCCAACACCACAGTTCAAAAGCATCAATACTTTGGTGCTCAGGACTGGAAAGAAGTCCTCAAATCTGTCACCCTGAATGTGTAACAATGAGAGAATGCACATGGTTAGACTACTGTTTCCACTTATTTGATGGCTTTTCTTTAAGTGAATGTTGCTGAATTCCTGTAAAATTCAGAGGAGAGGAGAGAATTTGAACAAGTCTCAGCATCTCTCTCTAGAGCCCACCTCAAATAGCAGCAGCAGCCAGGTCTTCTGTCATCCTCTCAAGGAGGGTTTTAATCAACATATTTTTATTCTAAGAATCTTACTAGGTACATATATCTCAGAAACTGTAATGGGGACAAAAAATTTTTCAGAAATTCTTTAAGTGAACAAAATGCTTTGCACTTCAGCTTTTTTTTTTTTTTTTCCCAAAAACAGAGAGGGTTTGGAAAAGTCAATAAAGAAAGGGTAATTCTAAGCTTCTAAATCACTATAAATGCTGAGCTGGCTCTTCTATGAAGCTGTTTTCTGAATGATATCCAAAGTGGTAATTCTTAGATTATCCCCTCAAAAGAATGTCTTCTTTGAATTCTCAGTATTTGTCCTTAACAGCACTAAGACTTTCTGTTAATGACGTTTTACCTCGGTAGGCAAAGTTGAAAGCACACAAGACTGTGGAGATAGCAATTTTTCAACTTAATAACAGTGTGTCTTCAGCAAACGTAAATATAGATGTTGTGGTTTAAATGAGTGCTTCAGCATTGTCAAGTAAGAGGCCATTCGTTATACATGGTGAACAAAAAACTTTTCAGCCAGAATAAATTTGGGACTCCTGGATGTTTGTCAGATCTGGTTAGTTACTTCTCTTGTTTTTTCCTTTGTGCAGTGCATGGATTTAAAAGGTGTTGTTGTTTTCCAGTCACTAAGTCACGTCCGACTCTTTGTGACCCTATGGACTGCAGCATGCCAAGCTTCCCTGTCCTTCACTATCTCCTGGAGTTTGCTCAAACTCACGACCATTGAGTCAGTGATACCATCTAACCATCCCATCCTCTGTTACCCCCTTTTCCTCTTGCCCTCAATCTTTCCCAGCATCAGGGTCTTTTCCAATGAGTCAGCTCTTCACATCAGGTGGCCAAAGTATTGGAGCTTCAGCATCAATCCTTCCAAAGAATATTCAGGGTTGATTTCCTTTAGGATTGACTGGTTTGACATCCTTGCTGTCCAAGGAACTCTCAAGAGTCTTCTCCAGTACCACAGTTCAAAAACATCAATTCATCGATGCTCAGTTCAACACTCACATCCATACATAACTACTAGAAAAATCATAGCTTTGACTATACGGACCTTTGTTGGCAAAGTGATGTCTCTGCTTTTTAATACACTCTCTAGGTTCATCATAGCTTTTCTTCCAAGATGAATGAAACACTTTTTCTTAAGCTCAGGAGTCAGGGCCTCAGTGATCAGGTCCTTAGTACTAAGGAGTTTGTCTCTACTGATCACCACTGTCTTTTTCTTAATCAAGCTATTTGACCCCTCTGAGTTTTGTTTTCCTCATTTATAAAATGAAGATTGTTTTAACTTACCTCTAGAGGGCAGTTGTTCCCTGTCTCATCTTTATTCCATCCTTTTTCTGATAACGGTATCTTAATTTTCTTTGGGGAATTATTCCTTTCCCATTCTAATGAAATTAGAGAGTTGCCACCTCATGGAGAGGGCCTGCCAGAGAGTGACACTGATATAGATGGAAGAGAGTTATCAAAGGAAATGGTGATACTGACACCAGGAATGTAGGTCTGAAGTAGCCAACAGCCCCTAAATAGGATTTCTTTTAACAGTAGATGTTCAGTTTGTTAGTGGAGTCCATAAGGACATTTTAAATCTCATGTTGCTCAACTCTTAGAAATGCGGCTCAACATCTTGACAATTGTTTTATCTTCATGCATGGAGCCAACAGTACTAAAAATCAGAGGTCCAACCTTATGCACCCAGGGTTAAGGTTTTCCAGAAGCTTTTGGAATCCTGTGTCCCAAAGAAATTGTATGACTGAGGCAGGCTACCTACCTGATCCTCACTTTGGCTTCACAGCACTAAAGGAGGGATAGTGGTGGTTTTCTAAACTTTTTTAGGATAGCTGTGAGGATCTAATGAGACAGTGAGGGGAGGGGTCATTCTCCATTCATCAGTTCAGCAGGGCCCCTCCTTTGCGCATCTTCCAGTCCCTTGCTAAAGCAGTATTAGCAATTCACTCCTTGAAGCCATCTCTGGAGTTTCTATCTAAATTAAACAAGAAAAGACTTCATGTAATATATTACACCAGCTGTGGCCATTGTTACATATCACTCTCAACACCATTCTGTTTATTCTTGTCATGTGGGAGCATTTGATTTTAACTAGCCTGTTTAAATATTGGCCTCCTTTATAGATTTCCCATCCAGCAGTCCTTATGAAGGCAAAACTCCCATTAACTTAAATAAAAGTTAAAACATTAAATATTGTTAGGAGGTGGTTTATATTTTATTCATACTGCCGAAGATTATTTTAAATCTTTCCATTGTTCCACTGGAGCCCCAAGGTTGGTTTAGGGAGAAAGATAGTTTTACTCATCAAAATAAAACATTATACAAATATAAAATGATGCTGATAAATATTAAAGAAAAAATGACCTTAAATCTTTTTGCCCTAAAAAGTCAGGCACCTTATACATCACTAAATATTTACTTCAGAGCAAACTGTATTTAACAATTTAATAATCTATTTAAGATTTAAGGGACTAGATCTGATTGACAGAATGCCTGATGAACTATGGATGGAGGTTTGTGACATTGTACAGGAGACAGGGAGCAAGACCGTCCCCTAGAAAAAAAAAATTGCAGAAAAGCAAAATGGCTGTCTGAGGACACCTTACAAATAGCTGTCAAAAGGAAAGAAGCAAAAAGCAAAGGAGAAAAGGAAAGAATGCAGAGTTCCCAAGAATAGCAAGGAAAGACCAAAAAAGCCTTCCTCAGTGATCAGTGCAAAGAAATAGAGGAAAACAATAGAATGGGAAAGACTAGAGATCTCTTCAAGAAAATTAGAGATACCAAGGGAACATTTCATGCAAAGATGGGCTCAATAAAGGACAGAAATAGTATGGACCTAACAGAAGCAGAAGATATTAAGAGGTAGCAAGAACACACAGAACTATACAAAAAAGATCTTCACGACCCAGATAATCATGATGGTGTGATCACTCACCTAAAGCCAGACATCCTGGAATGTGAAGTCAAGTGGGCCTTAAAAAGCATCACTACAAACAGAGCTAATGGAAGTAATGGAATTCCAGTTGAGCTATTTCAAATCCTAAAAGCTGATGCTGTGAAAGTGCTGCACTCAATATGCCAGCAAATGTGGAAAACTCAGCAGTGGCCACAGGACTGGAAAAGGTCAATTTTCATTCCAATCCCTAAGAAAGGCAATGCCAAAGAATGCCCAAACTACCGCACAATTGCACTCATCTCACATACTAGGACGGAGAAGGCAATGGCACCCCACTCCAATACTCTTGCCTAGAAAATCCCATGGACAGAGGAGCCTGGTGGGCTGCAGTCCAAGGGTTTGCTAAGAGTCGGACACGACTGAGCGACTTCACTCTCACTTTTCACTTTCATGCACTGGAGAAGGAAATGGCAACCCACTCCAGTGTTCTTGCCTGGAGAATCCCAGGGACAGTGGAGCCTGGTGGGCTGCTGTCGATGGGGTCACACAGAGTTGGACATGACTGAAGTCACTTAGCAGCAGCAGCAGCAGCACATACTAGGAAAGTAATGCTCAAAATTCTCTAAGCCAGGCTTCAACGGTACATGAACTGTGAACATCCAGATGTTCAAGCTGGTTTCAGAAAAGGTAACGGAACCAGAGATCAAATTGCCAACATCCGCTGGATCATTGAAAAAGCAACAGAGTTCCAGAAAAGCATTGACTATGCTAAAGCCTTTGACTGTATGGATCACAAGAAACTGTGGGAAATTCTTCAGGAGATGGGAATACCAGACCACCTGACCTGCCTCTTGAGAAACCTGTATGCAGGTCAGGAAGCAACAGTTAGAAGTGGACATGGAACAACAGACTGGTTCCAAACAGGAAAAGGAGTACGTCAAGGCTGTATATTGTCACCATGTTTATTTAACTTATTTGCGGAGTACATCATGAGAAATGCTGGGCTGGAAGAAGCACAAGCTGGAATCAAGATTGCTGGGAGAAATATCAATAACCTCAGATATGCAGATGACACCACCCTTATGGCAGAAAGTGAAGAAGAAATAAAGAGCTTCTTGATGAAAGTGAAAGAGGAGAGTGAAAAAGTTGGCTTAAAGTTCAACATTCAGAAAATGAAGATCATGGCATCCGGTCCCAACACTTCGTGGCAAATAGATGGAGAAACAGTGGAAACAGTGGCAGACTTTATTTTGGTAGGCTCCAAAATCACTGCAGATGGTGATTGCAGCCATAAAATTAAAAGACACTTACTCCTTGGAAGGAAAGTTATGACCAACCTAGACAGCACATGAAAAAGCAGAGACATTACTTTGCCAACAAAGGTCCATCTAGTCAAGGCTGTGGTTTTTCCAGTAGTCATGTATGGATGTGAGAATTGGACTATAAAGAAAGCTGAGCACCAAAGAATTGATGCTTTTGAACTGTAGTGTAGTGTCTTGAGAGTCCCTTGGACTGCAAGGAGATCCAACCAGTCCATCCTAAAGGAGATCAGTCCTGGGTGTTCATTGGAAGGACTGATGTTGAAGCTGAAACTCCAATACTTTAGCCACCTGATGCGAAGGGCTAACTCATTTGAAAAGACGCTGATGATGGGAAAGATTGAAGGCAAGAGAAGAAGGGGACGACAGAGAATGAGATGGTGGATAGCATCACTAACTCAATGGACATGAGTTTGAGTAAACTCCGGGAGTTGGTGATGGACAGGGAGGCCTGGTGCTGCAGTCCATGGGGTCGCAAAGAGTCAGACATGACTGAGCAACTGAACTGAACTGAACTGAAACTGTTGGTGATGAAATGGTAGAGGTGATGAGAGTGAAGGAGAGGTCATTTGAATTGACTTGGTTTTGCTACACTACTGTAACTCTTGAGACTATTGCATAAAAACAAAATAAAAATAGTTATCTCAACTCCAAACTACTGTCTTTAAATTGTAGTTGATTTTGTAATGACTTATCTCATCCCATAGATTTTTTTTTTTTTTTTTTTGGTGTTTGGTTTTTGTTTTTTTTTTAGCTGAGCAGATTTGGAGGAGTTGAGCTTATGGCTCAAATAACCAGTCTAAATTCGGTTCTCTGATAGCAATGGATGGATGACTCACCTCTCAGAGAAATGAAGGAACTCAAATCGTTGTGTCAATCACAGATAGTGAATTGGAAGTCTGGCCCCAAATCATAAAAGTCTGTACCAACAGATAGTATCACCTTCCCTCAAATAACAATCCTTGTTTCTAGCTTATATAAGAATTTCATCTTCAGTAATTGATCATGGATGACAGAAAATCTTTTGTTGGCAAAACATGTTCAAAGTGATATTATTTAATCAGTCTCACCCCAGAGACATGGTCCATCTGCTTCCCCAATCCAGTGCACATTCCAAGACATGAGTCCATTCATGCAACTACAGATTGCCATTATTTTTTTTTAATTTACTTTATCTAAAAAGAGTGAGGCAAACTTTCCTCTGAGTGCTTTGTGGCCTATATTTTATACTTAGATAATACATTAAATGCAGAGTCAGTGTGACACCCCACTTTGGTACAATGCAAAATATTTTCTAGTTTATTTTAACAAGAATGGTGTCCAAGAAAAAGTAACTATCAGTGTAAATCTGTCTACTTTGCACAGCGGAAATGAATGAAGAAAGATTCATACTACAAGAAGGTCAATCAGTAGCCAAGTGAAAAAAATTTAGGAGAATCTACCAAAAAAAGAAAAATCTGTTTGTTTCTATTACTTAGAGATTTATGAAAGAAAGTACCATGTCAAAAACTATGTCATGTGGGCCAAGTAACATTTTCCTCCAAAGAAAATACTGAAGATTAAGTCCTATGCAGATAGAATGGTTTTCTGTCTTCAATAAAGCATACAGGGGTCACACATGGCTAGAGAGAACATCCCATTGGCAACAGTGCAGAGGCGATACATATGTCCTAAGCCAACTGGCTTCTGAAAGATAAAATGCCAAATCATTCCAAAATGTAATCACTCTGAAACCATGTGTGTGGTTGAATTACATTTTTAGAAGCATTTGTTAATTATAGTCAAAATGGACTGGAGATTGAAAGTGGAGAATCAAATGGTCTAATTAGACGGAGAGATAGTGCAGACGAAGGGAATAAACACTGGATTGAGACTTAGTCAATCCAAGCTCTGGGTTCTGCACTGCTGCTAACAAGCTCTAACCTTCAGCAACTCGTTTGACTTCTGTATCCCCATCTATAAAAGCAGGTTGGCCAAATGACCCCTGAAGTCCCTTCTAACTCTGATATTCTCTGGAGCAAAAAATTAGAATCTAGTTTATGCATAGATCTTAATAAAAAGAAACTCAGTAATTTAGAATTACACTGCCTAATGCTATAATCTCATTTGGGTATTTGAATGTAATCTAAATTAATTAAAATTAAATGGAAATGAAAATCCAATTTCTCAGTCATAAATAGGCATATTTCAAATGTTCAATAGCCACATGTGGCTAGTGGCTATTATATTAAATAGTATGGCTTAAAAACGTTTCCAGCATTGCAGAAAGCACTGATTTATGAAGACTTTTCCACCCCCTAGAGCCTGGTGGCATTTAATAAATATTTGTGGAATGAATACATGAGAGAATGAGAGATGAAAAAAAGCCAATACCAATACCAGCTCCCAAAAGAGCTGCCACTGAAAAAATATCCCCCAAATAATGATGTGCATTGAAAATGGAAAGAAATTCCTGTTCTAGTCTTAAGATTCTTGATGAAGTCACTCCTGAACCATGTGTGGTTTTCCTTCTTACAAGTTAAGAGAAGTAAGCAGGAAATGCAGAAAGTATAGAAACAAGCACATATGATGGTTAGTCTTATGTGTCAACCTGGGTAGGCTCTGGTACCTAGTTATTTAATCACCACTAGCCCAGAGAATGGAGAAGGCAATGGCACCCTACTCCAGTACTCTTGCCTGGAAACTCCCATAGACAGAGGAGCCTGAGTAGGCTGCAGTCCATGGGGTCACTAAGAGTCAGATGCGACTGAGCGACTTCACTTTCACTTTTCACTTTTCACTTTCATGCATTGGAGAAGGAAATGGCAACCCACTCCAGTGTTCTTGCCTGGAGAATCCCAGGGACGGGGGAGCCTGGTGGGCTGCTGTCTATGGGGTCGCACAGAGTCAGACACAACTGAAGCGACTTAGCAGCAGCAGCAGCCTTGACGGTATTATGAAGACGTTTTGCAGGTGTGTTTAACATTTCTAGTTGATGTTAAGTGAAGGAGATTACTGTCAGTAATGCAGATGGGCCTTATCCCATCAATTAAAAGGCCTTAAGAACAAACATGGAGATTTTCCAGAGAAGAAGTTCTGCCTCAAAGCTGCAATATAGAAATCCTGCTTGAGTTTCAGCCTGATAGATTTCAGGTTTCCCACACAATCATATGAGCTATATCTTTTAAATAAAGTGGACAGTTAGATGGATATATAGATACATAAATAGTTATGATACTATATATAAAAATATATTAGCATCATATATAGCACATACATAGCATCATAAATATAGGGTATGATTTTGTATGTGATTATTTTGTACTTAACCCACTTCCTGGTACCAAAAATTATATCAGAAACTGATGATTAGCTCCTAGAAGTCCTATTTATAATTATTTTGGTAAAACTTAGAAAGCCCAACCATTTGGCATTCTATAAACTGGTGGCTGTCACAGGGCCCCATTTATTTTTGCTGTAAAGCTTTCTTCAGGATACCCTGGATGATGACTTGTGGTCTCCAGGTACACTTTCTTTTTGGTTGACCTTTCCCAGACTTATGATGGGAGGGTCTTACATCTCTGTCTCCTATGATATCAATAAACTATTTTTTCTTTAACTGAAATATTAATATGTATTTCTTATGGAGTAAACCAGCATTGAGACTGGAATTTGGGGGGTTTAGAGTGAAACACTGTGTGATACTTGTCAACTTACTCAACAACTCAAAGCCTCATTTTAAAAGACGGGAAGGTGACATGTTCACAGAAGCATGAGACCTGAATAGGAAGAAGGAGCCAGTCTCTCAAAGGGAAGGGAGATGAGCTAAACAAGGACTAATCTAGATGAAAGAAACAGCAGGTGCACTCAGGAGAGAACAAATATTTTTTGCGAAAAAAGAAAATGGTTTGGTTGGAGCCATCCCATAACTGAAAGCGCATGAGAAAAGATACATATCTTATACTTTCTAGGAAGCTGCTCCTACGTCTAGCATGGTGACAAAATTTGCTGATAAATTGATTCTCTCTACTAAAACTTTAGCCCTAGTGTAACCTATTTTCTGATGTTTTTAACCATATGCAATCATTTTCCACCAAATCTCTGTGCATCCAAGTAATTTCACTCCCCACTAGGTGTCCCTGGTTTCTAGCATTGTAACAGGGGACTATTATGATAGTCCCTCAAAAGCATTGTACATTTTCACCTTTTCCCCTAGAAGCCGATTATTCATCTCATTCATTGCTCTGCTCAGAAGGTCCCCCAATTCATCTCCATCCTTCTGCTGCTGAGCTGACAAATGGAACAGCATTTTTTCTAAGAAGAGTATTGCCGAGGACCAGAGGGACCATCTGCCCAGTGTGCTGTGACTTGGAGTTTTATTGTGCCCCATCCCGCACAGTCTGTTTATTTTCTGTGACTGGATCCCATGACAAACACAAATGGGGTTTTCTGCCCTTGACTCTCATGCTATTCTTGCAGCCAGCTTTCCAGGATTTTTCTTGGCCACTTATAGTCTATTTCAGACATCCTTTCCCCGGGTGGTAGTGCACTTTTTCAAACTGAAACTCAACTTCAGTTCTGCCCATACTTTCTGCCATTTTATGTCTAGAGGCACGTCTCAATTATTTCTGTATTTGGTAGTGTCTTAGGGAATCCAGCCAACCTAAGCATCTAATCCTAAATGAATAGAATCAGAAATTTTTGACTGTGCTGTCCCTCAGACAAAAATCCACTAGAAAAGCTGTTTTCCTGTGAAAGAGTTTGAAGCCAGAGGCAGAACATTTTGAGAATAGAATTCCAAGTGTCTTGCCTCGGAGTCTGGAGGCCTGGGTTGGGTTGTATCTCAGTGTTCTGTGTGGCTTTGATCAGCTGATTTCCCCTCTCTGTTGCTGTTTCATTGTCTGTAAAACAAGGGCTGGAACACTTAGTGATTTCCAAACATTCTTTTAGCACTGGATGTTTTTTAGTGACACATTCATAGGCTATCCTAGTTGAATTCAACAGACCAGGATGGCACTGTTGGAATTTGGATTTGGGACAGGTGAGTCCATATATCTCTTTATCCTCTGGATAGTCCTACATGAGTCCCTGGGAACTCTCAAAATATAATTTATAAACCACTAAACTAGATGATCCTGGGGGCCCCTTTCCACTCTCAGGGTCTGTAAGTAATAGGTTATACTTGGGGAAAAGATATATGCAGAAATGAATACAAGGGGGAGCTAAACAGTGAAGGGTAAAGAGGCAAGATAGAACTATTAGGATTTCTTATGTCCAGGCATTGGTAAGCTTGAAAGGTGGCCATATGGCTTTCACTAATAGAAGGAGATTCATGTGGGTTGATTCCCAGCAAACATTTATACCATTACCATGGATCTCTCCCAACAGATAACCAAAACATCCCTGATGTAAAACCTAAATTATATTTCAATTATGTATCCAGATGTTTCCTTGATTACAATATGCCATGCACCCTCTGCCATAAGACCATTACTGAGCAGTTATTGTTCATGTAGTATTTTCAATAGCAGCTTGGCCTTGATATGGGTTTGGGGAAGGGAGGAAGCCATGTCTTTTCCCAAGACTCTGGTTCCATATGAGGACAAAGGTTTAAAATAGGACTGATGCAAACAGTTTCAGCCTTCATGGAGCTCAGTCAGCTCATAGTCTAGTGGGAGGTAAATAAAATTTTCAACTTATCTTAAATTGAAATACTTACAAACTGTGCTTAGTTCTATGAGGTAAATGTATATTAAAAAAAAAAATCCTGAGTATCATAGAATGGGCTTCCCTGGTGGCTCAGTGGTAAAGAACCTGCCTGCCAGTGCAGAAGATGTAAGAGACACAGGTTTGATCCCTGGGTTGGGAAGGTGGGCAACCCACTCCAGTATTCTTGCCTGGAGAATCCCCATGGACAGAAGAGCCTGGCAGGCTACAGTCCATGGGGTTGCAAAAGAGTAGGACGTGCCTTTGCAACTAAATAGCAACAATCATAGAATTATTGAATATGAGGTCAGACTAGCAGAGGAAAGAGAGTTCAGGGAAAATTTTCCTAAGGGTGTGTGACAAGCTAAAATATTGAGCCACTGTAGAGAAAGCAACTCTCAATTCTTCTTTTGCACATTTTTGAGCTCATCTTTTCATCGTCTCTTTCTCTTTTACTACCGCTGTTACCATATTTTTGGCCAGGGCTTCCCTGGTAGCTCACACGGTAAAGCGTCTGTCTGCAATGCAGGAGACCTGGGTTTGATCCCTGGGTTGGGAAGATCCCCTGGAGAAGGAAATGGCAGTCCACTCCAGTATTCTTGCCTGGAAAATCCCATGGACGGAGGAGCCTGGTAGGCTACAGTCCATGGGGTTGCAAAGAGTTGGACATGACTGAGCGACTTCACTTTCACTTTCACTTTCACTTTCACTTTCTGGAAAAAGGGAAGGGAAGTCTTGATGTTACCTTCTCTCTTCTGTGTAGATAAGGTTTGAACTCCACCCTTTCCAGCTGTGTGGCTGGGAGGAGAATTTGTCTTCTCTGCAGAAGTGCTAGTTTCGGTGAATGCAGTAGGAGACCACTGTCCTCCTCATCCACATGTGTGGCAGACATTGTTAATCAATAGAAGTATTTATTCTTGCTGAACTGAGATGAATGATTCTTACAATGCCCAGGTTGTTGCTTCCAAATAATTAGAGTCAAAAAGAAATAAAGCCTAGGTCACATCCACATCCCACATTTCTACCTTACTGGAAAACTGGAACACAATTGATTCCATCTGAGCTTGGGACAACTGGATGCTTCTAATGTCATGGTACACTGCTGACTTAGGAGTCATTTAATCTTCAGGTCAAGGAAATCTCTTTCAGATTTCTGGAAGTCAGACTCTGACACAGTTCCAGCCTCCGGGGAACACAAACATGTTATTTAATTAATAGTATAAACTGCTTAGAATAGTATTCGGCAGTATTTGATTAAATTGACATAAATTGGGCTTCCCATTTGGCACTAGTGGTAAAGAATCTGCCTGCCAGTGCAGGAGTGCAAGAGACACAGGTTCGATTCCTGGGTCGTGAGGATCTTCTGGAGAAGGAAATGGCAACTCACTCCAGTATTTTAGCCTGGAAAGTCCCATGGACACAGGAGCCTGGCAGGCTACAATCCATGAGGTTGCAAAGAGTTGTACATGGATGAGCACATAGCACAAATACTTATTAAAAAACAATAAATAAATGTCAGTTTAAACTCTCATCATTATTAGTAAAATTATTGTAAGAGAAAGGGCAATACTCCCAGGCAGCAGTGAGAGTGGGGACCAAAGGCAGAACTATAGCAAAGAGTGAGGCATATTGTCCTGTAAGCAGAGGCAGAGTTTTCTTATCAGTATCTTTTAAATTAATTTTTATTGGATTATTGTTGATTTACAATGCTGTGTTCATTTCTGCAGTAGAGCAAAGTGAGTCAGTTATACCTATACCTATAATCCATTCTTTTATAGGTTCTATTCCCATATAGGTCATTACAGAGTCTTGAGTAGAGTTCCCTGTGCTATACAGTAGGTCCTTATTTCTATTTTATATATAGTGGTATGTATCTGTCAATCCCAATCTCCAGTTTATTCAACCCTCTTTCCCCTTGGTAACCATAAGTTTGTTTCCTACATCTGTGACTCTCCATTTTGTAAACAGATTTACTTGTACCTTTTTTTTAAGATTCCACATAAAAGAGGTATCAGATGATATTTATCTTTCTCTTTCTGACTTACTGCACTGTGTGACAACTCTAGGTCCATCCATGATGCTGCAAATGGCATGATTTCATTCTTTTTATGGCTGAGTGGTCCTGGATATTCTGGCCTCTTTGCTTTTCCAGGGCCACCAGGAACTGGGGATATTAAGGAAAATTATCCTAGCCTCTGTCTTTAGGGAACTCTCATTCTAGTGCATGCAGAGGGAGAGAAGTAAAGGAAAATAGTGAATGAAATAGATTCTGGTTTTTCCTGCATGGAGTTGGCAGTTTGGAAAAGGAAGACGTATTAAATAAATAAACACATAATTTAAAACATACGTAATTTCTACGAAGCTCAGTAACAAGAGTGCAAGAGAGAGAATGACCGTGAGATCTAATCTAAAATTGGAATATCTGGTTAATGAAGACTTCTCTGGAGAGTAGAATTTGAGCTGAAGATGGTCACTTTTTTTTTTTTATGAATACATGATTTGTGGGATAATGTTTTCTCAAGGTGTTCCCATAGTTTGATCACATATAAGTTCAAAAACATGCATTCAGATCAACCAAGACAAGTCAGTAGACCCTGTTCTCTTTGTCCTTCCCCTAATGTTAACAATAGGAATGTTATTCACACTCTGTTATAAAGCTCTGATAGAGTCTGAATACTTTCCACCTCACTCCCCAGCAAGCCCTCAGTAAATATTGAGTATGTGACTAAATGAATGAATCAAGCAATGGAATTTTAGAAATGCTTGCTGAGAGCTTTTGACCCTCTCACGATCTCATGGGACATCATTTGTACAGCATCATTGTCTTTTGATTCACTTGTGATTAACTCAGTTTGAAAAAGGGAGGAAAGCAGAGCGAATGCCAAGTGTGCTTACACCAAGCAAGTACCCTTCTAAGAAAAAATTGGAGCATTTTTCTAACAATATATCCTGTCCCAAGGAAGTTTTCATTCTTAGTATTATTTAAAATTATTTTAATAGGACAAAACAGTTGGGCAGCTAATAAAAAATAGTCCACCACTAGCAATGATCAAACTTTATTAGCATATAAGGCAATATAAGTTCCTGCATCTGATTCAACAACTCTGGGGCCTATGGGCCATTGAGGAGAGAAATATTCTAAAAGAACCATGATTGGATAGGACTGATAAGAATGGAGACATATTCAGCTTATTTGATGAGGACTCAAATTCCATCTCAAATTCTAGAATTTTTTTTTCTATTAATAAGTAAGCTGCTGAAGTCAAGGATTCCAAAACTGTCAGCCACAGTCTAAGAGGGGTCATGTAGTTGTCACCAGCTGCTTTGATTCTAACAGAAGGAGGATATCTAAGCCACGAGAGTATCTTACCTCATGACTAAGTGTTACCGACCACAGTTCTTGACCTTTCTTAATTAATAGAAATTGACAAGGAGACAGGCAAATAATTCAGGCAAAGCTGTAGGGCCCCTGCTGCAGCAGGAGAGAGCAAAGGCAAGTAACAGGTTCCCTTGCTTGTTCCCTGAGAGGGGCACAGTGAGCTGGTTCATTTTATGGGTGAGGGTATGGGTGGATCCATGGGTTGGCCTGGAGGGGTAGTTTAGGTGGTTTGCCACCCCCTTGGGTGGTATCATGTGCAGGGGTGCAGGGGGCAGGCACTGTACCCTGCTTTTGCTGTGGCAGGTGAGTTTTTGGTCTTTTTGTATCTTGTGGTCTATAGTTTGCCCCAACTGGGCATGCACACAGCTATTGTTAGTCCCATATGATTTCTTTGTATTTTCTTGTACCAGAAGACATTTGTCCAGGTGCAGGCACTGCAGCAAAGTGTCCCAGGTCCGAGATCCCAGCCTTTCTCACAAGGAGATTAGGAGAGAGAGGAGGCTGACTATTTAACTCGAGGAAGCAGAGTCCTGGACTTCCCTGATGGTCTGATGGTTAAGACTCTGCACTCCCAATGCAGGGGCCATGGGTTCCATTCCTGGTCAGGGAACTAGGATCTCACATGTGGTGTGGCCAGAAATAATAATAATAAGGGAAGCAGGGTCCTGTCCTTTTTCAAAAGCATGTTATTAAGAGCTTGATTCTATCAGCTCCTTGTAAGGATGGGTTAGGAAGGAATGAGATGGATCAATAGCCCATGTTGATACCTTGATACTTTCAGTTAATTCACGAGACATCTGAAACATATCTACCAGAGGGGTGGCAGGCAATACTAGGAGTAGAATAGAACCCAGAATAATCCGTGACGGACACTGACGATTTAGGTAAGTGGTCTCTCATGCCAGTTCCAAACAAGGAGACTCAGCACAGATTCCAACACTAAATGGAGCCTCGCTCCCAGCAGCATCCATATGGATCTTCCTTCAGTGTCTCCCAGGGGCGACAGAAGCAGCCACCCCAACTTATGACAGAGTCTCACCTTAAGGACACTTATTTGTGCCCTGTAGGTTCAGCTTCTCACTTTATACTTCATAGACTCAGTTCTCCTTCTCTCTCTCATCTAACTCCTTAGGTCTGGGCACTAGTGGTCACTCATTCAATGTCTGTTGAGTGAATGAACATTCTCATCACCAGCCTAGTTACCTGGGTCAGCAACAAAATTTGAAAGTCCCAGTGTAAAATGAAAATATGGGGTCTGTAGTTTGAAAACCAGAGGGCAAAGTCCCTTTCTACCATGTCTTCTCTCTCACTTTGTCATGATGTTTATTTGCTACTTAATTTGTTCTCAGCAAAGAAAAATTTGAAATCAAAATTATTTGCATGAATTTTACTGTTTATCTTTTATGGTTCAATGACAGTTTTAAAACATAAATATAAGAGCATTTAGCTCATACATAGAATCACTGAAATTGTACAATTCCTATTTCTGTAGCTCATATAAGCATTTTTATTTTATTCTTAACAGAACAGTGGAAATTGTGCACAGAATGAATTCAGCTGTTTTTATTTCCCTCCTTGTTATAATTCTACCAACTTCTACCCTAGATTATGGATGATTATGGATGAGTAAGGAAACTGAAAAGAAAAAGAACAATGGGTCATCCTATCTTTCCCCGTTCTGTTATCATTTCAGCATAGGTGATGGCTAATACAGGGAAGTAAATGAGCAAAAAATGTATGATCAGATTTCTTAGGTTTTTATATTTCTTTGAATCCCATTGCCAGTCATCAGGAGAACCCTGTGAGCACTCAGTCTAATGCTCTATAATATACACAGTATGGTAGCAACTGAATCAGCCTCAAATGACCACCAATGTCTAATCAAATGTATTGTTTTCACATAGCCCCTAGAAATATCTTCATTATTTTGTAAGATTTGTGTATGTGGCTGGAGGTAAAGAGGAGAAAGACAATGAGAGAAATACATGACAAGAGATTGCTGTGGCCAGTTTTTATCCATCATATTTCCAGTCCCAAGGGTTCTAAATTGATTAAATATAAACATACCTCCTAACCAATGTGGCTTTTGGAGCTCTACAGAATTCATTTCCCTTACCACCAAGATAATTCAATTCAACAAATATTTATTGAGTTTTACCATATGCTTGCTGTGAGACTGCCAAGACCAGCTAAGGAGTAGGGCGCTGGCTGTAAATCAAACTTTCCTCCCTGGGAGCCACACGAATATTTATTAGCAAAGGGGAATAAAAGGCTTCTGAAAAGTCAAGGGAGCTGCTGTACAGGAAACCATGTCCCTGACTTTAGTGTGTGTGTGGAGACGTACTTCCTCATCCTAACATCGGCTTTGTTGGTACTCTTTGAAGATAAATTACAGAAAGGAAAGGGGACCTAGGGGCGTGTTAAGAGAGCTTTGACTTTCTGTCTTTGGACTCTTAAAGCTGGAAAGGTTACATCTGTCCTTGGACTCTTTTTTTTTTTCTTTTTTTCTTTTTAATTTACTTTTTATTGAAGGATAGTTGCTTTACAGAATTTTGTTGTTTTCTGTAAAACCTCAACATGAATCAGCCATCAGTTCAGTTCAGTTCAGTTCAGTCGCTCAGTCGTGTCCACCTCTTTGTGACCCCATGAATCACAGCATGCCAGGCCTCCCTGTCCATCACCAGCTCCCGGAGTTCACTCAGACTCACATCCATCGAGTCAGTGATGCCATCCAGCCATCTCATCCTCTGTCATCTCCTTCTCCTGCCCCCAATCCCTCCCAGCATCAGAGTCTTTTCCAATGAGTCAACTCTTCGCATGAGGTGACCAAAGTATTGGAGTTTCAGCTTTAGCATCATTCCTTCCAAAGAACACTCAGGACTGATCTCCTTTAGAATGGACTGGTTGGATCTCCTTGCAGTCCAAGGGACTCTCAAGAGTCTTTTCCAACACCACAGTTCAAAAGCATCAATTCTTCAGCACTCAGCTTTCTTCACAGTCCAACTCTCACATCCATACATGACCACAGGAAAAACCATAGCCTTGACTAGACGGACCTTAGTCGGCAAGGTAATGTCTCTGCTTTTGAATATGCTATCCAGGTTGGTCATAACTTTTCTTCCAAGGAGTAGGTGTCTTTTAATTTCATGGCTGCAATCACCATCTGCAGTGATTTTGGAGCCCCCAAAAGTAAAGTCTGACACTGTTTCCAGTTTCCCCATCTATTTGCCATGAAGTGATGGGACCAGATGCCATGATCTTCGTTTTCTGAATGTTGAGCTTTAAGCCAACTTTTTCACTCTCCTCTTTCACTTTCATCAAGAGGCGTTTTAGTTCCTCTTCACTTTCTGCCATAAGGGTGGTGTCATCTGCTTATCTGAGGTTATTGATATTTCTCCCGGCAATCTACATATATCCCCTCCCTTCTGAACCTCCCTCCCATCTCCCTCCCCATCCCACCCCTCTAGGTTGATACAGAGCCCCTGTTTGAGTTTCCTGAGACATACAGCAAATCCCCATTGGCTCTCTATTTCACATAAGGTAATGTAAGTTTCCATGTTCCTCTTCCCATACATCTCACCCCCTCCTCCCCTCTTCCCATGTCTGTAAATCTGTTCTCTATGTCTGTTTCTCCATTGCTGCCCTGTAAATAAGTTCTTCAGTACCATTCTTCTAGATTCCATATATATGTGTTAGAATATGATATTTATCTTTCTCTTTCTGACTCACTTCACTTTGTATAATAGGTTCTAGGTTCATCCACCTCATCAGAACTGACTCAGATGTGTTCCTTTTTATGGCTGAGTAATATTCCATTGTGTGTATGTACTACAACTTCTTTATGCATTCATCTGTCGATGGACATCTAGGTTGCTTCCATGTTCTAGCTATTGTAAGTAGTGCTGCAATGAACAACAAAGTGCAAAGACTGTCCTTGAGTATAATGAAAGGCTCAAGTTTAAAAACATTGTGGAAAATCAAAACAGTAGACTTGTCAGACGTGGCAAGGCACAGTCCTACACAAAGTCACTAGTATTTCTTTGTGAACACCTTGTTTTTGATAAAATGCCTGGGATACTTGTGATAAATAACCTGGGATACTTGTGTCTTTTTCAGTTTTGGCTTCCTCAGGGTATATGCCTAGGAGTGGGATTGCTGGGTCATATGGTGGTTTTATTCCTAGTTTCTTAAGGAATCTCTATACTGTCTTCCATAGTGGCTGTATCAATCTACATTCCCACCAACAGTGCAAGAGTGTTTGTTCCCTTTTCTCCACACCCTCTCCAGCATTTATTCTCTGTAGACTTTTTAATGATGGCCATTCTGACTGGTGTGAAGTGATATCTCATTGTGGTTTTGATTTGCATTTCTCAAATAATGAACAGTGTTGAGCATCTTTTCATGTGTTTGTTAGCCATCTGTATGTCTTCTTTGGAGAAATGTCTGTTTAGGTCTTTTCCCCACTTTTTGGTTGGGTTGTTTGTTTTCCTGGTATTGAGTTGTATGCACTGCTTGTATATTTTGGAAATTAATCCTTTGTCAGTTGTTTCATTTGCTATTATTTTCTCCCATTTTGAGGGTTGTCTTTTCACCTTGCTTGTAGTTTCCTTTGCTGTGCAGAAGTATTGAAGTTTAATCAGGTCCCACTTGTTTACTTTTGTTTTTGATTCTATCACTCTAGGAGGTAGGTCATAGAGGATCTTGCTTTGATTTATGTCATTGAGTGTTCTGCCTATGTTTTCCTCTAAGAGTTTTATAGTTTCTGGTCTTACATTTAGGTCTTTAATTCATTTTGAGTTTATCTTTGTGTATGGTGTTAGGAAGTATTCCAATTTCATTCTTTTACATGTAGCTGTCCAGTTTTCCCAGCACCATTTATTGAAGAGGCTGTCTTTGCCCCATTATATATTCTTGCCTCCTTTGTATCTTGTTCCATTGGTCTATATTTCTGTTTTTGTGCCACTACCATACTGTCTTGATGACCGTAGCTTTGTAGTATAATCTGAAGTCAAGAAGGGTGATTCCTCCAGCTTCATTCTTCTTTCTCAAGACTACTTTGGCTATTCAGTGTCTTTTGTGTTTCCATATGAATTGTGAATTTTTTTGTTCTAGTTCTGTGAAAAATGCCATGGTAATTTGATAGGGGTAGCACTGAATCTGTAGATTGCATTTGGTAGTATGGTCATTTTCACAATATTGATTCTTCCTACCCAGGAACATGGACTATTTCTCCATCTGTTTATGGACTATCTCTCCATCTGTTTATGTCATCTTTGATCTCTTTCATTAGTGTCTTATAATTTTCTGTGTACAGTTCTTTTGTCTCCTTAGGTAAGTTTATTCCTAGATATTTAATTCTTTTTGTTGCAGTGGTGAGTGGGATTGATTCCTTAATTTCTCTTTCTAATTTTTCATTGTTAGTATATAGAAATGCAAGTGATTTCTGTGTGTTGATTTTGTATCCTGCAACTTTGCTAAATTCACTGATTAGCTCTAGTAACTTTCTGATACTATCTTTCGGGTTTTCTATGTGTAATATCATGTCATGTGCAAACAGTGAGTGCTTTACTTCTTTTCCAATCAGGATTCCTTTTATTTCTTTTTCTTCTCTGATTGCTGTAACTTGAACTTCCAAAGCTATGTTGAATAATAGTGGTGAAAATGGACACCTTTGCCTTGTTCCTGATCTTCAGAGGAATGCTTTCAGTTTTTCACCATTGAGAATAATGTTTGCTTTAGGCTTCTCATATATGGCCTTTACAATTTTGAGGTAGGTTCCTTCTATGCCCATTTTTTGAAGAGTTTTAATCATAAATGACTGCTGAATTTTGTCAAAGGCTTTTTCCACATCTATTGAGATTATCATATTTTATCTTTCAATTTGTTAATATGGTGTATCACATTGATTGATTTGCATCTATTGAAGAATCCTTGCATTCCAGAAATAAACCCAGCTTGATCATGACGTATGAGCTTTTTGATGTGTTGCTGAATTCTGTTTGCTAAAATTTTGTTGAGGATTTCGCATCTATGTTCATCAGTGATATAGGCCTATAGTTCTCTTTTTTTGTGTTGTCTTTGTTTGGTTTTGGTATCACAGTGATGGTGGCCTCGTAGAATTAGTTTGTAAGTGTTCCTTCCTCTGCAATTTTTTGAAACAGTCTTAGAAGGATAGGCGTTAACGCTTTTCTAAATGTTTGATAGAATTCTCCTGTGAGGCCATCTGGTCCTGGGCTTTTGCTTTTTGGGAGATTTTTGATCACAACTTAAATTTCAGTGCTTATAATTAGGCTGTTCATAATTTCTATTTCTTCCTGGTTCAGTCTTAGAAGATTGAACTTTTCTAGGAATCTGTCCATTTCTTCCAAGTTATCCATTTTATTGCCATATAGTTGTTCATAATAGTCTTTTATAATCCTTTGTATTTCTGCATTGTCTGTTGTAATCTCTTCTTTTTTCATTTCTAATTTTGTTGATTTGATTCTTCTTTCTTTTTTCTTAATGAATCTGGCTAAAGATTTGTCAATTTTGCTTATCTTCTCATAGAACCAGGTTTTAGTTTTCATAATCCTTACTATTGTTTCTTTCTTTTTTCATTTACTTCTGCCCAGATCTTTATGATTTCTTTCCTTCTACTAACTTTGGGGTTTTTTTTTCCTTCTTCTTTTTCCAGTTACTTTAGGTGTAAAGGTAGGTTGTCTATTCGATGTTTTTCTTGTTTGTTGAGGTGGGATTGTATTGCTATAAACTTCCCTCTAAGACCTGCTTTTGCTGCATCCCATAGGTTTTGAGTTGTCGTGTTTTCATTGCCATTTGTTTCTAGAGACTTTTTTAATTTCCCTTTTGATTTCTTCAGTAACCTGTTGGCTATTTAGAAACGTGTTGTTTAATCTCCATGTGTTTGTGTTTCTTACAGTTTTTTTCTTGTAATTGATATCTAGTCTCATAGCATTGTGGTTGGAGAAGATGTTTGATACAATTTCAATTTTCTTAAATTTACGGAGGTTAGATTTGTGACCCAAGATGTGATCTGTCCTAGAGAATGTTCCATGTGCACTTGAGAAAGTGTATTCTTCTGCATTTGGATGGAATGTCCTGAAGATATCAATGAGATCCATCTCATCTAATGTATCATTTAAAGCTTGTGTTTCCTTATTAATTTTCTGTTTTGATGATCTGTCCATTGGTGTGAGTGAGGTGTTAATTGTGTTAATTATTGTGTTACTTCTATTATTGTGTTACTGTCAGTTTCTCCTTTTATGTCTGTTACTGTTTGTCTTATGTATTGAGGTGCTCCTATGCTGGGTGCATAGATATTTACAATTGTTATGTCTTCCTCTTCAATTAATCCCTTGATCATTATGTAGTGTCCTTCCTTATCTCTTGTAATATTCCTTATTTTAAGGTCTATTTTGTCTGATATGAGCATTGCTACTTCAGCTTTCTTTTGTTTCCCATTTGCATGGAATATATGTTTCCATCCTCTCACTGCCAGTCTATATGTATCTTTAGGTCTGAAGTGGGTTTCTTGTAGACAGCATAAATATGGTTCTTGTTTTTGTATCCATTCAGCCAGTCTGTATCTTTTGGTTGGAGCATTTAATCTATTTACATTTAAAGTAATTATTGATATATATGTTCCTATTGCCATTTTCTTCATTGTTTGGAGTTTATTCTGTAGATCTTTTTTGTTCTCTTGTATTTCTTGACTATATAAGTCCTTTTAACATTTGTTGTAAAGCTGGTTTGGTGGTACTGAATTCTCTTAACTTTTGCTTGTCTGAAAAGCTTCTTATTTATCCATCAATTTTGAATGAGATCCTTGCCAGGTACATTAATCTTGGTTGTAGATTTTTCCCTTTCAGTACTTTAAATATATCCTGTCATTCCCTTCTGTCCTGCTGAGTTTCTGCTGAAAGATCAGCTGTTAAGTGTATGGGGTTTCCCTTGTATGTTACTTGTTGCTTCTCCCTTGCTGCTATTAATATTCTTTCTTTGTGTTTAGTCTTTGTTAGTTTGATTAGTCTTGGTGTGTGATTCTTGGACTTGACTGACTATTTCCTTTTCCATGTTGGGGAAATTTCCAACTATAATCTCTTCAAAAATTTTCTCATACCCTTTCATTTTCTCTTCTTCTTCTAGGACCCCTATAATTCAAATGTTGGTGCATTTGATATTGTTCCAGAGGTCTCTGAGACTATCCTAAGTTCTTTTCATTCTTTTTACTTTATTCTGCTCTTCAGAAGTTACTTCCACCATTTTATCTTCCAGCTCATTGATTTGTTCTTCTGCTTCAGATATTCTGCTATTGATTCCTTCTAGAGTATTTTTTAATTTCAGGAATTGTGTAGTTTATCTCTGTATATTTATTCTTTAATTCTTCTAGGTCTTTGTTAATTAATACTTGCATTTAATCTATTTTATTTTCAAGTTTTTTTTTTATCATCTTCGCTATCATTATTCTGAATACTTTTTCAGGTAGTTTGCCTATTCCTTCTTCATTTATTGGGACTTCTGTGTTTCTAGTTTGTTCCTTCATTTGTGGTATTTCCCTGGCTTTTCGTTTTTGTTGTTGTTGTTGTTGTTGTTTTAACTTACTGTGTTTGAGGTCTCCTTTTCCCAGGCTTAAAGGTTTAATTCTTTCTTTCTTTTGGTTCCTGTCCTCTTAAGGTTGGTCCAGTGGTTTGTGTAAGCTTCATATAGGGTGGGGTTTGTGCTGAGCTTTGGTTTGTCTGTTTGACTTTCCTCTGATGGGCAAGGCTGAGTGAGGTGGTAATCCTGTCTGATGATGACTGGGTTTGTATTTTTGTTTTGTGTGTTATTAAATGAGGCATCCTGCACAGGATGCTTCTGGTGGCTGGGTGATGCCAGATCTTGTATTCAAGTGGTTTCCTTTGTGTGAGTTCTCACTAGCTGACACTCCCTAGGGTTAGTTCTCTGGTAGTCTAGGGTCTTGAAGTCAGTGCTGCCACTCGAAAGGCTCAGGGCTTGATCTCTGGTCAGGAACAAAGATTCCACAAATATTTTGTTAGGGCATTAAGTGAGATTAAAGCAAATATCCAAAAACGAGAAACCAAAGATGAACCCCAGACAAATGGCAGTTACAAAATCAGATAAATAATAATTAAAATTATGGAATATACACATATATATATACACCCATGAGCAAAGTCAAAACAGTCCAACAAAAATAAAGTACAGTAGATTGACCCAGTGAACAAAGGAAATAAAAAATTATATTTACCAGTTAAAAGCAAAACTAACTAAAGCACAAACTGGAAAACAAAATTAAAGCAAGATACCAAGTAGGGAATAAAGCAATGAAAACAAAACTAACAAATATGTTGAGAGGAAAGGGAAGAAAGAAAGAAAGAATAGATATGCAAAGTTAAACAGAGGTAGATGAAGAAGATTTATATACATTAAAGATTAACTGCAAGGGGAAAAGAACAGTAGGAAAGGCAAACAATGGAATAAATGTAGAAAAATATAATAGGTTTAAAAAAATTAAAATTATAAAAAAGAGAAAAGAAAAAAAAAACAGAAGAAGAAAGGAAAAAGGAAAACTCCACAGAACTGCAAAAGCCCAACATAGAGGCAGAGGTTTATAACAACAATAAAAAGTGTGACTGAATATACTCATATACATATACACCCATAAGCAAAATCAAAGCAGTCCAAAAAAATAAAGTACAATAGACTGACTGGGCAAACAAAGGAAACCAAAAAATATATCTACCAGAACAAAACTAACTAAAGCACAAACTGGAAAACAAAACTAAAGCGAGGTGCCAACTGGGCAATAAAGTAATGAAAGCAAAACTAACAAATATGTTGAGAGGAAAAGAAATAAAGAATAGATATGCAAAGTTAAAATAGGGATAGGTAAAGAAGATGGCATCACTGACTCTATGGACATGAGTTTGGGTGAACTCCGGGAGTTGGTGATGGACAGGGAGGCCTGGGGTGCTGCGATTCATGGGGTTGCAAAGAGTCGGACACGACTGAGCAACTGAACTGAACTGAAAGAAGATTTATATACATTAAAGATTAACTGCAAGGGGAAAAGAACAGTCATAAAAGAAAACAAAGGCATAAATGTATAAAAATAATAATAGGTTTAAATATTAAAAATTAAAATTAAAAAAAGAGAGAAGAAAGAAAAAAAATAAAACTCTACAGACCTGCAAAAGCCCAATGTAGAGGCAGAGGTTTATAACAACAATAGAAAATGTAAGCTTAATTAGATTTCATAGTGCCAATAAAATCGACAACTACAACAGAAGAGGGGGGGAGTCCAAAAGAATCTACAGAACAATTCAAAACATAAGAATAATAAATGTTTTTCTTGAGTCACTGCTGTCAGAGTCCTTTCTCTGGCTGGGAGTCACAGTCCACCTCAGCTCCCTAGGATGCCCTCCAACACTGTACTGATCTCTGGACCTGCTGTGGGGGCAGCTCAGATTCTAATCTGGTCCTATTTCTGTGTGTTCTTGCCTCCAATAGCTGATGCCTCCACAGTTATCAGAACAAGTGTGTTTTCTTTTGTGGGAGCACTCAATGACATTTTAGGTATTCCATAGATACAGAGTCTGCCTAGTTGATCGTGTGGATTTAATATGCAGCTTGTACCGCTGGTGGGAAGGTTATGGGTCTTCTTCCTTAGCCACGCTGTCCCTGGGTTTCATTTGTGGTTTTATTTCTACCTCTGGGTGTGAGTCATCCACTGGGGTTTGCTCCTGAGGCTGCCCTAGAGGACTTGGGTTTGCCCCTGTGAGGGTCAAGTGTGGAGGTGGTGAAGCTGCTTGGGTCGCAGGGGTTCTGGCAGCTCCAGGTACTCAAGGGAGGTGGCAGCTAGGGCAGCAGGAAATATAGTGCTTCCCTGGTGACTCAGAGGTTAAAGCGTCTGCCTGCAATGCGGGAGACCTGGGTTCGATCCCTGGATCGGGAAGATCCCCTGGAGAAGCAAATGGCAACCCGCTCCAGTATCCTTGCCTGGAGAATCCCATGGACGGAGGAGCCTGGTCGGCTACTGTCCATGGGGTCGCAAAGAGTCGGACACGACTGAGCGACTTCCCTTCACTTCACAGAAGGGTATGGCAACCAGTGTTGGCCAATATACTCCAGTATTCTTGTCTGGAGAACCTCCCTCCCTGACAGAGAAGCCTGGCAGGCCACAGTCTACAGGGTTGCAAGAGTTGAACACTACCAAAGCAATCCTGTGTGCATAGACAAACTTTTTTTTGCCTGTGGTAGCTCTGCCCCAGTGAGAGTTGAACATAAAGGTGGCGCAACTGCTTGGCTTGCCAGGATCCTGGAGGCACCAAGTGTGCAGGGACATGGACTGCCTCTACCGCAGGAGTTCTGGCCCTGTCAGAGCCTCTTTTCGAGCCTCTTGTAGCTGGTGATCAGAAGGCCTCTTTGGCCAGTCTTTCTCTGTAGCTCCGCCTATTCAGGCACATAGAGGGGCCCCCCCGACTGGGGTCCTACTCTGTAGTTCAGTATATCAGTCACTTAAAGGAGAACCTTGGGTGGGGTCCTACTCTGTAGTTCAGCGCGTCAGGAGCTTGATGGGCCAGCTTCTCTTTTGTTCAGCTGCAGATGCTGGCCTGTGGAGAGAGAGAGCTACAGTGAGGGCTTCACCCCTATCCATGACTCAGCAGTATCACCTTGCTTCCATAGCTGCCCGGCTTTCCTCCACAAGCATTTCCCACCACAATCTCCTCCCTCACATCCCCTCAATCTGTCTCTCCACAGTCAACAGCAGCCCTCACCCTGGGATTGCTCTACAATCCCTAAACTCCAGCTCCCAGCGCTGCACCTTCCAGAGGACCTGTGTCCCTATCTGGGATACGTATGGCTGCGGCAAGGACTGTCTGATTCTCATTCCATTTAGGCTGCCACAGATCAGCTGTTTCACTCTAAGCCTTCACTGTTTCTCCCTGACTCAGACAATTGCCCCGATGTGGGGATCAGATCCCTGCTTCCGTTCTCCCACCAGCTGAGGGCAGGTCCAGTCCTACTAACACTCCTGTTTTTCCCCCTCGTTCCTTCTTCCTCCCGAGTTTTGCATGGTTCTATGTATTGTTTTCCACTGGTCAGGTACTCCTGTCCACTCTGAGCTGGTGTTCTGCATGCACTTCTGGGTCTGAAGGTGTGTTCCTGATGTATCTGAGGGAGATGTACTCCACGTCCACTGATTCCTCCACCATCTTGTTCTCCTGCCTGTCCTTGGACTCTTAAAGCTAGGAAGGTTACATCAGGAATAGCTGGCTAGAAATTCTAGAAGAACTGAATTGTGAACATAATCTGATTGCTTATCTTGTAGAAGTGAAAACAGAATTTGAGAAGAAATGGTTCTTCCATTCATTCATTCTAGAAATATTTTCTGAATTCCTATCCTTATGTCAAGCATTGCAACTTCAAACAAGACATTGTGTTTTCCAAGATGGTACTCTTAGGGTAGTGCGAGAAATGTTTACATAAAAAGCAATTGCAATACAATGTAACAAGTACACAGAGCTAAATATGGGCATTATAGGACATCCTGGAAGCTGACCCAAAACCCTTGTCCCAGCACTTAGTAGCTTCTAGCAGAGTGGATGCTTAAGAAATATTTGGTGAATGCATGACTGAACAAGTAAAGAAAAGGCTTCTCAGAGGAGTTAGTAGTTATGGTTAGTCCTTCAAAAATGTGTTAGGAGTTATCAAGATTGTTCTGTGCAGAAAGAACAAGTGCAAAATCCCAAGTGCCAAAGACAGAAAGGCATATCAGAGAAAATCCGAAGAGATCACTATGGTGATCATTATGGTGGATTATAAGGTGTGAGAAGGTGAGAGATAAGAGACATACCATACCCGCAGAAGTGAGCTTTAGATGTCATCTAAGAGGGACTGGACTTTATACAAACAGCAAGTCAGAGCTCCTGAAAAGATGAAAGAAGGAAAGGGATGTGATTAGATTTGTTATTTAGGAAACTCCCTCTGACTACAGCATGGAATATGGACTTTTAAAGCAGGTGTGCACTATTGGAGAGCAATGGCCAAAATGTCACAAGTGTATAGGCTTCCAATCCCCTTCTCCTAACTTCTCCCCAGGAACTAACACACTCCCCTCTGCAGTGGAGCCCTGGAAGGAACCCCCCTCTTCTCTCAGCAGGATTAAGCTTCCTTGCTGAGCAATCTCTTGTCATGTATTTCCCTCATTGTCTTTCTTCTCTTTACATCTGGCCATATAAACAAATCTTATAAAATAACAAGGATATTTCTATGGATTATGTGAAAACATAGGACTTCCTTGTAGCTCAAGTGGTAAAGAATCTGCCTGCGATGCAGGAGACCAGGGTTCAATCCCTGGGTCAAAAAGATTCTCTGGTGAAGGGAATGGCAGTCCACTCCAGTATCCTTGCCTGGAGAATTCCATGGACAGAGGAGCCTGGTGGGCTACAGTTCATGGGGTCACAGAGTTGGACACGACTGAGTGACTAACACACACACACACACACACACACACACACACACACACACACACGTGAAAACAATTAGTTCCCAGGAAGATGAAAAAGAGCATCAGAGAGATGATACTGGGATCTCTGGGGTTTCCAGACAGTCAAGGACCAAGTGTAACAAACCCATCCTTCTAACAAAATTTGGTTTCAGAAATGGAGTGTCTGATTTTAGCTAAAAGTCATTCAGTCATTTCTGACTCTTTGCAACCCCATGAACTGCAGGCCACCAGGCTCCTCTGTCCATGGAATTCACCAGGCAAGAATGCTGGAGTGGGTTGCTGTTTCCTTTTCCAGATCTTCCAAACTCAGGAATTGAACCCTGGTCTCCTGCATTGCAGGCAAATTCTTTACCATCTGAGCCACCAGGGAAGCCCTGAATTTTAGTTAACCCTCTATTTTTAGGACATCAAATGTGAGAAACCTTCTCAAAAGAGCCATGACTTGGCTCATTTCATGTATAGGGAAGAGAGAGAAGTTCCAGAGTGTTTGTTTATCCATCATCCCTTGTCAAAAATACTCAAATTCTGTTGGAGTTACTTTGTTCTTCATGCTTACCCAACAGTATCTTAATCTTTCTTATGTATCCACAAGAACTTTTCTTTTTACTTTTCTGAGATAAGAAAGACTGAATTTTATTGTGAAGGAATTTAATGTTTGATAAACTGTTTTACATTAGCACAGTTTTCGATATACAGAAAAATTGTGAAGGTAATCCAGAGGTTTCTCATATACCTCACACTCAGTTCCCCCTCTTTGTAGTGTATATTAGTATACACTTGTCACAGTTAATGAGCCAATATTGATACATTACTGTTGATGAAAGTCTATCCATTATTTAGATTTAAAAACCAAAGCACTTTTAAATTTCTTCGTACAATTATGCTACAGAAACTCCTTATAACTAAGGGTACATATTTGGAGTTAGACTGCCCAAGTTCAATTCTGGGTCCACCTCTTAGCTCTGTATGCACACATGTGAAGTAGCTTCAGTCATGTCTGACTCTTTGAGACCTCCTGGACTGTAGCCTGCCAGGCTCCTCTGTCCATGGGATTCTCTAGGCAAGAATACCAGAGTGGGTTGCCATTTCCTCCTCCAGGGTTGCCACTTCCAGACCCAGGGATCAAACCTGCATCTCTTATGCCTCCTGCATTGACAGGTGGGTTCTTTACCACTGAGCCACCTAGAAAACCCCTTATTAGCTATATGACCTATATAATTCAACTCTCTGTATCTCAGTTCCCCCGTCTGTAAACTGGGAATAATAGCAGTTCTTATCCACTAGGATTGTCCTGATAATTAAACGACAATTCATAAGAACCCTTTAACACAGCCTTAGCCACAGAATAAAAGCTCAGTAAGTGAAAGTTATGCAGTTGATGGTACTTGTCCAGTTAGAAGTCTCAGATTTTTCTCAATATTTTTTCTGTACATACTCCTTTGTCCTATGACATTCTAAAAATAGTTTTAAAGTAAGTTGCTTCAGGTTTGAGTAACTGTAATTGTACTTCTCAACACTCAGAAATAACTTGCAATCCCATTTAATGTAGACATCAATAATGAAATCTCTAAAGGATAAGTGATTCCTACAAACTTTATTCATTACAGAGAGGTGAGTGGGTATAATGGTGAGAAGGATTGATTAGTAGATAAGAGAGACAGGCATTTTAACACTCACTATGCTGAGTACAATGAATAATAGAGTGACCTTAACAAACTTAATTAACCTCTGGTTTTTCCCATCTGTAAAAATGAGTTGCTGTGTGTATTTAATAATAAAGTGTATGTAAACTTGCCAGGTGGCACAATGGTAATGAATTTGCCTGCCAATGCAGGAGACACAAGAGATGCGAGTTTGATCGCTGGATTGGGAAGATCCCCTGGAGTAGGAAATGGCAACCCACTCCAGTATTCTGGCCTGGAGAATTCTGTGGACAGAGGAGCCTGGCTGTCACAAAGAGTCAGATACAACTAAGCAACTGAGCACACACACACAAACTTCCTGGCACATAGCAACTACTCAATAAACAAAATTATCATTGTTTCTTAACTTACTAAAGATCCAGGGGAAAAATGAAGATTTTGTAGCCTAATCTGTTTCTCTTTCTCTGTAATGTACACATTTGTTGCTGAAACAGAATGAATTCCCAACACCTCATCAAAAGAAATACTTGAATGTAGAAAAATAATCAATCTCTTTGGAGTTGATACCATTTGTTTCACATAGATCAGAACTTCTTTGCCTAGTCTGAACCTCTATAATGTCATTAGGAAGGAATCAGACTTCCTTAATCCAGTAATTCTTTGGTTATTATTTCAAAGGAGAGGAGTCAAAGTTAGATTCACATAAGGACTCTCCCTTCTTCATTATCCATGTGGGAAAATGTACTTGATTCCAAATAGCTCACATAGAACCCAGTTATAAGTCTTTGATAAAGAGACCATACTGGAATCAGATAATCTTCCTATTGTCTTTAACTCTCCCATCTACCTACTTTGGAGCAACCATTTGCACCTAGGAAAAGACTAAAATGCAAGGGTTTACAAAACACAAGAAGAACCAAAGAGCTGAACTTCTACCTGGAATAGGCAGTCGTTCCTTAAGGGGACAAGAATGGAATTTCTAGAGAACACAGCTTGGCTTGACCAAGGCTATACAAGGAAGAACTGTGGGTGGGGAAAACCAGATGGTATATTCCCTTGGAACACCCTAATAAGACTGCAAGCTTTTCCTTTTTACTTATTTTAGTGTGAAACAAAGGCCAAATTAGATATATTAAGTCTTAATACCCCATCTGTACTACTCAGGAATTCAGCCCTACCACAAACACTAGAGATGACTTCTGCCACACTCAGGTGAAGGCCCATCAAAGTTCTTCCTACAGATAACTCAGAAAGAAATTCTGACTGTTAGATGCTGTAAGCATTGAGGCATAGGAAGCCAATTACCCTATTTCTCTCCTCTTCTCCACCTATCCCCCTCCCCCAACAAACCTGGGAGAATCACACAGTATAGAACAGACAAAGAGCCCAGGTATACTTTGTTGGCCTGCAGTGATCTTGTCTATTAAGTAGATCATCACATTACTGACAGAGAAAATTACAGTCAAAATTATTTGAAGTCTCATGGCAGAACTGAGTTATATACAGGCTCTATTATTTAATCTCTGTATTCTTGTCTTGGGACTGACAAAGGCTAGTGGGAACATTTTGAAGGTGGCCTGAAGACAGGGACTCAGATGCTTCTGGCAGAAACCCACCCAGAGGACCAAGGACATGGATAATACTGAGAATATATGTATTAGTCAAGACAAGCAAGGTCAGGCTGCAGTGGCAAAGTAACCCCAAATCTCAGTGGTTTAATACAATAAGGTTTATTTCTCACTTATGTCACATGTCCACTTCAGATCTACAAGGCTCTGTTCCACTCACAGACCCAGATGAACTGAGGCTTTGCCATTTCATAGCTGTATCATCTGGAACACTTACCTCTCTTATCAGCAAGAGAAGAAAAATATCTCAGGTCAGGCTACCTTGGAAATAGACCAAGATGATTCTGTGCAGAGCAGAGTTAACTCAAAATTGAAGTCTATGAGAAAAAGGGAAATTGGTTGAGCAAAAAGAATTACTGAACATCAGTAACAACAAAGGTCTTGGCAACATGCAGGGAGTTCTAGAGCTGAAATGGTTGTTCAGCATTGTTTCACCTTAAGTCAAAGGATCGGAGCACTTATTATTCCACATCAATCCTCTCCATCAATTCAGAGTCCTGGACTCCACATTATTCTGTGAGTGAGTGAGTGACAGTTGCTCAGTCGTGTCTGACTCTTTGTGACCCCATGGCCTATATAGTCCATGGAATTCTCCAGGCCAGAATACTGGAGTAGCCATTCCCTTCTCTGGGGGATCTTCCCAACCCAAGGATTGAACAAAGGTCTCCCACATTGCAGGCAGATTCTTTACCAGCTGAGCCACAGGGAAGCCCAAGAAAACTGGAGTCGGTACCCTATCCTCCAGGGGATCTTGCCGACCCAGGATTATTCTAGTACGTCCTGTCACCTGGCTTTCAGTTCTGTTCAAGTTGCCTACTCTCTTACTTCACATCATCATGATGAACATCTTCGCCTGGACACCTACCAATTACCTTCTGTTGCATCTTTCAGACAGGTCTCCCTAACCAAGTACCTTTTTGAATTTCTGATACCCTAAACCCTGAAACCCTAGAATTCAGCCAAGACCATTAAACTGGGAAAGAAAGAAAAATTTCTCCACCTTAACATTCTTTGTTAAGGTACATTTCTGTGATGAACTAGTTTTTTTCTTTTAATTACTTGCTTCTTTCTCACTGTCCCTGTATATACACATTACTTTTTTATCATTAGGGAGTCATTACTTACTTCATCTAGACAATGCCCTGTGTTTTAAGGACCTAGACCAATCATAATTAAAGCAGGGTATAGATCACTGCATACACAGCATTAGTCCTTGGACATGCAGTAGCTATTAACCTACTTTAATAATTGACTGAGACTATTGATTCTTTAAATATAGTATATGTTTCTATCTTGGTGGAACCAATTACAGTTTATAAGTCTGTTGAAGAATAGCTGACTCCTCAAAACTCAACTCACTCAATCTCAGGGACTTGGGAGATAATGAATGACAACTAAATGACCTCTGACCCATGGATGAGAGGGGCTGGGCTACTGATTGAGTACAACTCAAATGCTCTATGAGTATTTCCACTGAAATGGTACCTAGGGATGGAGTATGTGAGGAGCAGGACAGTCTAATGGGACAGGCCATCATTATAAATCTACTGTGATTGCCTACTTAAACCAGACTTCACGAGTGAGTAGCCAGCCACAGACATAGTTTTGAATTAGTGCCCATCTTTAAAATTGGAAAATTTCTCTTAACGGTTTGTATTCCAAGCATGAATCAAAAAGTCAGCCTTGACAGTGCTGAGCCATCCTTGTGGCAGTAACTGAGAGGTCAAGGAGGGGCTGCTTCCCACAGGACACTCACTCTCCAGGTCACGAGGGTGCCACGACTCCCCAGTGTTATGGACTGAACTATGTCCCCCTCAAATCCATATATTAAAGCTCTAACCCCCAGTATGACTGTAGCTGGAGATTGGCTGCTTGAAGAGATAATCAAGGTTAGATAAGGGTCTTAAGGGTGGAGCCCTAATCCATTAGGACTGATGCCCTTCTCAGAGGAGGAAGAGACACCAGGGATGCATATCCACAGAGGAAAGACCCCAGGAGGACACAGCAAGAGACAGCCATCGGCAAGTCAAGCAGACAAGCCTCAGGAGAAAACAAGTTTGCTGACACCTTGATGTTGGACTTTGTGCCTCCACAGCTGCGAGAAATAAATTTCCGCCACTTAAGCTGCCCTGCTGCTGCTGCTGCTAAGTCTCGTCAGTCGTGTCTGACTCTGTGCGACCCCACAGACGGCAGCCCAACAGGCTCCTCTGTCCCTGGGATTCTCCAGGCAAGAATACTGGAGTGGGCTGCCATTTCCTTCTCCAATTATGAAAGTGAAAAGTGAAAGTGAAGTCGCTCAGTCGTGTTCAAGTCTTAGCGACCCCACGGACTGCAGCCTACCAGGCTCCTCCGACCATGGGATTTTCCAGGCAAGAGTACTGGAGTGGGGTGCCATTGCCTTCTCCGATTTAAGCTGCCCAGCATGTGGTATTTTGTAATGGCAGCCTGAGCCACCCAAGACACCCACTGTGCTAACCACACAGTCCATCACTGGGCCTGTGCTGTAGAGTTTGCTCTCACGCCCCAATCATCTCACTCATTCCCCCTCTGGGTCCAGGAGGAATTTCACCTGTGACCCATGGGACAATTACTTAGAGCAACAATAAAATGTAGATGGCTCTGCAGTTAAAAAAAAAAAAAAAGTGACTTTGGGAGAAGATCTTGAAGTAGGTAAAATGAAAATCAGTTTAAATATTTAGGTAAAAACAGTTTCAGCAAAAGCAAACATCCCTCATACAAAACACACCTCCATAGACAAAATTTTAACAGTTTGTAAAATTATATCAAGTTTCAGAAGAATATAGCAGTTATGATTACTGCTTTTGAAACAAAAGGTGGAGGAAATTCTGAGTCCGTGTCTTGTCTGTGCCACCTTCTGATTCTGTTCTCTTGATCTCCATTTCCTCAGCTTAAAAAAAAAATAAAATAGTAGTAGAGGGATGTGTATTAGCCATCCAAGGACCTAGCAAGGGCCTGGAACATGAAAGAGCAAAGTAACTGAACCTGCTCTCAATTACAAATAACAGAAATTCCAGCTTAAAGTGGTCTGAATGATAAGGAATTGGCTCAAAGGCTGGAAATCCAAAATTGGGGTGGGTTGCAGAGCTGACTTAATCCGATAGCTCCAACAAGCTCTGCTTCTCTGCAGTTACCTTAACTCTAGTCTCACTACCACGTGTCAACTTCATCCTCAGACTGGTAGTAAATGGCTATCGCAGATCTGGGTTCTAAAATGTCTAGAAGAAACAAGTATGGTTTTTTCCTATGATTTTCTCCATAAGTACCCACAATTTTTTTTTCATGCCCCATTGAGTCAAATGCTCCTGCCATTTCCTTGTTGCTAGGGAAATGTCATTATCTGACTGGCTTAGCCCTGGATTCCTAAAAGTGAAAGCGAAGTCACTCAGTTGCTCAGTTGTGTCCGACTGTTTGTGACCCCATGGACTGTAGCCTTCGAGGTTCCTCCACCCATGGCATTTTCCAGGCAAGGTGCTGGAGTGGGTTGCCCTTTCCTTCTGCAGGGGATCTTCCTGACCCAGGGATTGAACCTGGGTCTCCAGCATTACAGACAGATGCTTTACCATCTGAGCCACCAGGGAAGCGGATTCTTGAACCCATCATTAGTAAAGAGAATGGTACTATGAGTAGTTTGAAACAAAGATCACTCCTAGAGTTCTTATCAGTTGAAGGGAGAGGTGGCAGATGCCTTAACAAAATCTGAGTCCTGCTGTGAGGAAACTGGATAATAGAAGCTGTGCAGGTGACCAACAGTGACCACTATATTAATATTTTCTTAGCGAAAGAAAGAGAAATCACAATTCGTGGAACTGAGGTCCTCCTTAGGCCATTTTTTAATCTTCACATCAGCACTGTGAGGTGGGCTTTTTGATGCCCATTTCGTAAGGAACTACCAGAGAGAGGAGCATCCTGGGTCACAAATCTAAAAAGCCGTCAAGAGTCAGAGTCTCACCTCTGAGACTTTGCTCCTTTTCTGTACGATGAATGTAGCAGCAGCACTTATCTCACAGGGCATTGTGAGAACTGAATGAGTTAATACCTGTGACATGCTTGGAGAGTGTCTGGTACACAGTGAGGATGCAGTAACATCTGGCATTGTCCTAACTTCATTTCATGGGATCTGAGTTCATCAGTGGTAAGAAACTCCACTGTTTTGGTGAGATAGAGAGAGAGGCAGGGAGGGAAGGAAAGAAGGAAAAGAGAAAGGAAGAGAGGGAGAGGAAGAAAGAAGGAAGAGAGGGTGAGGAAGAAAGAGAAAGAAAGAGGAAGGAAGGCTATTAATTAAACTGTAACCTAAGACATTCTTATCCTTTAAAATTTTATATGCATTGGCAGAATACTTTTGACTTAATGAAATATAGATTTCCTTATCATAAATCACCTTTGTGTATACATTAAAAGGAAATGTAACTGAAATAAATTGGTTAAGGTATTCCTAAAACTACTTCAAAAGTCAGAGCTATAATCTTCATCACTTTTCCACTTAGTCATCAGTATCCAAGTTCTTCGCATGATGTCATCCCTCAGTATCATGAAGAGTACTTTACTTCTAAATTAACTCCAAAAATCATAAAAAGCCTTTTCTGAGGGCCTTCCTTAACATGCTTTTGTAGCTCTGTAGAGGCAATCTTCATGGACTCTGGCTGTGGAGAAATTGCCCATAGTCTGAACAAAAATTGATTTCTAGCAGTTGAAAGAGTACTCCACTACTGTCTCCAGGATTTTCCTGCAACCTTTTGACACCCATTCAGCAGGTTTCCTGCTGACACTTTTTTTAAATTAATTTATTTTAATTGGAGACTAATTACTTTACAATATTATAGTGGGTTTTGCCATACCTGCTGACACCTTGAATGCACGTATACATGATGCCAACCACCTCACAATAGCTGCCTTCCTAAGAAAGATTGTAAACTGCCATCAAGTAAACCAGTCCATCCTAAAGGAAATCAGTCCTGAATATTCATTGGAAGGACTGATGCTGAAGCTGAAACTCCAATACGTTGGCTACCTGATGCGAAGAACCAACTCATTGGAAAAGACCCTGATGCTGGGAAAGATTGAAGGTGGGAAGAGAAGGGGACAATAGAGGATGAGGTGGTTGGATGGCATCACCAATGCAATGGACATGAGTATGAGTAGGCTCTGGGAGTTGGTGATGGACAGGAAAGCCTGGTGTGCTGCAGTCCATGGGGTTGCAAAGAGTTGGACATGATTGAGCAACTGAGCTGAACTGAACTGAATCAGGTAAAGATGTATTCCAGTTTCAGAGTTCTTAAAATATGAATGATGTGACTCTTGCAGTTGATAAAACAAAGCACACTGATTATTAGTTTTATTCTTGTTTTTAGCTGTTTATCTACAAAGACTATAAGCCTGACAGTAAAACCAAAATCAGATGCCAAATAGCAACAAAGTGGTAATCAAATACAGACAAAAATTGAAAACAAGTTGAGTTACACTTAGCT
Source organism: Oryx dammah (assembly GCF_014754425.2). Lineage (NCBI taxonomy): Eukaryota > Metazoa > Chordata > Mammalia > Artiodactyla > Bovidae > Oryx > Oryx dammah. Next base: position 59,157,328 of record NW_024070203.1, read on the forward strand.
CTTATTGAGAAATTTTAAAAGTCAGATGATAGAGACCACAAAAGAGTTTATTTGAAGGACTTCTTGGTGGTACAGTGGTTAAGAGTCCACCTGCCAATGCAGGCAATACAGGTTCAATCCCTGGTCTGGGAAGATCCCACATGCCTCGGATCAACTAAGCCTGAGTGTCACAACCGCTGAGCCCATGCTCCAGAGCCCGTGCTCTGCAACAAGAAAAGCCACTGCAATGAGAAGCATCGCAACTAGAGAGAGTCCCCTGCTCTTCACAACTAGAGAGAGTCCCCTGCTCGTCACAACTAGAGAAAGCCCGCACACAACACCGAGGACCCAATGCAGCCAGAAATAAAAATAAATAATTTTTAAAAATCCACCAGAGAAGTAGCTTATCTTATTGGTTAGAGATAGTAAGCACAGAAACTGACTCTAACAAGTCATCCTGAGACTGTTTTTTTGTCTTTTGTAAATAGTGAAAGGAATCAAAAACTTGAAGTGCAGAAGCATTGAAATGTCCATATAAGCCCATCCCTGCAAGAGCCCTGATATCTGTATTTTTGTTTAAAAAGGACGCTTATTTACTTATTTTTGGCTGCACTGGGTCTTTGTGCTGGGCATGGGCTTTCTCTAGTTGTGGAGCACAGGCTTCTCATCGTGGTAGCTTCTCGTGTCGCCAAGTACAGGCTCTAGCACACCAGGTCTCAGGAGTTCTAGCACATGGGCTTGGTTGCCCCGAGGCGTGTCAGATCTCCCCAGATCAGGCATCAAACCTGAGTCCCTGCATTGGCAGGCAGACTCTCAACCACTGGATTTCAAGGGAAACCCCGATACCTGTATTTTCAACAAGCTCCTCAGGAGACATTGAGGCCCAACCTGTGTAGGGTGAATGGACCACCAGGGGCCCATACTCAGCTAAGCCACTTAGGGGACCTGAGACCGAAGACACCTGAAAGAACAACCCACTGAGAAGGGACTTCTGCCTCAGTGCTTTAGTTCATGGAGAACTGATGGAGAAGGAAAGACATTGCTTCTCACGTTTACTTTTTAAACCTGCTCTGTAAAATAATAATAAATTGCCTTTCTGACTAACTGTGAGATATTTTAATGAGAAGATTTAAGATCTGTCCTTTGAATGAAAAATTGGGATAGTTCAAATTTTGAAGTTCACAGGTAGGATCATACCAGTGTCTGACAGATATAACTACCAACATCTCAAGATGCGTAAAGATAGGTCTCTTAAATGCCACATCTGTTAATAACTTTGCAGAGTTCAAAAACATCTCTGTAGTTCTTTAAAAGTCTTGTAATTAGCTATGTCAGCCGAGAAGATTTAGCAAAATAGAACATATCCTACTAAGAGTTGCTGCATGAGTAGAATGTCTCTTCTTTTAATAACAAGATATCCCTTCAGGAAATATTTTACAGATCTCAAGATCATGTTTATTAATTTCTGCTGCGCTTCATTAATTTAGTCCATCAGTTAGTCAGTCCATCAACAAACATCTTTAAATTCCTACTCTTTGCCAGACACTGTAATAGATGGTGCCAGAATAGAAAAATGACCAAGAGTTGACCCTTCTTCCTTAGGAGATCGTAGTCTAGTGGGGACAGATAAATAGGATAATGATTTTAAAAGAGTGTGGTGTGTGGTTTGCTAGAAAGAAGCAGAAGAGGCAAAGAATTAACTAATCACATACTTAAGAACTGGAATAAGTCTATCTTAGAGAAAAGAATACTCTTTGTGGCTAATTATAGCCAGGTTCTTCCTGGAAATTCCCAGACCATATTTCCCTTTTTTCTTAGGTAATCTGAATATAATAAAAGTGGTATGATGACTATGGGCTTCCCTAGTGGCTCAACAGTAAAGAATCTGCCTGAAATGCAGGAGACCTGGGTTCAGTCCCCAGGCTGGGATGATGCCCTGGAGAAGGGAACAGCTACCCACTCCAGTATTCTGGCCTGGAGAATTCCATGGACTGTATAGCCGATGGGATTGCAAAGAGTCAGACACGACTGAGAGACTTTCACTATCCACTATGAATTTGAAAATATTGATCCTTGTTTTAGCCTTTTCCCTATAGACATATTTCTTTTGAAAAATGCATAATTCCAAGAGATTTATTCTAAACCAAAAAGTCTATTTCTTCCACAATGACAAGGATCCTAACCTAGAACACAGATGGTAATGGAGAGGAACAGATGGAGTCAAGTGATATTATAGAAGCAGATAAGTGGGTCTGACTCATTTATAGGTGATGAGTGATAAGATAGAGTAAAAGATACTTCCCAGGGACCTGTATCAAGTGATAAGGAACATAGTGGTGTCAGAGAAGCTTCAAAATACAACATGTGTCTCTATTTCTATTTTGCAAATAAGATCATCTGTACCATTTTTCTGGATTCCACATATATATGTTAATATACAATATTTGTGTTTCTCTTTCTGATATATTTTACTCTGTATGACAGTCTCTAGGTCCATCCACATCTCTACAAATGACCCAATATCATTCGTTTTTATAGCTGGGTAATATTCCATTGGATATATGTACAACACCTTCTTTATTCATTCCTCTGTTGATGGACATTTAGGTTACTTCCATGTTCTGACTATTGTAAATGCTGTTGCAATGAACACTGGGGTGCATGTGTCTTGAAATATGATTTTCTCTGGGTATTTATCCAGTAGTGAGATTGCTAAAACATATGGACACCCAGCAGGTAAAATAGAGGTAGGATGGACTGGGAGATTGGGATTGATACATATACACTATTGATATTATGTATAAAATAGATAACTACTGAGAACCTACAGTATAGCTCAGAGAACTCTTTCCCTTGTGGCTCCACTGGTAAAGAATCTGCCTGCAATGTGGGAGACCGGGGTTCAATCCTTGGGTTGGAAAGATCCCCTGGAGAAGGGAAAGGCTACCCACTCCAGTATTCTGGCCTGGAGAATTCCATGGACTGTATAGTCAGTCCATGGGGTTGTTAAGAGTTGGACATGACTGAGCAACTTTCACTTTCATTGAGAGTCTACAGTATAAACTCAGAGAACTCTACTCAGTGCTCTGTAGTGACCTAAATGGGAAGGAAATCCAGAAAAGAGGGGATATATGTATACATATGACTGATTCACTTTGTTGTACAGTAGAAACGAATACAACATTGTAAAGCAATGATACTCCAATAAAAATTAATTTTAAAAAATTAAAAAACTAAAGGAAACCAAAGACAAAAATTAAAAAAAAAAAAGCACATTGTTTGAGGCATATCAAATTGAAAGTGCTTTTAGTTACTATCATTCAAAGGGATGTTGAACAGATAATTTAAAGTATGGGCTAGAGCTCAGCAGGGAGAATGAGTTAGCCACAAAGATCTGAAAATCATCAATGTATTAGTGACAACGATATCTATGACATCAATACCCACTGAGGTAAGAATCCTTTGCATTTGATGGCATGTGGTGATTTCCTAAGCACATTTAAAATATAATATCCATCTGAGGTAGGTGGTTCAAAAGCAGTTATTCCCATTTTAAAGATGAGTACAGTAAGAACAAACAGGTTAATACTTGCCCAAATCCACATGTCCACTCCAGAACTCAGCCGCAGTGGATCCAATTCCAGTGTTCTTTTATTGTTTCATGCTGACTCATAAGGAGACCATTGTCTGTAAAGTCATGGGGAAAGCCTTGGGGCTAAATACTGTGCTTTCCAACTTAGGTAAACCTAATCACTCAGAAGCAGATTTCAAATTCTCCATTGCATAAACTCATAACCACTTAAAACACACGCAAACTTACATGTGCTTCATTCTGAGATTACTGTAGGTACTTCCTCCCCAGGAAGTACTGTACCTTCCTCCCACAGTTGACATCGGCCTGCTTCACGTTGTACTTTTAGAAGTCTCCCACCTCCTGTCAGGGAAAAAAAATTTCCAGTTAACCAAGTGTTATGGCTCAGATGGTAAAGAATCTGCCTGCAATGCAGGAGACCCGAATTTGATCCCTGGGTCAGGAAGATTCCCTGGAGGAGGTAATAGCTACCCACTCCAGTATTCTTGCCTGGAGAATTCCATGGACAGAGGAGCCTGGTGGGAGTCCATGTGGTCGCAGAGTCAGACACGACTGAACAATTAACACTTTCTTTTTCACTTTATGTTGCCCTCTACTTGCTCTCCGGTGGCAAGAAGAATCAGTTGCCCTGTGCCGTGTACCTGAATTCAGAAACATGCTGAGAGTACAGACCATCCGAGTAGATTTTCAGATCCCACATACCATCCTTCTATCCACGGAGGGCTGACGGGGAGCTTCTTGTTGTTGTTGTTGTTTAGTAGCCAAGTTGTGTCCAACTCACTGTGACCCCATGGACTGTAGCCCACCAGGCTACTCTGCCCAGGGGCTTTCCCAGCCAAGAATATTGGAGTGGGTTCCCATTTCCTTCTCCAGAGGATCTTCCCGACCTAGGGACTGAACCTTCATCTCCTGCATTGCAGGCAGATTCTTTACCACTGAGTCATCTGGGAAGCCCTGACAGCGAGCTTAGGTGCACAGAAGAGCGACGTCAGTGACTGAATCATTGGGGTGTAAGATTCAAGTGACTTAGATCAGAATATTCTCTAACCTAAATTATATTTCACAAGAAACTGGTTACAACTCTTAAGGAAATGGTTATTTATTTTCCAGAGGGAAAGAGTTTTGAATATTTGAAGTGAAATGGTATTGAATGAATGGGATGAATAGGATTTCAGAAGGAATTTTTGTCAGAATTGGCCTATCTCAAAGCAAATAGCAAGAACTATTTGTGGAATAGGGAGAGGCAGTGAAGCAGCTCAGAGAAGGAAGCAAAAACAGGACTACCCCACCCTGAAACTCACTAGTCTTAGAAGCAGTGTGTGCTCAACCATGAAGAACTACATCTACTTTCAAAAGTGCAAAGTGAACATTTTTCAAGTAAAGCCACAATGGTGGCTAGTGAACAGCAGTAAAATGATCGAGAAATCGAAAGATATAAAGCAATTTCAGCAACTGAAATAAAGCTCCAGACATGACACTGCTGTCACATCACAAGTAAATGTCAGACGTTGTATATTTTTATATACAGTGCCATTAAATTTAACGGGGATTTTCCATGCACAAAGGCCCTGGAGTTTGGGTACATGAGACAATGATTTGAATTGCTAATACCAAAAATGGATCAGAAGGGCCTCTACAGCCTTGGAAAGGTAGTTTGGGACATGAGCCATTTTTCTTGATAGGGGTGATGTGAGTGCTATTCGGCTATTGATTTATTAGGATAGTCTCAGTTAGACTTCCTTTATTTTAAAATTTTATTTATTTTTGGCTGTGCTGGGTGATTATTGCTGCAAGCAGGCTTTCTCTAGTTGTGTCTGGCAGGGCTACTCTTACAGAGGAGCACCAGTTCTAGGGCTGGAGAGCTTAACTGCCCCACAGCATGTGGGATCTTCACGGACCAGGAATAGAAGCCATGTTCCCTGCACTGGCAGGTGGATTCTCAACCACTGGATCACCAAGGAAGACCCTGGACTCCCTTTTTTATTACTATATCCCTTTAATGTAGACACTGACAAAACAGCTCATTTAGATGGAAGATGAATGGGGAAAATGAAATCAAAGATAGGCGGTGACAAAAAAATAAAAATACTTTTTGGGAAACATTGAAGGAGAGTCAGAAAAGGGATTTAGGTAAGGAACATAAGGGCTTCCCTGGTGCCTGCAATGCAGGAGACCCTGGTTCAGTCCCTGGGTGAGGAAAATCCCCTGGAGAAAGAAATGGCAACCTACTCCAGTATTCTTGCCTGGAGAAGCCCCCGGACAGAGGAGCCTAACGGGCTACAGTCCTTGAGGCCGCAAAGAGTCAGACACAACTGAGCAACTAAACACACACACACAAGGAACATTAAGAAATGGACAATCTTTTTGTGGTGATTTGGTAAATTTCATTCTTGATTAGATATATGATGGTATTAAATAAGAGCTATCTCTTTCAAAATACAAAAAGAAATAAATATAAGCATATTCTAATAGTGTCATTAGGAATAGACTTTTTAATGCCTTTGCTATAGTTTGCATTTTCCAAATAAGGCTGTTTGTTTCTATGATGGGAAAAAAAATGACCTAATTTAAATATACATGATTACTTTTAAGTAAAATCTTAAAGATCAGTCATCATCAGCTTTTTATAATAATGGAACAGCCCAGAGCTTTAGCCTCCACAACCTCCACATTGCAGAAAAGAGCTGAATATGAGTTGGAAGATCTACTTCCAGTGCATTTAACCAGTTATAGTGTTTGGGTAAATCACTTTGAGTCTCTAAGCTCCGGTTTCCTAACAGGTAAAATCAGAACAGCAGTGGTAACCCACTCACTTCATAGAGATAGAAAGAACAGAAGATAATCTGTGTTTTCAACTACAGCACCATCTACAAAGTGTTAGTTGTGGTGTAAACAATACTAAAATGCACATTAGCTCAATCTCAAAGAGTCAGTTTATAAAAATCTTTATCTTGTTTTCTTTTTTATAATGCATTATAATGTATTCTTGTATAAAATAAAAATGTGAAAGTACAAATATATATATAGAAGGAACTAAGAATCAACCATAAATACTGTCATCCAGAAAAAAAAAAACTACTGTTCATGTATTCTTTACCTTTATATATTGATTATAATGAATGTTGCGTTAGTCACAAACTTGGTAGAGAATTGAATTCAAAGAAAGATGGTTCAAACAAAGAGACTTCATGAAGGGACTGCTTTCAGAAGTGTGGCCAGGGAAGGTTGAGGCACACCACATAGCAAGAATGGCAAGCTGTTGCATCCGTTTAGCCAAAGGCCAAAGGAAGAGAATACAGCTACTCGGCAGGAGTTGTAGTCAGAGTTACAGATTTGATGCCAGAGGAGAAAGAAATCAAACATCAGAGCACTTTCTTCTCCAACTGTCCAGTCTTAAGCCCATACCTTCCACTGGTCACAACCAATTGGAAGGCCACTGATGAAGAAGCACCCAAAATATAGTTTACAGAAGTCAGCCAACCCTTCAGGGCACACAGCGAGGCAGACATGAGAGTGGAAAACCGATCTGACAGGAGGCAGGAAATTAAGGATCAACTAGTGTGCACACAAAAATAGGAAATAAAATATGCAGATACCTTCAAAAATTACACTTTTGGTTAACATTACATCAATGACCATTTTTGTATGGTATTATAAGTTTTCCTGTGGCAGAATTTTTTACCACTTGTAGCATTTTGTCAACAGAATATGTCATAATTTATTTGAAGTGCACAAATTATTTATTTTTTCTCCTCCAAATATTATCATGTATCAAAATTTTTATATGTATCCCATAATTGTATTATAAATTCCTAGAGTTACTAGATTATAAGGTCTGAACACATTTTAAAGTTCTTAGTACATATACCAAATTCTCCTCCATAAAATACACAAGAGTGCCCATTTCAGTATAAATTCACCAATAGCAGGCATTTTTATATATTTAATTTTGCCACATCAATCAGTGAAAAAAAATTGATCTTATTTTATAATTTTAATTTATTTTATTACTAGTAATATTGAACATGTTTTCAATTTCACTATTTCTTCTCTAGAGAATTGATTCCTGTCTTTTCCTGAGTCTTCTTTTAAACAAGAAATCATTTGAAATAAAATATTTTCGTGTCAATGTATTCTCTAGATGTTTTACGTATAAATGTCTTGCTGCCACAAATTATTTTCTACCATTTTGGTTTTATTTAAATGTTCAAAACATAGCTGTGCTGTGCTTAGTCATATCTGCCTCTTTGTGACCCCAAGGGCTATAATCTACCAGGCTCCTCTGTCCATGGAATTTTTCAGGGAAGAATACTGGAGTGGGTTGCCATTTCCTTCTCCAGGAGATCTTCCTGACCCAGGGACCAAACCCACATCTCTTGTGTCTCCTGCATCAGCAGGCAGATTCTTTATCACTAGCACAACCTGGGAAGTCCATATATTTATAGGTGAATTCCAATTTTTTAAAATCTTAGAAACTTAAAATTCCATATTATTTTGTAATCATTGAATCATAATTTTGCTATTATAATCCATCACTGACTTCTGAAATGAGTTACTTTACATTTAAGAAGGTAGAAATATAGGATGATGGAAAGGTGATTTGCTGAAACCATATAAATTATACTTTTAAATAATGTCTTCTACAGGAAAGCAAAGAAAGAAACTAAGAACCTATGGCAGGCTGGAAAAATATGGCCACAGTATTTTGCGACTACTCCTATCAAACTGCAGAATATATTCCCCACCCTTAACTATGGGCTGGCTTGTGCCCTGCTTTGACCAATAAATAGAATATGACAGGAGTGACATTATGGAGATTCTAGAGCTTAGGCTTCAGGAGACTTCACAGCTTCTGCTTTTGCCTCTTGAAACAGGACCCTGACCAGCCATGAAAGGAAGCTGGTTTAGCTTAGCAGAAGCTAAGAGGCCACATGGAGAAGAACTAGGCACTTTTGTCTGCAACCAGCACCAATAGCCAGGCATGTGAGTACGGCTATAGTGGATCTTCCAGGCCAGCCTGCTCTGCAATTGAATGCAAACGTGTGAACTGGCTCAGGCAAAACAAGCAGTAAAAATGTACCACCAGTCAACAGAATAATTGGAAAAAAAAAAGTCATTGTTTCAGCCACTCAGTTTTGGAGGGGACTGTTTCTCAGCAGTCATTAACAGATATAGATCTCCTAAGAGAACGTCTGAGCCACTGATTAATTCCAGCTTTATCCTGCAATACAGACACTGGAAACAGTTGAGCGTGAAAATTTTCTCCCTGGAGTAAATGAAGAAACTGAATGTGAAAGAATTATGTAGAAGCAAATAAAAGTCAAGATGTGTTAGTTTGGGAAAGGAAGGAGTGATTAATAAATTTAATTATATGTGCAAACCACACCACAGCTGAAGAGTAAACCCACCTTCAGGGTGTGTGTAAGCTTCTGGGGGTCTCTCTGCCCATGGGCAGACCACACTGCCAGTGCACTCAACTCTAGGCAACCAAGGTGCCTCAGAACTCAGACACAGCCACTATGGGGAGAACAAAGCCAAATGATTCATGGTTTTCCCCAGCACCATCAAATTCCAGAGTGGAAGCCTGAAGAATTTGAGAATTCTAAATCCAATCTGGCCTTGCAAGTTATGACGAAGGGGTACTTACCAAGATAAGAAAACATTTGAAGTTTGTTCACTTAATTTAAACCTAAAAAGTTTCAACTTATGTTTTCCAGGCCTTCATTTTACCCTTCTCCAGGCGCCCACAAATGTTAGAAGTAGTCCCTAACCTTAAATCAGGCTCCACTGACCCCTAAGACTCCATAAGAATATTATTTCATGTTCAAGTGATAACTTTTCCATCATTTGAATTTCAGTTGAACAAGTACTCTCCTAGAGCTTGCTATGTGCTGAAGATTCTGAAAGGTAGTACTTGATAATTACTGAAATAACTCTTTGGTTAAAAGTAAATACCTCCATATTTTAAATTTTGGAAAACTGTGAGTTAGTTTTGCAATAGTTTATATAACTTTAAGAAATTTTGTTCATGTTAGAATCTGATTTCTAATCCTTTTTAAAGAGGAATCTGAAATGTAGATGGGGTTATAGCTATTCTTTATAGTTTTCTATTATTGTGTGTGTTATTCTTGTATGTTTTTTTAACAATGCATTTACATTGCTCTGTAATAAAATAAAAAGGTTAAAAAAACACTCAAACAATATACAAAACTAGGAAAGTATTCTATGGCTAATTCCCTGAGCCAAGAAAGTATCAACATGGACAGCAAGAAAGGAAGGACTCAAGAGATATTTGGGAAGAAAGTCAGACATGTCATGGAGATAGAGTAGAAGGTGAGAGTTGAAAAGTAGAGGAGGCATCAAGGGCAGCTGATAAGAAAACAGAGTGGTTCATTTAGATGGGGCAAACAGTGAGTCGGAAAGTGATTGAGAAAAGAAAAACAATAATTAAATCCACAAATGCTGCCTGTGCAGAACAGATGAGGTGGGAGAGAATACCACCACAGTATACTCCTTCCAATTATTTAAAGCCATGATCATCCTCGTTTTGAAATAATCATCCCATTTGCTCACTTTTAGCAAGTCTATTTGGATCTGAAGCCCTTTCTTGCTTTTATTTGGCCTGACATTAGATTTTGCTAGTGAAATCTCCTCCCCATGCAACACTGCAGGCAGGCTCTGAGGAGCTGACTCCTAGAACCCCTGATGGAAACACCACAGGGAATGAAAACCAGGTTCAAGTCTGGCCGGCTGCAGTGCCTCCTGTTAATGGGTAGAAATGCAATATTCATTAAAAAGAATTCAGACTTCAATCGTTCTAATGATCATGAAACTTCTTTCATCAATGCATAATAGAACAAAAAAATTGATTTTCATTAGGAATGACTTTCAACATTTTTTTTTTACTTCTTATATAAAAAATAAATCTGTTCAAAGTCTTATAAGGTCCAAGGTATTTCTGATCTGCTTAGAAACAGTAGGTAAGTTTTTATGGAGTTGTTCTCCTCTTCTCTACTGTAGTCAATCTGGAATATTCCAGTAGCTGGTGAAATTAGTCACCTAAAATTACTTTCCATTAAGAAGCCCCTCACTTCTCTCCCTCTGATCATTAAAATATTACTTTTGAAAAGGACATTTGGTTTGACTAGGACATGCATAATTTCTTTTTTTCTTCTATAGAAGAAATGAGGAACAGGAGATAGTCATCAATGCAACTACTACACTGCCCATATGTAGCCACCCAAACTTACAAAATGACTACTTAACATTTCCTAAGTGTCAACAAAAGAGTGAAAAGCTTCATCAGATTAAGACCTTGCCCATTGGCACCTGCATTTTCAGGATGTCAAATGTGTGTCCATGACCACTTTAGACTCTAAAAACCTCCCTTGTGCTGTTAAAATGGATTCTTGTTAAACTTGAAAGCCAATCTATTTACACACTTAAAAGGGTAGAACAGAAGGGCCCATAGAAATTGCACAATCTGACTTGGTCAATTAGAGCGCCACATTCTCCCGGCCACGGTGAGTGATCCAAGGATTGGCGCGTGACCCAGATCAGTGAGACACCTGAGGACTGAAACTGAGACTGTGGGCTGGGACTCATGCGTGCTGTCCTCTTCAGGTTACAAAAGTTCTGAGCATAGTGAGTGAGTCATGTTTGTTAGTATGAACTAAAGTTTTATATACCGAATGAAGGAATGAAGAAATTGAGCCCTGCAGAGGTGGCAGATTTTTCCCAACGTCACGGTAAGATGATGAACTGATAGAACTCTTTTAAAGAGATTTTTCTTAAAGTAAAAACAGGGCTTCCATGGTGGCATAGTAGGTAAGAATCCACCTGCCAATGCAAGGGACACGGGTTCGATTCCTAGTCTGGGAAGATTCCACATGCCTCGGAGCAACTAAGTTGGTGAGCCACAAGTACTGAGCCTGAGTTCTAGAGCCCACAAACCACAACTACTGAAGCCTGTGCACCTGCAGCCTGTGTCCCCTAATGAGAGAAGCCTGTGCACTGCAACCGGAGAGTAGACCCTGCTCTCTGCAACTAGAGAAAGTCCTGGTGAAAAAGCAACAAAGGCCTGCTGCTGCTAAGTCGCTTCAGTCGTATCCGACTCTGTGCGACCCCATAGACGGCAGCCCACCAGGCTCCCCCGTTCCTGGGATTCTCTAGGCAAGAATACTGGAGTGGGTCGCCATTTCCTTCTCCAATGCATGAAAGTGAAAAGTGAAAGTGAAGTCGCTCAGTCATGTCTGACTCTTAGCAACCCCATGGACTGCAGCCTACCAGGCTCCTCCATCCATGGGATTTTCCAGGCAAGAGTACTGGAGTGGGGTGCCATTGCCTTCTCCAAACAAAGACCTATGACAGCCAAAAATAAATCAATAAATTTTTTAAAAAAGTGACTGCAGCGTGAAAATCATCTGTTGATTTATATGGTTAAAATCCAGCAGATGAGGTTTGCAGGAAAAACTGGATACAAGAGCTCAAAAGATGCTGTCAAGCATTGGCTTCTCTTTATCTCTCAACTTTGCCTTTCTAGATCATTGGGAATTAGCTTCAGCCTCCACAGTGTAATCCCTGAAAATCTAGGCCAGCTTCTTCTTCATTGCCAGAAGCTCCAGAAGGAAAAAAGAAAAAGTATGTGTCTTTCCCACAAATCCTAGAACAAGCCTCATTAGATCTCACTGACACTGGTGGGTCATGTGACCAGTCTTCCATCAATCCCTCTGGCCAGAAGACTAGATGTTCTGATTGGTCTGGTCTGTGTCACATGTTCTCCCTGATCCAGTGGGAGTCAACTCCATCTGAAATACATGGAGTGAGAGTGGGATCAGAGTGGTTCTTCAAGAGGAAAGCATCATTCTGTTACCAGAAGATGCTGGGTGGTTTCCCAGGTGGCACTAGCAGTGAGGAACCTGTCTACCAAAGCAGGAGACAAAAGAGATGCAGGTTTGATCTCTGGGTCAGGAAGATCCCCTGGAAGAGGAAATGCCTACCCACTCCAGTACTCTTGCCTGGAGAATTCCATGGACAGAGGAGCCTGGTGGGCTACAGTCCATGCAGTCACAAACAGTCAGACACAGCTGAGCGACTAACACACAAAAATCACAGAAGCCCACAGCAAGAAGCATCTGGGTCACCTTTCTTGATTTCAGCATTCCTAGAGAAGGAACCAGTCAGCCCAGCCTATACAGTTTGTCCAACACAGACCATCCAATTGTAGCCAGAGAGTGAGAACATGGGGAAGTTGGTTGCTCTCATGGTGACAGTGTGAATCTAAGAAAAGGATTTCAAACAACTGGAATGAGAGAAGAGCAGCTAGTACAGAAAGTGTCCAGGTCAGGGCAATTCCACTGCCTCTGGCTGGTGCTCCTGTGGCTCCTACCAGCAGAAAACTCTAGATCTTAGGTCAGGACAAGCTTTGCAGCAAGCTAATAATTCGGGGTCCTTTCATTTACTTACCATGTGCTGTGCTTAGTCACTCAGTTGTGTCCAGCTCTTTGAGATCTGTTGGACTATAGTCCGCAATGCTCCTCTGTCCATGGAGATTCTCCAGGCAGGAATACTTCAGAGGATCTTCCCAACCCAGGGATTGAATCCAGGTCTCCTGCATTGTAAGTGGATTCTTTACCATCTGAGCCATCAGGGAAGCCCTTATTTACCTAAACGGAAAATAAATATTTTGTATTAATATGAATCATATTCTTCCTTTTTATGTTCCAAATAAGTAATTTATTGGGCTTCCCAGGTGGCGCTAGTGGTAAAGAACCCACCTGCCAATGCAGGAGATGTTGAGAGATGCAGGTTCGATCTCTGGGTTGGGAAGATCCCCTAGAGGAGGGCATGGCAACCCACTCCACTACTCTTGCCTGGAAAATACCATGAACAGAGGAGCCCAGCAGGCTACAATCCATGGGGTCACAAAGAGTCAGACAAAACTGGAGCAACTTAGCACTTAAGTAACTTATTGCATGATTTTTAACTCCCTTAATTTTTCTATCAGGGAAAACTCACAAATATCAGACACACATTCTTACTAAGTATGTATATATACCTCTCTGTATATGTACACATAACGCAAGCGTAAGATTTTTAAACTTCATTTCCAGGTTTAACATTGAAACGTCTTTCTCACTTTCAGAAGACTTGTCTTTCGCTTCTTTGTAGCTCACAGTCTCCAGTTTACTTTTGCAATTTTTCTTACCCAGATGACTTCCTAGGAGATATAGTAAAGTTCTTAACATTTAGATGATAAAATAAAATGGAAAAATAAATAGAAAACATGATTGACATAGTGAGGTAAAAATTAATAACACACATTCAGATGTATAAAGACACTGAGCTTCTGTATTTCCCAGTTATCTTCCTCACAGGCCCTTAACTTATTGGATGGTAGAGGAGAAACAAAATCAATTTTCTCTATTAAATTTAACCCAGCCTGATAAACAGTCTCTTTCCATGATCCTAACTTGGGCAGATAAAATTCCTTCCCCTTGCATATTTCCTTCCTGCCCCCTTGCTTCTCTCCAAGAAGGCCGCTCATTGTTGAGGGGATGGCAAAGGAGGGCTCATGCAGCCTCTTAGAGGCAGGGAGAGGAAGGACCATTTTCCCACACATAAACCCTTGTGTTCTCTGGCACAGTGGATGACTGGGATAGTGGTCTTGGGCAGCCTGGTTACGAATCACCCTGCAGGCATCAGATGATAAAATCTGTGGGGCTTCTCTGACTTTGATCAGTGTCCTCTGATCACTCCTGCTAAACTGGCCCCTCCTTGGCATTTGCTGGTGTTGTGTGACCCCTGAGGTCTCTCTGTAGCTCTCTTCTGATCCCAAGCAGAATGATCTTCTCACCGGTAGTCAACTGTTAGGCTCACTTTACACTCTATGACATCCCTCCTGGTTCACTCCCCAACAAGGGCCAGCATCCTACATCCCTGCAGAATGTGTGAGAATGTCTTGATACCTTCCATACTGCAGAGATGGAGTCCTCCCTTTGCATAAACACTGTCCACCAAGGATTTTATTCTGAGATGGCCACCACAGGTTGGCATGGGAGGAGTTACTGTGACAATTGGTCTCTTCTCAGACCCTGTGATGGAAAAGTAAATCAAAAAGTATCTCAACTTTTAGATCTTACCTAACTCACCTAATACATTGGTGTTAGATATTTTTTTAGTTTTTCTTTTATTGAGATACAGTTGATTTACAGTGTTGTGTTAATTACTGATATACAGCAAAGTGATTGTTTATATATATATAGCTTCCCTGGTGGATCAGTGGTAAAGAATCCACCTGCAGTGCAGGAATCACAGGAGATACGGGTTCAATCTCTGGGTTGGGAAGATCCCTTGGAGGAGGGCATGGCAACCCACTCCAGTATTCTTGACTGGAGAATCCCATGGACAGAGGAGTTTGGCAGGCTACAGTCCACAGAGGTGCAAAAGAGCTGGACATGACTGAAGTGGCTTAGCATATATATACACCTTCTTTTTTAAATATTCTTTTCCATTATGGCTTATCATAGAATATTGGATACAGTTCTCTGTGCTATACAGTAGGACCTTATTGTTTATCCATTCTCTATATAAAAGCTTGGGCTTTCCAGTCAGTTCAGTTCAGTCGCTCAGTCGTGTCTGACTCTTTGTGACCCCATGAATCGCAGCACACCAGGCCTCCCTGTCTATCACCAACTCCCAGAGTTTACCCAAACCCATGTCCATTGAGTTGGTGATGCCATCCAGCCATCTCATCCTCTGTTGTCCCCTTCTCCTCCTGCCCCCAATCCCTCTCAGCATCAGAGTCTTTTCTAATGAGTCAACTCTTCGCATGAGGTGGCCAAAGTACCAGAGTTTCAGCTTTAGGGTCATTCCTTCCAAAGAACACCCAGGACTGATCTCCTTTAGGATGGACTGGTTGGATCTCCTTGCAGTCCAAGGGACTCTCAAGAGTCTTCTCCAACACCACAGTTCAAAAGCATCAATTCTTCGGCACTCAGCCTTCTTCCCAATCCAACTCTCACATCCATACATGACCACTGGAAAAACCATAGCCTTGACTAGATGGACCTTTGTTGATGAAGTAATGTCTCTGCTTTTGAATATGCTATCTAGGTTGGTCATAACTTTCCTTCCAAGGAGTAAGCGTCTTTTAATTTCATGGCTGCAATCACCATCTGCAATGATTTTGGAGCCCCAAAAAATAAAGTCTGACACTGTTTCCACTGTTTCCCCATCTATTTCCCATGAAGTGATGGGACCAGATGCCATGATCTTTGTTTTCTGAATGTTGAGCTTTAAGCCAACTTTTTCACTCTCCTTTTTCACTTTCATCAAGAGGCTTTTTAGTTCTTCTTCACTTTCTGCCATAAGGGTGGTGTCATCCAGGCTAGTGGTAAAGAACCCGTAGGCCAATGCAGGAGACATAAGGGACACAGGTTCAATCCCTGGGCAGTATTCTTACCTGGAGAATCCCATGGATACAGAAGCCTGGTGGGCTACAGTCCGTAGGTTTGCAAAAAGTAGGACACAACAGAAGTGACTTAACGCACACGCACACATATAAAAGCTTACATCTGCTAACCTCAGTCTCCCCTTCCGTCCCTTCCCCAGCTCCCTCCAGGCTGAGACTGGCAATCACCAGTCTCATCTCTATGTCCATGATTCTGTGTCCCTATAATAGATAGGGTCATTTGTGTCATAGTTAGATTCCTCATATAAGTGACATCATATGGGATCTCTCTTTCTGTTTCTGACTCACTCCACTTAATAAATAATCTCTAGTTGCATCCACGTTGCTGCAAATTGCATTCTTTCATTCTCCCTGAATAGTATTCCACTGTATATATGTACCACTTCTTCTTTATTCATTCATTTGTCAATGGACATTTAGGGTTTTTTGTTGTCTTGGCTATTGTGTTCATAGTGCTGCTATGAACATAGGAGTGCATGTACCTTTTTTGATGATAGATTTGTCTGGGTATATGCCCAGGAGTGGGATTGCTGGATCATTTGGTAATTCTAGTTTTCTGAGAGACCTCCTTACTGTTTTCCACAGTGTTTGTATCTGCTAGATTTTTAATGCAGAATGAGAAAGTCAGGACAAATATGTCTTACTTCCATTCTCTTCTCCTTTTGATGATAATCTGGGAGATGAAAGAATTAAGGTTTCTACATTCTCTTCTTTTCAAATCAGAACTCCCTCTGCACTCCCTCCTTCTTCTTCACAAACTGGAATTTTCCATGCCATTTTCTCTGAGTCTGTACCATCAGGTGGCTACCTGGGAATAAGACATGTGAGAGCAAGGAATAGAAAAACACACTATTTAATATGTTCAAGGTATTATCCCATTTACACATATATGTTTGCTCTCAAGTTGCCCTTTTCTTTTCATGTGAAGTTGTTGCCTCCTTTGGGAGGAGCTAGCCTGCTTTATATTTTACCTGTTTTGTAAGAAGTCACCTGTGGAATCCTGGATAAAAGAGGCATTTCTATTTGATTCCTGTGGGGTTTTCATATCCTTTTATAATGGACACCAAAGAAAAGTCCTCTGGCTGACCTTCTCTTACTCAAGCTCTTCCTCACTCATAACTTCTCTGATAAAAAGAGAGCTTTAGCAATTGCTAAAGAAAAAATGAGACATTCTCCCTACAGTAATTAAATGAACTGAGAAAAGGCAGCATTTGGGAAAGATGCTTTCCAAAGGTGAGCATCCATCCAAAGCATTTCTGCCAAGAATAAATATTTATGCACTCGTGTATTGATGGGACACTGTAGCCCCTGATTATCATCTGGCCAGTGTTGGTCTCTAAATACTTCCCCAGAGCTCACATTGTTGGGCGTGAAGTGATTAAGCATTATGTCAGCAGCAGCTGTTGCCTGGAGACCTCTAATGGTGCTACACGGGCAAGGTCTCGCACTGGGAAAGTGGAGGGGATCTATTTTAAGTGAGGTCTTCAATCAGGAAAAGATTATTTCTGCCAAAGGAGCTTTAAATGCCCTCTAACACCACCACTATGGACCAAAAGCATAGGTTAAGTTCAGGAAGAGATCAGAGGCATCTAAGAGACTCTGTCCCGAAGTAAGAGAGAGGAGGACAGCCCCGCTCAGCCACCCCCAGGGTCAAACTGGACTCTGAAGGCCACACGCCTGCTGCCTCTCCTCCGTCCAGTCTCCTAGCTCTGACCTCAGGTTCATGGCCACATCTGTGTGTCGTTCTGCACAGAGGATGCTCCTCTGCTGTGTCCCTGCTGCCGCCAGCTCTCTGCCTTGCATCCAGTGAAATTCACATTCAGCCCTAAGCCCAGCTGTCTGGGTCCAGTGCTTCAGTATCAACATCTACCTGCCTGAACCCCATCAACATTTACCTACCTGCTTGGGTTTCCCCTTGCCTCTTTCCCAGGCTATGTCTCTGCTTTAATAACTCCTATTTCTTTTTTTTTATTGTTATTATTTTCTTTTGTTTTTGGCTGTGCCGAGTCTTTGTTCCTGTGCACAGGCTTTCTCTAGGTGTAGTGGGCGAGGGCTACGCTCTAGTTGAGTTGTTCAGACTTTTCACTGCAGTGTCTTCTCTAGCATGGGTTCTAGCGTGCACAGACTTCAGTCATTGGGGCACACGGGCTTAGTTGCCTCACAGCATATGGAATATTCGTGGACCAGAGATCGAACCTGTGTCCCTGCATTGGCAGGTGGATTCTTAACCACTGGACCATGGGGGAAGTCCAATAAGATACACCTAAATGGTTTCAAGAACGTGGGGAAGAGTGTGAAGGCAGATGGGGACCAAGGCTAGGAAGGAGGTTAGTCCTAGTCTCAATAACATAACACCCCACCACAGTCTTCACTCCACCTTGTGCAGATGTTGATGGTTGCTCTGCTATACTGTAATGTATCAGTATTCTGTACCAAGAACTTCAGTCTCGGCTTAGTGGTATAAATAAGAAGTGTAAATTTCAACTAACAATGCAGCCATTCAGTCAACGCAACGTCTGCAGATTCAAACTGTTTAGGGAAAAGTTAGTCATGCTGTTGGATATTCAGTCTTGCATAAATGTAACTCTGTATAAAAGAATTGCACATCTTATTTTATTGTGCTGCATTTTAATTATGAGAAGAGGATCCACAGTGGGGTGAGACTTCTGCCTTCATGACTGGGCTGGTGAATTTGGCTGAGAGAGTAACTAACCATTCTGCAGACCCATGATTCCAACCTCAGCACTGCTGGGATGACTCTCAGAAACTCGACAAGTAAAATTTTAGCCATTTGCTGATACTTCCTTCTAGATCTCCGACAAAGCTGGTAGCTGAACACACACCCAGGTCTCTGCCAAGGGTCTTGGCAGTGTACTCCACAGCTTGGACAGCCCAGATCTGGGCTTATAAATGAGAAAAACTTGTGCTGGTTATTACAACCTAAAGGAAGGCCATTATCCAAGGGGTTTTTCAATATTTTGGTATTATTTTTAAATGGAAATAATGTTACTTTCATCTTTGCAATGAAAAATGCCTAGGGTATATATTATGAACTGCTGTAGAGCTGCTTCTGAGATGATCTTTATGTTAAACAAGTTCATTTCTGTAGGATTCATTTGTAGGGCAAAGATAAAGAGGCGGCAACTTGGTCTGTGAATTTTCTGTACTGTGCCACTTATCAGTAATAAGGAAGCTGAAAAGGCTTATCCGGCTAGGTTTGTACACCTTTTGCCACTGACACCACATGAATACATGCATGCTCACACACTTGTGTGTTTGTGTGTGTGTATGTGTGCATGCACACCCATATACTTTCCCAATCCACTGAGTATATACAAACAGATGATGGGTAGTTTGATGATTTCTGGTTTTGCTATTTAGACTTTTATCACTGAAAAATCAAACGAGTCATAGTGAGAACCACTGAAAAGAGACTTTAATCATGAAAACCATGATCTGATGTAATTGACCAGAGAGCTCATCAATTTCTGCTGCTTCATCTATTGATTAAAACAATACTAGCTATCTCTCTAAACAAAAGAGCAAGCTTTCTGAGTAAAGCATGGTAAATAGCAGGACCTCAGAAGTCTTCTAACTCTTTACAGTCCCAGAAACCTCAATTGTCACTCAGAAAGTAGGGGAGAGAAAAAAAGCAAGCATGGAAAAAGAAATATGAGCGTGAAGCTCATTTGTAATATATCCATTCCCCAAATGGACTCCAAACTAAAAGAACAAAAATAAAGGGATGAGAGGAAGAGTACCAGGGGAGAATAAAGCCTGCTATGAACTACCTGGTGGTTTGACAGAGGAAAAGGAATGTTTTCCTTTAAAAAAATTCGCTTCCCCAACTTTTGGTGACTGGGAAACATATGTGATAAAACAAAGACATAACTGAGTCAACAGGGGATTTCAGTCTAATCAGATTTAAGAAAAGCCAAATTGTCTCTAGAGTGGAGAAACGGGAGGAAGAAGGTTTATAGAGCACGTTGGGAGAACATTATTTACTTTTCTCTGGAACATTGATGAGCTACTAGGTAATGAAATTTTTATTGCAATGTTTACTACAAACTGGCTTTGTTTCGCACATCTATATTTCGACTTTGTGGAGTCCCTCTGCTGACCTGTTTTTGCTTGGCCTTGTGTTCTTTACAGCTCTCCCTCCCCATGCCACCCTCTCCTCCACAATTTCTCTTTCTGATCAGCGCTAACACTACTAGCTTGTCCTTTGTTCACTGGGTTTCTTAAGGTGAAACTCTTTAATCTTTATCTGGTTTCCTACTTTGTACCCACTCTCTTTCTTCCTGTCTTGCTATCAGCATCTGAGCTCAGTGTCAGAGTAGACCTGCCCCTCTTTTTCCATCCTCTAACACTATCTTTTGGGCTCTGGAATGGCATCTCCACCCTCTCTTCTGACCACTCAACCTGCATGTCCTGCTGACACTTTCAACACAACATTATCCAAAATGAAACTTACTATCTCCCTCCCAAACATGCTCCTCCTCATTCCCCTGCTTCCATTAATGGCATCCATAGCTCAAAGCTCTTTTTCCTTAACTCCCACATTCAATCAATTGCTTCTGCAGTGATTCTTAATATCTGTTCCCTCCATCTTATCCCCTCAGCCCCCACACTAGTTCAGAGCCTCATTAGTCTTCTCCTGGTCTACTGGGCAAAACCACTCCATTGATCTTCCTGCCTTCACCCACTCCAATCCATCCTACACACACAGCTATCAGATTAATCATCCTGAAATACAGCCCCAATTTCCCTGTCCACCCCAGTTATAAAACTTTAAAACACCTCACTGTCTTTGGGGTGAAGCATAAACATTTCATCCTGCCACTCAAGTAACTTTACAATAGAACTTCAACCCATCTGTTGAGATTTATCAACCACTACTGCCTTATTGCCCATCTAAACCAATGTCATAGGGAAGAACTCAAGAAAAGTCCAGAACTGGGCTTTTGTCTAGAAGTTCAGGCATGCATATTATTCATGGGTAGGGGCGTGGGAATGTCAAGCAGTGGCCCAAAGGCAAAGAGGGTTATCCAAGACAAGACCTGCCAATTGCATAGTTCTTTCCTCAGCCTATTACTCTGGAAACAGTAGACACTCCAGGAATTTTGCTAAGCAACTTGCTTTTACTACATTTTAAGCCAGGATGTTACATTTGGACAAATCTCAATCAAAGAGCAGATGTTTTCTTATGCTTCTATAAATCAGTGTGGCTTATTATTCTCAACTTTCTGTTAATATGCACTGTGTTACAAATACATTCCCCAGGCAAGGACTCAGCTATATTTTTAATGGGTAAGAAGGAATGACTTTTACCGCAGCCAGATTAAAAACAGCAGTCCTTCTCGCTTTCATCTCTCAACAAACAATTCATGCAGAAGTCAATGAAAAGACTGCAGAGTCAAATTGTTTAGGGGTCAGTTAGTCATACTGTTGGATATTCAGACTCCCATAAATGTGATTCCAATATAAAAACAAAAGCAACAGTAATAATTATAATTTCCCAGGGTCGTAAGGGCTTTGCATGATGAAAGATTCTTTCACAAGCTTTGCAGACTTTTCTCCCATCAACTAGTTTTTAAGTTAGGCAAAGAGGGTGTAGTGAAGGGTTTGTCAAACTCTTTCTATAAAATGGCTAAGTAGTAAATATTTTAGGCTTGTGGGCCAGATGGTCTCTCCCTCAATCCCTTTTGGAGCACAAAAGCAGCCACAGACAATATGTAAAGATACGGGTATGTCTGTGTTTCCCCCAACATGTTATTTATGGATGCTGAGATTTGAATTTCATCTGATTTTTTTTCTGGTTTACAATTTTTTTAAATATTTATTTCTTTGGCTGTGTCAGATCTTTAGTCATGTGGGATCTTTCGTTGCAGTGCACAGTCTGATTGTGGTTACAGCACGCAGGCTCTCAAGTCGTGGCACACAGGCTCTGGAGTGTGTGAGCTCAGTAGTTGCACCAAGGCATGTGGGATCTTAGTTCCCCATAACTGTGTGCATGCGTGCTAAGTCATTTCAATCATTTCTGACTCTTTGTGACCCTACAGACTTTAGTCCTCCAGACTCCTCTGTCCATGGGATTCTCCAGGCAAGAATACTGGAGTGGGTTGTCATACCCTCCTTCAAGGGGATCTTCCCAACCCAGGGATCTCCTGGCAGGTGGGTTCTTTACTGCTACCACCACTTGGGAAGCCCCTTATTTCCCCAACCAGGGATTAAACCCATGTCCCCTGCATTGCAAGTTATATTCTTAACCACTGGACGGCTGGTGCCAGAAAGTGCCTTCATCTGATCTTTATATATTACAAAATATCATTCTTCTTTTTTATTCAACCATTTAAGTATATAAAAAATATTCCTAGCATATGGACCATATGAAAAGAGGAGGTGGACTGGATTTTGCCCATGAGCCAGAGTTAGCCAACTCCAGGGCTTCCCTGAGAGCTCAGCTGGTAAAGAATCCACCTGCAATGCAGGAGACCACAGTGCGATTCCTTCCTGGGTCAGGAAGAGCTGATGGAGAAGGGATAGGCTACCCACTCCAATATTCTTGGGCTTGCCTTGTGGCTCAGCTGGTAAAGAATCTGCCTGCAGAGCAGAAGACTTGGGTTCGATCCCTGGGTTGAGAAGATCCCCTGGAGAAGGGAAAGGTTATTGACTCCAGTATTCTGGCTTGGAGAATTCCATGGACTGTATAGTCCATGGGGGTCAAAAAGAGTCTAACACAACTGAGTGACTTTCACTTTCACTTTCTGGTAATAGTGCTTTCCTCAATCTACAGATGAGATTCTGTAGCTCAGAAGTTGAAATGACTTGTGTCTGAAATCACACAAGATGACACCAGTATTAGGTGTCTAGGTCATGTCATCTGACCAGAAGTCTATGCCCTGGCTCTCCAGCAATGCTTCCCTACATTTGTAAACATCTAAGAGTAGCTGCCTATTTTCTAAGCAAGGAATGCTACACCCAACATGGAGAAGAGTATCTGAAACAAGATCAAAGAATCACAACATTTCATCTTCCCCCGAAAGGCTCATGGGTGGTCTGTGACATCTCCCCAAAACTAAATGCAAAAATGATGTGTGGGTTTTCATTAACAAAGACTCCCTCCTTGACAAGACTTTAGCCCAGCTCCTCCAGACCTTCTCCTCAATTAGACCTCATTCTTGGCCTGCAGCCCTTGCCTGCCATGCCCAGTTTTAGGGAGGAAAAAAAGGAAGATTGAGCTTGTGCTGTTGCTGGGATCTACCCAGTCTTCTAGTTAGGATGGTAAACTCACCCTCCAAAGGGACTGGGAGTGTTAAAGGCCCAGTGGCACAGAGCCCTGACTTTGGCCAGAAGCCTTTACCCTAATAGTTACCACCATAAGGGTGTAAAAGAGCATGGCTGGAGACAACAGCAGAACCAACTGGCTGGCATCAACTTGAATGCCAGTGATGGAGACCAGGGGAGGAGACTGGAAGAAGGGGTGTTCCAGAATCACCCTGAGCCTGAAGGGTTCCCCTTGACAGGATTGATTTCATTGTTCATAGTCAGATGCTACACTACCATTTGAAAATGGGGCTCGGTAATGTGGAGAATGCACTGATATCCTAATATATTAGTGGGCTTAAGTCAACACAAACAGGGCTTTCTAGAGATACTGCTCAGGTACATGGAGGATGAACAGACTGCACAGACTGTGGGTACACTGCACAGCTACGTGAATACACATCATTACTTTCCTGACACATTTGGCGTTTGATCCCCCAGGCCACTACTGCTTATGGGCATGGAATTTATTGTGAAAGTCCTGACTAGTCAGATCACTGAGAAGAGCATGCCCATGCTTAGGGTCGGCAGATCCTTCTTCATTTGTTTTTGTATTACTTTTGAGTCTTTTCCTTGAATGGCAGAGCTGCTTCACTGACTCCTTTTGTTAGCCATTCCTTCCACTTTGGTGTTTTCCCAAAACAGGCTTTCCTAGACCATGCTGTCAGCTTTATGTGTTTTAAGTAATCCACCCACCCACCTGTTAATGGCAAGTTTATGCCAAGTAGCGCAATGGCACCCCACTCCAGTACTCTTGCCTGGAAAATCCCATGGATGGAGGAGCCTGGTAGGCTGCAGTCCATGGGGTCGCTAGGAGACCAACATGACTGAGCGACTTCTCTTTCACTTTTCACGTTCACGCATTGGAGAAGGAAATGGAAACCCAGTCCAGTGTTCTTGCCTGCAGAATCCCAGGGACGGAGGAGCCTGGTGGGCTGCCGTCGATGGGGTCGCACAGAGTCGGACATGACTGCAGCAACTTAGCAGCGGCAGCAGCGTGATATAAATTTTTAAAGGTCAAGAAATTAGTTCCAGCCAATAAAAATCTTAATGATATCCAGTGGCCTGTATCAGGACAATGAACTATTTTAGGGTCTGATAATATCAGTTTAATAAGGAGAAATGCTTAGACATGTTTAGAGCCTACATAAGTGAATTTGGGTATCAGGGCTGTGTGTGTGTGTACACTTGTGTCAGGGAGTGGGGAGGCTTGAAAATGGTGTGGTCCTTCTCCTGGTCAGAAGGGGGCGACAGAGGATGACACGGTTGGATGGCATCACTGACAGTGGGCTGTGAGTTTGAGCAAACTCAAGGGAAGCCTGGTGTGCTGCAGTTCATGGGGTTGCAAAGAGGTGGACACGACTTAGCGACTGAACAATTCTCTTGGTCATGCCCAAGAGATCCTCTAACTAACCTTGGCCTTGTTTTGATCTATGTCTCTCTGGAGACCTGACTACTATCACACATTGAAAAACCAGAGACAGTTGCTAGAATCTCCTGACTCTATTTCTGGATTGGACCCGACAAGAGATTGTGTTTCCCTGTGTTTACCCTTAGTCTTTTCCCTTGGTCAGAGTTTTGTGCTTGACCTTCATCTGCCTCCAGTCAGATATGGATCCAAAGCCTATTCTGCAGACCCACCTCTCACCCTCAGCTGCAGGAGGGGGTGGATGGACTTCCCTCCCCTCCATTGCATGTATTCCTCTCCTCACTTAAGCTTTCAGTTGCATTGTGCTTCTATTCCGCAGTCTCTTTGGTAAGTTATAGGATAGAGGTAAATCTGATATTCTACCTGTCTGAAGGAAAATACAAGCTACAGCTGGGAGGTCAACATGAGAGTGCATTCAGTTCAGTTCAGTTCAGTCGCTCAGTCGTGTCCGACTCTTTGCGACCCCATGAATCGCAGCACACCAGGCCTCCCTGTCCATCACCAACTCCCGGAGAGAGTGCATTAGAATGTATATATGTGGATTCAACCACAGGATAACTGATCTACATCTTATAACCACGAATACATGTAGAATTTCTTTATGCTTTTTCCTTATGCCTTTATACCCCAGACCCTACTGAATGTCCTTACAGAAGGACGTATTTACATACATTCTCTATTACACTCATTCATATTAGTGGTCATTTCATTGTTTTCATTATCTCGACATTTCATGTGGGATGCTCGAATGGCTCTCGCAAGTCCTGTTGAACTGAAACAATGATGATGATCACACTAGTGTAAGGATGCACAGAACATAGAAGAGAAATGCCAGCTAACTGAAGAAGTAGGAAACAAGGAATGCAAATTTGAAGTGACATTTGGGACCCAAATCAAAGTGATATCCAAAAAGGAGCGGAAGAGGGGACCCTGCTTGCCCTGTGACAGCTGTTGAGGGGATCAGAAGTCACTCTATGCAGCCCAACAAATGCTGCTATGTTTGGAGAAGCCAATTTAGGATGTGCTTCAGTAGCTGTAATTTAAGAAAAAGGGCATTGGGATTTGAAGCTGAGCTCTCCACATGCATATAATAACCAAGGAGATTTCTATCCGAACTGTAGAACCCTGGGCTCATGCCACAGCTTTTCTATTCTCTGTCATCTTTCTGCAATTAGAGAGAAGATCATGTATGAAAAAATGATCACCCACCAGTCCTATCTGAAAATCATCAGCTCTGAGCCCCTGTGTTAGCTTTTTAAGTTCCGCTCCCTGGAGAGGGACCGGTAACTGGGCATTTCCAAGCACTGATTGAAGCTGATTATCACCAAAGTGGTTCTGTGGTTCAATTTTGTCTGCCCCATTTCACAGACAGCCAAATTAAGGTCCAGCAAGGTTAAATAGTTGGCACGGTCTCCCAGAGACTGAATTTCAAGGACCTTGAACTGGAGATCAAGGTCTGCCCTTTCCTCACCAAAAGCTATTTATTTTTTCTCCCTCATCGAAACATTTGGAGAAAATCAGAGTTAAGTTAAAAAAAAATTTGTGGTAGGAGTCTTAGGGCTCTGAATAAACTGCTCGGCAGAATCCACATGAGATTTGATAGCAAACATTTTCTGTCGAGCTATCAAAAATAGACTCTTGAGACTCTGACTAGCTCTGGATAAAACTCTTTTTTCCTTCTCCGCTGCAACCTTTTACCATTTTCCTGGCATGCTTCATATCTAATTAATATTTTCAGTAGTTCTGACCATTTTAATCCTTCGCCTCCGTTATTCTACTCTCACCTCTCTCACCAAGAGGAAAGGGGGAAAAAATTCTCACCAGTCACACCTAGTAACTTGTCGAGTATTGTTCAGTCCAACAAGAGAGGGATTTGAGCATTGTCCTGTCTATTTGCAACATTATCATTGTTGATAATGATGCTCTGGATTCTATTTAGAATTTCACATCATTTGCTCTTATCAGTTGTCTCACCTACAAAATACGGTTCCCACCCATACAGTTGTTTGAAGGTTAAATTTTATATTCCCGGTGATACAGTGGGTAAGAATCCACCTGCCAATGCAGGGGACACTGTTCAATGCCTGGTCCAGGAAGATTCCACATGCTGCAGAGCAACTAAGCCTGTGTGCCACAGCTGCTGAGCCTATGCACTAGAGCTCTAGAGCTGAACTACTGAAGCCCCAGCACCCGAGAGCCTGTGCTCCGCAGCAACAGAAGCCACCGCACTGAGAGGCCCATGTGCCACAACCGGAGTAGGCCCCGCTCACCGCAACCAGGGAAAGCCCATGCGCAACAACAAAAACCCAGCAAAGCCCCAAATAAACACATTTAATTAAGTTTGGCCACCTGATGCGATACTTTTGGCCACCTGATGGGAAGAACTGACTCATTTGAAAAGACCCTGATGCTGGGAAAGATTGAAGGCAGAAGGAGAAGGGGATGACAGAGGATGAGATGGTTTGATGGCATCACCAACTCAATGGACATGAGTCTGAGTAAACTCTGGGAGTTGGTGATGGACAGGGAGGCCTGGTGTGCTGCAGTCCATGGGCTCACAAAGAGTGGGACATGACTGAGTGACTAAACTGACCTGAATTAATTTCAAAAATATGATGATATGTGTAAAGGATTTAGCAGCACATCTGCTATACACTAGGCATATTTCAAATGTGTATTATTTTTAATGAATCTTTCATGGATGCAATATGGTAGAAAGAGTATAAAGTTAGAATTAATTCAGAGATTTGTGGTCCAGTTGTGGATCTGATATTGAGTGCTCATTTGTGTAACTCCAAAAGACCTCCTTCTGCTCTTTACCATGGGAACCAATCCCTGTTCAATCTTCTCAAATTTATAGAAAGGATCAAATATGCTGGTAGTTTTTAAGTACATTTGAAAACATTTAAAGTCTATACACACAAGTGTGTGTAGTTATTTTAGTTATTCTTGCCGTTGTGTGTGGTAACAATGAGTTCATTCCCTTCATATTGGAGGGTATGAGTCATGGTAGAATAATGTAGCAGACTTGGGCTCCAGACAGAATGGAATTCAATTCTAGTTCTACCACTGACATCCTCTGAGACCCTGGGAATGTCATGAACCTCTCAGAACCTTGATTTGGACATATATTGAGTGGGGATAATAAGTAGTAGTAAAAATCACTCAGTCATGTCCAACTCTTTGCATCCCCATGGACTGTAGCCTACCAGGCTCCTCTGTCCATGGAATTCTCCAGGCAAGAATACTGGAATGGGTATCCTTTCCCTTCTCCAGGGGAATCTTCCTGATCCAGGGATCAAACCCAGGTCTCCTGCATTGCAGGCAGATTCTTTTCTGCTGATCCACCAGGAGATAATAAAGTCCATAGTAATAGAGGTTCCTAGAACAGCTGGGTTAGGGCTAAGGCTCAGATATCCCAGAATATGAATCTGGGCAACACCGCCTCTGTTTTCTCTGTGCATCCTCTCTTTGCCTGAGACACAGAGAAAACTTGAATCCAGTCTATACCTGGGGGTTAAATATACACAGTTATGATTCTCTGACTGGACTGGTATGGGTGGAAGTCAGATTCTAGAAAAAGAATGTTGAACCCCTAGAGAGAAAAATCTTAGTGAGAAAGAGCCACTACAATTGACCACTAAAAACAGAAGGCTTTTCATTTCATCCTGAAATGAGATTCAGAGATAATAGGACCTATCTACATACATAATATTTTTAAAAAATCAATAAAATGGCCTACCTATAATATGAAGAAGTAAAAAGGAAAGTAATTTATAATAAAATCCTTTGCACTTCATAAAGTAACAGCTGGGAGGTGATAACACTGGGATATTAAAGGAAATAAGCAGAAGCTTGTACCTTTTTATAGAATCACACTGCTACA
Source organism: Oryx dammah (assembly GCF_014754425.2). Lineage (NCBI taxonomy): Eukaryota > Metazoa > Chordata > Mammalia > Artiodactyla > Bovidae > Oryx > Oryx dammah. Next base: position 59,186,012 of record NW_024070203.1, read on the forward strand.
ATCCAGCTGACCCACAAGTCTGTAATACTGGCAACTCACACTTCACAAGTGGTGTTGCCACTGTGATGTAATTTTCTGAGCTAAACAAATCCTAATGATGTTATGAAAAGACAAAATGTAATGTTCTCTCAGTTTTTATAGTTGAATTGTAACTCCTGCTGAATTCTTAGAAAATTCAATGTATATTAAAAGAATGCATTGTGCATTGTGCTGACAAAAATAAGTTAGTTGCTAGGCTTGGAAAATGATAAATCGGCTTTCTTTATCTAATAAATGTCCAGGTAGATATTCAAAAGTTAGACGGGTATGGGACAATTCATTTGGGGCAAGAGTGTAACACATATCACAAGATTGCCAATATTTCTGCCCCAACCACCAAGAGTTTCCTTAGTCACTGTAATAACCAAAGCAGTTCCATGAATTTCAAAAACACTCTTTAGGGGGTGATACCTTCCCCATAGAAAATTATTGTTCCAGTGAGTCAGTACAGTCTGACCAAAATTTAAAACTATAGTAATCAAGTAACTTCCTAATCTATCCCTTCCTCTGGGCTTCTGTCTCATCCTAACAATCCCAGGCCACTGTCCCACTTTCTGTCTCTACTTTTATGTTAAATGATATTCTTAGATTGTGCTCTGAACACATTGAGATCATATTTAGCAAGAATACTGTGCCTTTTCTCTGACTTGTGCATCTTCCATGATCAGTGGGTACCAGGACCCAATTTATCAGTAATTCTAGCCCCATTTCACAGAGGAGAAGCCTGAGGAAATGAATGCAGATAATTCACCCAAGGTCATGCCACAGCCTGTTTGTAGGGATTGAGTAGGCTCTGTATCTTTCAGATCTGACCACTGAACCCCTGTTCCACCCACTTCCCTTATAGACCTGTGGCTTCATTAGCCCTTTAAGAAGGAGTGGGTAGGGACTTTCCTGGTGGTCCAGTGGTTAGGAATTTGCCTTCCAGTATATGGGGCACAGGTTCAAACCCTGGTTGGGGACCTAAGATCCCACATGCCTAAGAGCCAAGAGAAATAAAACATAAAACAGAAACAATATTGTAACATATTAAATAAAGACTTAAAAAAAGAGAGAGAGAGAGAGAGAGTGGGTCAGCAGGTAAAACTGCAGTTGCTGTTTGGCTCTTTGTCAGCTTGGTAAGAAATCAGTGATGGAGGTGGAGACTCCCCAGATGAGTTTCCATTCATCCAAGCCTTGCCCTCCATCATTTATGTGATTAATCACACCCTAGCTCTCAGAGAACTGCTGGCCACCACCAAGGCTTCCACTCCAGTGAGTGCAGATCCATCACGGAACCTGCTTAAGAAGAGGAGCGGATGATGAACACATCCAAATGTGCTGAAGCAGGGTCAAACCGCAGACTCATTCAGCCCGGCGACAAGCAGCGTACCAGGTTTCCCATCTCCCTCCTTTGCAGAGATGTGGCTGCGAGTGTAATAAAAAGTAATGATGTGGAAGAAAGCACGCTGTTGCCTTCCAAGGGTCAAGTCAGTACAATTTGTGCACGGTCCTGACATTTTTACTCTTTTCCAGTAGAGAAATACTGAGCTGGAAAAAAATGCAGTGCCCAAGGGATAAAAAAAAGACACAAGCCAGGGTCACTTCACACAGTTTAAAATAGATCCCATATGAAGCATCCCAATATATCATGAAGATTGCTTCACAGAGCAGGAAAGGAAGCTTGAGGGGACTCCACCCGGCACCACCTCCGTGAGTGACGATGGACTCACTCTTCTTAATCACCGTGGGCCATTCTCGTGAGCAGTTATACATCAGCTCTCACTTCTGGAAAAGCCATTTTCTAATGGGCAGCTGGGTTCTTGGTAATTCTGACAAAGAGACCTATCATTTCATGAAGTGAGTCAAAGGATTTATTCAGTGTTTTCTGAAGGCAAAGGGCACAGTGCCCACTTGGAAACATACATCAGACAGCAGGTAAAGAAGATGGCAATTTGTAAAAGCATTTTCAAAACCTCCAAACAATGATGTATTCCTGAGGGTTCTAAAATGATAAGTGGAAGTTTGCAGCCTCCAAATTGCAATGGTTGTAGCTGTGACCTCCTTGGAGAGAAAAGGGGTCTTTGAAAGGCTTCACTGGAGACTTTATTCCAGTATTATTATCCCCAGATGGTAACCTGGCTTTTAAGAGCCAATGTGTGCATGCATGCATACATGCAAAGTCACTTCAGTCGTGTCCGACTCTTGTGACCCTATGGACTGTAGCCCGCCAGGATCCTCTATCCATGGGGTTCTCCAGACAAGAATCCTGGGGTCAGTTGCTGTACCCTCCTCCAGGGAATCTTCCTGACACAGGGATGGAACCCGCGTCTTCGTGTGTCCTGCATTGCAGGCAGATTCTTTACTGCAGAGCTACTGGGGAAGCCCTTAATCTTAGTTAACCCACCCTAAAATCCTGTGAAACTATCTAATATGATGCTAATCAGTAAAAATCTCCAGTCTTTCAAATTAAGATGTATGTTTCTATTAGTAAAAGCCTCTTTTTAAAATTTTCAGTAAGGTCCACATGGATGGGAATTTATCTCCATGAAGGCAGCACGTTAGGATCAAGATTTATTAATCTTTTTGCTATTCTTATGCTCTACCTGTAAAAGAAATGGAGCTGGGATTGTTTTCTAATCCAATAGGGAATGGTGCAAGGGTAATGATCTTAGAATAACACAGTCTTATTTTTAGCAATGAACATTGTGTTTTTAGGTGAAGATTTATTGCATTCATTCATTCAGCAGATATTTGTTGTGTACCCGTGCCAGGCACTTTGCCAGGTAGTGGGGACAGATTGGTCAGCATGTTTGCCCAAATACCTACAAACTATTGAGCCATCCTGCTAAACCAGACAGAAAGAGAAAATTAGGAAGAATAAGGTCAGACTGTTTTAAAGATGTTGAAAATAATCACAGCCAGCAGGATCTAGTGATTAATGAGGCAATTCCACAGAAAGATGGGGAACATAAAATGGTAGCGCCCCAGGTACATCAAGATGCATTTTTGAACAATTACGGCAATTAAAGCACCTGAAATAAAACGTTAAGGATATAGAAGGAGAGCATGAGAAAATATCTTGATGCTTTTCTAGTCTTCACTCCTCCTCCACCGCCTCCCCCAACACGCCTCTCCGCTCCCGACCCAGCCATCTGATTCTTGTTCCAATAATTATCCATTTACTAGCCTCCTGACAGCAAATCTGATGAACACATTCAATCAATGTGTTCATTGTTTCAATGTTTCCATTCTGGTCAGTCACACTGAACACACGCAGTATGACCACCCTTGGGAAAGAACGATCCACCAAGGTCAAACGAGCCTGAAAGATCTGTGGCCCGCAGAGCCACACGCAGATCCTGATCCTTTCGACTTCTTAATCGTAAAGACAGAGAGGGACCATCTGCAGTACTTTCCAAGGCCATCCTCCTTGCTGGGCTTGGGAATTGATGTCAATCACCATGAAACTGTGCCAACTCAGACTCCTCAGAAGGGCTCTCAGATTCTGAACCTCCTGCACTACGTGGGACCCCAAAGCATTTTTATAAATATTATTGACATCCTATTCCCTCTGTTTAGGGACAGACTGGGGAATAGAGCTTGAGCGACTTCCCTGGTGGCTCAGATGGTCAGTGTCTGCCTACAAAGCGGGAGATCCCTGGGTTGGGAAGATCCCCTGGAGAAGGAAATGGCACCCCACTCCAGTATTCTTGCCTGGAAAATCTCATGGACAGAGGAGCCTGGCAGGCTACGGTCCATGGGGTTGCAAAGAGTTGGACACGGCTGAGCGACTTCACTTTCTTTCACTTTGGACCAAATCCAGGACCTGTCACTTAATAGCCTTCTGGTCTCAAACAGGTTACTTCACTAGCTGAGCCTTGCTCTCCTCATCTATAAAGCAGAGCAAACTCAGCTACACTCAACAGGTCATTGTGAAGATTAAATATGGCAATACTTGGGAGGATACTTTCACAGACCTTGGCATCTAATTTTCCAGACATGCTTAAAGTACCCATCCCTCCATATCCCTCCCACAAAGGAAAACTGGGTCCCTGTAGTCTGCAATTTCGCTGTGTAACGTCTATGCTGATGCTCTGGGACGCCACTTTCCACTCATCCACAATGATTGGACCAAAGTAGTCACCTGACCCCAAAGCAGACAATGCATAGGCTAGTCAGCAGCCAAAGCCCATTGGCGCAATTCAAAAACAAGCATACAAATTAGCGAGTCGGGCTGATCAAATTCTTCGCTCTGGATTTTTAGATTTAGAAAAAGAGGAGGATGAAATAACTAACAATGAAGGAGAAGGTTTAAAAAAAGAGCAAGAGGGCTGTTTTGGTGGTGTGACATGCCAAAATCATGACTAGGCATACTTTATGAACAAGCAGAAAATTGAGAATGGAGACTAAGAAAGACAACTATGGAAAGAGGAAAACCAAGCAGACCTGCAGAAAAAGAGAATGAAAAACGGATACAACTTTCAGTTCCTGAGCTTCCTGTTCTGATTCCATTTCCAGTCTATGGGAATCCTTAGAACAGCTTCCTTTTTTATTGAGATAACTTGGGTGGAACTAAGGAGGTTGATTAGGCACTCAGTAAGTGTTACTTCCCTTGTCTTATTTACTTGTCTGGTTGTCTCATCACTTATTCATGCATCCTTCCCTGGCGATTCAGGCAGTAAAGAATCCACAGTGTAAGAGACCTGGGTTCAGTCCCTGGGTTGGGAAGATACCCTGGAGAAGAGAATAGCTACTCACTCCAGTATTCTTGCCTGGAGAATTCCATGGACAGAGGAGCCTGGCAGGCCTACAGTTCATAGGGTCACAAAGAGTTGGACACAACTGAGTGAATAAAGCTTTCATTAAATTATGTATTAAATAATTTTTGACCACCTACTATGTTCCGGGTATATCATGTCTTCCATATTTATTCTGAGGATTTAACTTGTAACTTTCCCAAATACTATTTTTGCATTTATCTGGGCATAGGAGAGAAAGACAAGACACATACGAGTGACTGTCACGGTGAGGGAGCTATTTAGAGAATTAGTGGAAGGCACATTAGATTGTCCCTGGGGGGAGGGGGCGGGCCGCCCTCTCTAATTCTGAGCAGCTGAGCCCAGCGAGCTTGCACATCAACCCCAGAGCCCAGAGTTAACTACTAGGATAAGGTCTAAAACCACTCTTTCTTCTATGTCTCTCCCAACATGCCCAGCCTCAGAGAGGGACCTTCACAACATCTTCCTCTCATCCTGTCCTCCATGGCTCATAAAACGTCTCTTTTCTCCTGCTCATTCCTCAGACTTCCTCATATACCATCATCTGTCACAGGGATGTTGACAGCTCAGAATAAACCTGCTTTAATTCTCTGGATTAGTTTCCTCTGGGTTTAAAAAAGAAAGGGGAAAAAAATGGGAGAAAATCGTCTCAGTCTCTCTTAAAGAGAGGTAAAGACCCAGAGACACAAAGAGACAGTGTCAAAGATCTTGGGGAAACTGGCTGGCCTGAAGAGGTCTCCCAGCTCAGGTTCACATAAGTGTCCGCATGTTACACAGATGGCTCTCCTCGTGAATGGTGATTAGTTTCACGCTCTGCACTGGCCATGAGTTAGAGGAACTGCCGCTGACAGCAGAATAGATGTCGGGGTCCGCCCCTGCAGAGGCCTGGGGTCCACACACCTCGGTCAGGCACCCCAACCTGGTTCTTCAAAGATGCCACTGGGAGTGGGTGGCCTGTTCTCAGTATCTCCCCAGCCTGACAGATCCAGGCTGTGTAGCCACAGTAAGGCTGCACAAGCTGCCAGAACTTCAAACCTTTTCACTTTGGCCTGAAATGGATTATTAACAGGCTGGCTGAGTTTGTCATTGCCAAGTAACTAGAAACCTGACTTGGCAACAGGGGCCTCTTTGATTAATACCAAACAGGCAGTCAGTGAATCATTCCATTAAATAGAGCTAATTTGGTGGATAGGTGAAAATCTCTCAAAGATAGGGCGGGACAATAAAAGGAGAGCTTAGTGGGGAGAGAAAGGGAAATATGCTTTCAGGATTTTATCGAGAGAGCATTTCAGCTTTCCTGAATTCAGGCCATAAAAAGCACCCTCAGGAGATCCCTTCGGGCAAAACACGAGGCCCTTCCTAAGGGGGAAAGAGTGAAGTTAATGGCCTGAACTACCACCCTCCAGCCTGCTTTAAAAGGTCAGACTGTGGCTTCATCAAGCAAGCCCGGGCTGGCTTCCAATCACGCTGCTGAAAGAACGAAATTCTGCTTTTTCAAGACAAAAGAAGAGGATGAAGAAGGGAATATTGTCAGCGGGGAATTTAACTCCTGGCAGGCCACGAAGTGTTAAATCCCCTGCTGGATTCTCTGCCTTGTGTTTGTTTAATGCGTCTTGCTGATGAGGCCATCAGGAGCACGAGGAGAAACAGCAGGCAGTTCCCAGCTCTTGCTGAGGTGGAGCGAGCCTTTCCACCACGAGATGGCAGCACCAGCCTGCATTTGAAGCAAGGGCTGTGCCTGAGGGCTGCAACCTGCACCCCCCACCCCCACCGCCACCCCCAAGAGGTTCTTATTCTCTTTGAATTTTAACCAATCGCATTACATCTTCTGTCTCCAGAAGGACAGAAATAGGTTTCATTCCTTCCCTCTAAATGATTTTGTTTCCTTTTGTTCAAGCTCTGCTCAAAAGAGAGAGCCCTATTTCGAGGTTTGACCTGCTTGAGACTTCTATTAAGTGGGCCAAATGATTATACCCCAAAGACAAACATGTTCTCTGAAAGGCCCTCTCCGTGTTGTCAGGAGCAATGCTAGTGCTGTGTGAACCCGCCAACAGGCCACCAGGGAGCCGTCATCTTCCCCCAGGGAGGTTTTAGCCATCTCTCCAAACCCAATTGTTTGTTTATGGAACAGGAATCACCTGCTGTTACCTTCCTCTCAGGGCTAGTTGGCATATTTTAAACGGTGATGAATTTGCCCTTTGAATTCAAGTTTCTATGACTAGACTTTCCATTGCCTTTTCTTTTTTTTCTTTTCAAGTAATAGCATCACTTATTGAAGATACATAGCCTCAAATGTGTATTAGCTCTCTGTTCAATAAATAAGCAATATTACTGTTTTCATGGTCTCCTTCCATTCTGATTCCGTCGCTTGTAACAGCAGCCCCCAAAACACAGAAGAATCCTCAGACATAGCTCCCTCTAACTTCCAGAACTTTGTGTGTGCAGCTAGCTGCACTCTGCTGAAAGCACTCCTGCCCCCTCTTCACTTGGCTAACGTCACTGCCTTCTCTAGCTCTCAATCTAACTGTCACTTCCTTTGCTAGGTATGTCAGCTGTCAAGGCCAAGTCCAGATGAGATGGCCTTCGTATGACCCTTGTAACAGCCTGAACTTTCATCATTTCAGTCCTTCTAACATTGTGGAATAACCTCAGGTTGATGAAGCAGTGGTCTATCTTCCTTCCCTCCTTGAAGAATAAAAGCTCAACAGAGGCATTTCCACCTGGCTTAGCTTACCCGATAGCCCATAGCCTGAAGGTGCTTAATCAGTAGTTGTTGAATTAAAGAAAAAAAAACTGTAGAATTAAAACCATACTAAAATTTGTGAACTTACTTTTATAATCTGAAGAAATATTTTACTTTGGTAACCTATCTGCAGCCCTTGTGCTTATTCTCTTGCCTCCTAATGTTTTTATTCTTTTGCGTAATTTTCGGTACACACGCAGTGTCATGCAAAGCCTAATTTGCCTCTAATTACAAGCTCTAGAAGAATCTGCTGTGACCTTTAGCCTGCTGCAGTGAATTAAGATCACTTGTGTTCTGCTGCTTGTTTTGAAAGATCCAGTCTCCTTTCCCCTTGAGTGGGCTTCCCTGGTGGCTCAGACAGTAAAGCGTCTGCCTGCAATTCCAGAGACCTGGGTTCAATCCCTAGGTCAGGAAGTTCCCCTGGAGAAGGAAATGGCAACCCACTCCAGTATTCATGCCTGGAAAATCCCGTGGACCGAGGAGCCTGGTGGGCTACAGTCCATGGGGTTGCAAAGAGTCGGACATGAATGAGCAACTTCTCTCTTCCCCTTGAAGTCTGCCTAGCCATGGCGTCATCTGACCTTGCTGGTTTGAAACTTCAGGCAGAGTTGTCAGGCTATTTGAAAAGCAGTAGACTTTTAAAATTCATAATAATAAGGAGCCAGCTCCCAATTTTGAGAGTTAAAGAAGTCTCAGTATATGTATTTGTTTACTCTGTTTTGCCAGCATGGAGGGATCTACCATTTGCCTTCCTGAAATGACTGGCTTGAAGAAGAACTGCAAGGAACGCTTGTATCTACATGAAGCTCGGAGCACTGGGCTCCGGGCCCTGCGGGTGGCCATGTGGTGGATCACCTCGACCTGGATCCTGAGGATGTGGAAGCTATGCTGGAAACTCACCAAGGGCTTTGGTTCATCTGATAGGATACATGGGAGACAAGGAGGTGAATGGGGCTGTGAGAATCAAGGATACAGATACTGTCTACAAGATTCAGTTTGGCAGAGAGCGTGCTGATGTGGAATGGAGGAGTCTTGGTTGTGTTTGGGGCTTTAATTCATGGTGTTTGTGAGCTTCACGCTTCAGCTGCCTGGTGAGTGACTGATGAACCAAAGGCTGTTTTTTTTTCATTGTTTGTTGTTTTCTTATTGGAACTTTAAGCTACTTGCTGGTCTGAGGTAGTGAATACCCCCTTGTCTGAAAGAATACAGCATGGTGCTACCCACAGTCTTCTATTGGGTTTGAGTTGCCTCGCAATTTCAAAGGTAGTGGGGTTGTCATGGCACCCCCAGGAATAGGAGACCAGTCTCCTTGTTTTTGGATGCAAATTCGTCTTGAGAGAGCATGGAACCAGGAAGAAAAAAGATCATTTTGCTAGTTCTTGTTATTACAAGGTGTTGTGGTTTTCAGTTTAAAAATAGGGAGAATTCTAAGGCATTTGAGAATCAGTGTGGTGTGATGGAAATGGTTGAACCATGAAACAGAGGCCTAGGTGTGAATATTTCTCTGCTAACTTTGTGAGTCCTTGGGCAAAGCATTTACAGTTTCAGTTTCCTTATCGGTAGAACAGATAATTATGTCTAGTTTAGAAGATAATGGTAGGATTTTAAAAATAATGTATATCCATGCTGCAAATGGATGAACCTTGGAAATACCATGTTCAGTTCAAGAAGTCGGTCAACAAAAAGGTCATGTTTTGCTTGTTTTTGCTGACGTGATATGTCCAGAGCCAGCAAATCACAGAGGCAGAAAGTAAACTAAGGTTGCCAGGGGCTGAGATGTTGGGGAGAATGGAAAGTGACTGCTAAAGGGTATGAGGTTTCTTTTTAAGGTAATGGAAATGTTCTAAAACTAGACAGTGTGGAAAGTTGTACAGTTCTGTGAATATACTAAAAATCATTTAATGGTACACTGTTAAAAGGTGAATACTATGGTATGTGAATTATATTTTAATAAAACTGTTTCAAAAACTCTGCCACATTAGGAAAAAACATAAGTCAAGTATTTTGTATGTGGCGCATAGTAGTAGCTGTTCATAAATGTCTAGTTCCCTTTTTTCATTTTTTCTTATTTTTCTATTAAGGAATAATTAACAGATTACGTTCTAGTAGTTTCAGGTGTGCAACATAACGATTCAGTGTTTACATTATGAACTGATCACCACAAGTCTAGTTAATATCCATCATCTTATAGTTACAATATTTTTTATGATAATTCGATACTCTTTCAGCAAGTTTCAAATATGCAGTATAGTATTATTAACCATGCTGTGCATTACCTCGCCATAACATATTTATTTTATAAGTGTGTACCTCTGAAAGTGTGTAAGTGTGTATCTTTTGACCCCCTTCACCCATTTCACCCACCCTTGCCCTGACAACCACCAATCTGTTCTTTGTATCTATGAACTTGTTGTTTCCTTTTTTTCTTTCTTATGGGTTTTTGTTTGTGTGTGTGGGTGTTTGGACCCCACATATAAGTGAGATAATACGGTATTTGTTAACTCTGTCTGCCTTCTTTCACTTAGCATAATGCCCCCAAGGTCCATTCATGTTTCCTTTTTATGGCATTTCATTGTCTAGGCAGGTAGGTTAAATAGATTGATAGCACATTTTCTTTATCCATTCATTGGACATTTACGTTGTTTCCGTATCTTGGCTATGGTAAATAGTGCTGCAATGAACACAGCGACGCATGTGTGCTCTCAAATTAGTGGGTTTTTTCTTCAGTTAAATCTTAGAAGTAGAATTGATGGATCATACGGTAGTTTTGTTTTTTATTTTCTTTTTTTTTTTTTTTTTTAGGAACCTATGTACTGTTTTCCATAGCGGCTGACCAATTTATATTCCCATTAATGGTATATGAGAATTCCCTTTTCTCCATATCCTCACCAACACTTGTTATTTGTTGTCTTTTAGATAATAGCTGTTATAACAGATGTGAGATGGTGTCTCATTATGGTTTTGATTTGCATTTCCTGGATAACTAGTGATGTTGAGCATCTATATGTCTTCTTTAGAAATATGTCTACTTGGCTCTTTCTAAATAAAATTGTTTTTTTTTTTAATTGAGTTGTGTGAGTGCTTATATATTTTCAATGTATCAGATATGATTTGCAAAATTTTCTCCCATTTAGTAGGCTATCTTTTCATTTTGCTGATGGCTTTCTTTGTTGTGCAGAAGCTTTTTAACATAGTCCCACTTGGTTATTTTTGGTTTCAGCTTCTTCAAAAAGTCACCACCAAGACCTATATCAAGAACCTATGTTTTCTTTTAGGGATTCTATGGTTTCGGGTCTTCTGTTTATGTCTTTACTCCATTTTGAGTTAATATTTGTGTATGGTGTAAGATAGGAATCCAGTTTCATTCTTTTCTTGTGGCTGTTCAGTTTTCCCAACACCGTTTACTGAGAAGACTGCCCTTTCTCCATTGTGTATCCTTGGCTCCTTTATCATGAATTAACTGCCCGTATATGTGTGTACTTATTTCTAGGCTCTCTATTCTGTCCCAATTATCTATGTTTCTGTTTTATGCCAATGCTATCCTGTTTTTATTACCATAGCTTTGGAATATAGCTTGAAATAAGAAAGCTTAATGCCTCCAGCTTTGTTCTTCTTTCTCAAAATAGCTTTGGCTATTTGGGGTCTTTTTTGATGATTCCATACACATTTTAGGATTGTTTGTTCTGTTTCTGTGAAAAACACCATTGGTATTTTTGATAGGAATTGCATTGAATTAGTAGATTGCTTTGGATAGTATGACATTTTAATCATATTAATTCTTCTAATATGAGCACAGAATATCTTTCCATTTACTTACATTTTCTTCAGTTTCTTACATTAATGTCTTTTACACATTAGTATATGGGTCTTTTACCTCCTTGGTTAAATTTATTCCTAGGTATTTTATTCTTTGTGATATGACTGTAGATTACATTCAGTCAAAGGGAGATGTTTTCTTAGTTTCCCTTTCTGATAGTTCATTATTACTGTATTAAAATGCAGACAACTTAATACATTGATTTTTTTAAATTCTGCAACTCTACTGAATTCATGGATTAGTTTTAATGGTTTTTTGATGGATTTTCAGGGTATTCTGTAATATTTTGTCATATGTGAATAATGACATTTTTACCTTTTCTAATTCTGAGCCCTTTTGTTTCTTTTTATTGCCTAATTGTTCTGGCTAGAACTTCCAAAGTGGCAACAATAAAGGGGCAAGAGTGAGCATCATTATCTTGTTCCTAAGAGGAAAAGCTTGCAGGTTTTTTACTGTTGAGTATGATGTTAGCTGTGCAATTGCGATATATGACTTTTATTATGTTGAGATATATCCCCACTATGCCCACTTTTTGCATGTTTTTATCATAAGTGGATGGTGAAGAACTTAACTTTTTCAAAAAACCTAACTGAATCCATTCTGTTATTTTCAACAGCTCTCACTTGACTTTCAATGTATTGTTTTAACTGAGTGGGGGGATTACAATTAGAAAACAGAATTGTGAAAAGTCTAACTCATGGGAATGCATCACAATATCATCTGCATTATATTTTTCTATAGTGTAAAAAATGTCTGAATAACCTAGCTTACAGGATCAAGTAAATTCCCTGCTCAGCAGTTGATGGATTCTAAAATTTGGCCCTATCTTTACCTCCACCATTATCGCCCAGTTGGTACTTTTTCTATCAGGTAACTCTCTCATTTTGCCGGACATATGCCAGTCTCCTCTCACTTTTGTGACTTGTTCTGACGACTCCATTTGGGATGACTTCCCTGCTGTCTCTCTATTCATGCAGTTCCCACTTAGCCTCACAATTGTGCTTAGGTCCTGTCTCTGCCAAGAAGCTTCTCCTCAGTACTGAAGCCCACAGTGATCCCTCATCTCTGAAAGCCTACACCTGAAGGTCTGTATCCAGAGACTGTGACTTCTGAAATCAAAATCTCAGCTAGATTAAAATGGATTACGCTTGGATCCCAGAAAAGCCTGCATGCTAACTGGAAGTATAAACTGTTAATTCTGCAATTATTTCCTGCCATAAGCATATTCTCCCCAACCAAAACAATAAGCTACACATAGAAAGCTTTGTGTTATATGTTTTTGATATCCAGAAAGCATGTTATTTGAGTCTCAGCATACAAATCCGTATGTTGATTTGTATGGAGCAAGCCACTCTATTCAATCTGTACATTGACTGATTCATACAAAAAAAAAAAAACTATCATTTTTTTAGCCTATTCCAAATCTTGGCAGTCTTATCACAAGAACAGAGCTGGACCTAAGAATCTGAGAGGTCCCAGGCCTCTTCCTGGTTCCAGGAGGACTTTGGGCTAGCACTTTAACAGGAGTTCAGTGTCTCCCAGAGGGCAACACTCAAAGCATCTTAAAAGCAAGGGATTGAACAACAGTGGACTGACCAGAGGACACCTGAGATGCCTTTCCCCATCACTGCCCCACCTCCCAGATACAGATGTGTGAGAGTCTGCGGCACCCTTTCTTGTTTAGGCAGTGGCCGAATAACCCTACCTATTAGTGGGATGGTCACTCCATTCTACTCCATTTTCTGAGCACTCAGTCAAAGAAAGAGTAAAGTATTCTGGCCACGTTTCTAGAGAGCTCACACATTAAAAACCTTAAGGTTTTCTGTAGTTCCCAAAGCAAAACCAAAAAAGCTGAAAGATGACTGGTATGATTAATACATTTATCAGCACTAGGACATTGTTATTTTATTGCTGGTAACAGAGTGACATCATTTTTCATAAAGACACCATAATTGTCTTTGAATGTCATAAAAGGTGAAATTCATTCTCATGGAAATTGAAGAGAACATTGCAAAGGCTTCCGTCAAAGGGGAACTAAATGATTTAGATGATAAAATATACTGGCTTTAAATTTCTGTCTGTAAACCAGGAGTGAAACCACAGAGAATTAAGCTTGAGATGAAGATTGTAATAACCTGGAATTAGTTTGGGCATCCCTCTAATCTCATTTTTTCATGGACTACAGCTATTCATTGGGAAATCTGTTTTCTTTTGCTGGCCAATATTTCAGCTGTCTACTTTCCAAATGAAAATACTAGAAGGGGGACGAGATGAAGATACTAACTTAAATATATCTTATTGGAGATGGCAAAAGCACCTCACTTCTCACTAAAGCACACAAAACTCAAGATATAAAGCAACTTATATGCATAAGACCTTTGCTCAAAATATTTATCTTCTTGTCTGCTAAGTGGTCAGAATATCTTAAGGACAAATCCTAGAACCATCGCATACAAATTCATTTTTCAACAGGCTGAGATGATGAAAGTTGGACAAATATTTAGGAATTCCTTGCTATTATATGTCAAACTTCCTTCCTTTTCCACCCCCACCTCAATATGAACCCACTGGAAATTCCTTCTGCTGCCAAGAGCCTTAGAAAACCTTTACATTATTAATTTTTCCATGGATTTGTCGTGTTTTGGAAGCCTCACAAGAAGCTGAGTGCAGAGTTTGAGGGCAATAAAACAGTCAGAACAAATGGCAAGCCTTTCAGTTTGGCACTGCAGAATGGAGCGTGCATCTGTGAATTCTCCTCCATGCGGCTGGAAGGCTGGAAACGTCTCAAATTTGGCCCTTGGTTTATGTTACTCAGGCAAATGGTCTTTCAGGTATTCTATGGGGGGAAGCCCTTTAAAAGAAAGGCAACATTTGAGGGGAAGGATGGAGGAAGGGACAGTTAGGGAGTTTGGGATCAACATGTACACTCTGCTGTATTTAAAACGGATAACCAACAAGGACCTGCTGTATAGCTCAGAGAATTCTGCTCAATGTTATGTGGCAGCCTGGACAGGAGGAGAGTTTGAGGGAGAATGGATACCTGTATATGTGTGGCTGGGTCCCTTCACTGCTCCCCTGAAACTAGCACAACATTGTTAACCAACTGTATTCCAATACAAAGCAGCTTTTGAAAAGATTTAAAGAAAATAAAGGCAACATCATGGGCCAGTGATTCTCCATTTCCAAGTGCATAGATAGGTTGCTAAATGTATTTTCTGATTCATTAGGTCTGTGTGTAGAGCCTAAGACTCTGCATTCCTAGCAAACTCCCAGATGATGCTCCTGGTGCAGGTTCATGGACCACACTTTGAAATGAAAGGGGTTAGCAAAACATAGGGTTGACTCACCCTACGGGCTGCCCTGTGGCTCAAGGGTAAAAAACCCACCTGCCAATGTAAGAGACATGGGTTCAATCCCTGTGTTGGGAAGATTCCCTGGAGAAGGAAATGGCAACCCACTCCAGTATTCTTGCCTGAGAAATCTTATGGACAGAGGAGCCTAGTGGGCTACAGTCCATGGGTCACAAAAAGGAGTCGGACGAAATTTAGTGACTAAACAACTCACCCTATACCAGGCTTAGTTTCCAGCAATTTAATCAATGCTTACGTTTGACTTAAAATAAATTTGAAATTAGTCCAACTCACAATGTTTGTGAAAATAAAATCCATTCGATTTCCATTTGAGGCCAGTATTTACTGAGGAATAAAATAGGTTATCAATGAACCCAGGGAATGAGCTAGGTGTAAAACAAAGAATTCCTTGGTCTTTTACTTAAGCATTTTTCATTCTCACTTTGCAACTGTATATTTTGCTTCCTTCTTAAAAGTAGCTAATGCCAATTTTATCTTGCCTTTTTATTAACAAGCTTATCTTCACCAAGAACGAATCAGTCCCAGAAATGTCACTGCAGCTCATGTGCATCAGGCACAAGGATTAGATAGGGGAGAGCTTGGCATGGGCTGTTTTCTTTTGCTCACCCGAAAGGAATCTCATGCTCAGTTCCAAGCCAGATGTCGTTTGGGGTGATATTATATAGAAATTCCAGTAATTAAACTCACTAAACTATGACCAGCTGGTATTAACCCTCTTGTTAGGTCACAAATTGCTTCCTTCTCTTTTGTATGAAAATATATCTAAGAGCTCCTCGGTGTTCTGAATTAGTTACAAGTTCTCAGAAAAATGACCTCCAAAGGCATGAGTTTGGCATGCCGTAGTGATCAGAGAGGGGTGTGTGTGTGTGTGTCTGTCTGTCTGTCTGTCTGTCTGTCTGTCTGTGGAACGCACATACCAGACTAAATGTGTTAAGGCAAAACTTGTGAAGCCTGAATTTCAGATGTTGGTGCAGAAATGTTAGCATCAGAACCCAAAGAGAGCATCTTTCTTGGGGGCTGGGGGGAGGGGTGGGGCACACATAAGAAAGTAGGTTACCAAAGACATGGTAAAGCCCAGAAAAGGTCAAAACAAATCCAAAATCCATTAAAAACTGGCATTGGAGACCATTTGGCCTTGTATCCCAGACAACACTTAAAAAGTGAAGGTATTTATTAAGCACTGTGTCATATGCCTCCTAGTCATTCAAGTATAGTAGTGCCAAAAGCAGCATAGACCGATGTGCTCATTCAGCTAATATGTACGGATGGCTGCCTTCCACTAGGCATATAGCCACTGCCATCAGGGGACCTCTGGATAAGGGTAT
This sequence comes from Oryx dammah, assembly GCF_014754425.2. Classification (NCBI taxonomy): domain Eukaryota; kingdom Metazoa; phylum Chordata; class Mammalia; order Artiodactyla; family Bovidae; genus Oryx; species Oryx dammah. The sequence goes on from NW_024070203.1 coordinate 59,202,067, forward strand.
TGTTTAAGGTCTCAACAATGTCTTCTCCTGATCTCAGCAACTGGAGCTCAAGGAAGGTGTGAGTTTAGGATAGCTGTGTCACATGTCTGTATAAGGTTTGGGGCACACGTTATTGTGGCCATACATGTCTGGATTCAAGAGTGAAATAGGACTTGAACTCCATAAAATGTGCAGAGTAGAAGAAAAGAAGTAGTAAAACTGATAAATATTTGCCCATTGGGATAGTTTTATCTATTAAGAAAAGACAAAAATAAAAATGCTTATGATAAAACATATACGTAACAAGTCAAATAACATAATGTGTGTGTGTGTGTGTGTGTGTGTGTGTGCCCAGTCATGTTCAACTCTTTGCAACCACATGGACTGGAGCCCACCAGGCTCCTCTGTCCAGGCAAGAATACTGGAGTGGCTTGTCATTTCTTGTTCCAGGGGATCTTCCCAACCCAAGGATTAAACTCACGTCTCCTGCATCTCCTGAACTGGCAGGCAGATGCTTTACTAGTGTGCCACCTAGGAACCCATAAATAAAGTTATATATATATATATATATATATATACAACATAAATTATGTATAGATATAACTAAACACTGTGCTGTTGACTAGAAAACAAGTGTGTGCTCAGAAAGGATAAGCAAGTAAAACGATGGCAGGAAATACGTCTTTCTCACTCTTCTACCCCGACATCCAGCACAGAGACTGGTACATAACAGGTTTACAAGATTGTCTGAATAATTAACATATAGATCTTCATTTATTCACTGAGTTAGGTCAGAGGTGAGATGCTCCATGCTTATTTCTGGTTCACTCCCCCAATTCCTCCCCCACCCCCACCTGGGGGCTTCTAGCGTCTCTGTCTACTGTTTTAGCAGCCACTGGTTTCCATTCATCAGTGGCAGCTTCAAATACTCTACAACCACACCACACTGGAAGTTCCTGAAAGCCAAGAATGATTTCTGATGCTTCCTCAGTGATCCCTTTAAACCACAAGAGCCAAATGCTGATGGGATGGTTGCAGTGACTGAATAATCTGCTATCTTTTAGTTTAAGATCATTTGATTCACTATACAGTGCAAACTGGGACTTCCCTGGTAGCTCAGCAGTAAAGAATCTGCCTGCAATGCAGGACACTCAGGAGACACAGGTTAGCTCCCTGCGTCAGGAATATCCCTTGGAGGCGGAATTGGCAACCCACCCCAGTATTCTTACCTAGAAAATCTCTTGGACAGAGGAGGCTGGAGGGCTATAGACAATGGGGTCACAAAGAGTCAGACACAACTGAGCTACTGAACACACACACAGGAAAATTGTTGAAAAATACAGAGAATGCAGAAAGAAAATAATTCTGGACAAAGTACCTAAAGATTGGCAAGGGGGTCAACCATCATTCTCAAACATGATTGACCGAATACCTTCATCTCTTTGGTGTGCAGTCTTACTACACCTGTTACAAATGTAATACACTTTTTTTTAATATTTCCGGATTTTTTTCAACAGTTTTGTCCAGCATTGCTTATGGTAGCAAAAGTCCTGAAAGTAAACTAAACTGTGCATTAGTGTAACAGTGATTCAATAATTTCCGGTATGTTCATCTAGTAAAAGCTGAAGCAATCAAGAAAAGGAAGGAAACAAGCTCCAAGACACACTGTTAAACCGAAATCAGAGTGCAGAGCAGTAGACATCCTTGGTGGTTCCAAAGGAATGTGTGCAGTACATAACTAACTATAAGTGCACAGAAGCTGTTTTAAAAGATGCACAATAAGCTGGAAAGAATAATTGCCTCTTGTAAGGGAAACTTGGAGTGAAAAAGACAGCCTTAAATTACCCTGTGGAATTTTTGTATTGTTTATATAGTTGCTGTTGTTGTTACCATGTATCCACATTGATCTTTAAGATCAATTTTATAAAATTACTGCTTAGGAAAATAGAACAGCTTAAGGGTATTTCGATACCACAGTTGATGCTGCTAAGTCACTTCAGTCGTGCCCGACTCTGTGCGGCCCCATAGATGGCAGCCCACCAGGCTCCCCCGTCCCTGGGATTCTCCAGGCAAGAACACTGGAGTGGGTTGCCATTTCCTTCTCCAATGCAGGAAAGTGAAAAGTGAAAGTGAAGTCACTCAGTCGTGTCCGACTCTGTGCGACCCCATGGACTGCAGCCCACCAGGATCTTCCATCCATGGGGTTTTCCAGGCAAGAGTACTGGAGTGGGGTGCCATTGCCTTCTCCGTGGATACCACGGTATCAGTGCCAAATTGGGCTACAAACACTCCAGCAGCACTTCAATCACCGTTTCCTAGCATTTTGCCTCACGATGGCAGTCTAGTTCTTCCATTTTTTCTTTCTCCAGCAAAAATTTAATTTGGTTTCCTCTGAGTGTTCTCCGGCTTCACCTGCAACTTCGGAGTCCACAGTGAATTGAATTATTAAGGAGCTCCTTTCCCAGAAAGAAGACTTTGGGTTTATTACATTTAACTCACCCCATCTTTTCCTCGTCTAACTTTCTTTCTCTTTTAAATTCTCACAACACAATCTGGCTTCCCCCACCACGGCATGTACAGTGGAGTTTTCCCCTTAACAGCTTGATGGGGTGGTCAGCTTCTAGAATCTTGCCTTAGCTGAGGAATACTGTCTAGATGCCCATCTTAGATGTATGTGCCTTGTTTTCTTATTATTCTCAGTGGTGTTTTTCTTTTATTCCCTTCTAAGCCCAATTTCTCTGGTTCCACATATTCTTTACCCACAATGGTATTTTTTCCCTCAATAAAATATTTTCTTCCAACAACATACTGTGGGAAGATCCACAGAGTTGGGCTTCCCAGGTGGCACTAGTGATAAAGAACGCCCCTGCCAATGAAGAAGATGCAAGAGAGCCGGGTTGGATCCTGGGTTGGGAAGATTCCCTGGAGGAGAGTACACCAGCCCACTCCAGTATTCTTGCCTGGCGAATCCCATGGACAGAGGACCCTGGAGGGGCTACAGTCCACAGGGTCGCGAAGAGTCAGACACGACTGAAGAGACAGCACGCACGCATCCATAGGGCCACTGGGCTTCTCTAGGTTAAGTGGGGGTGGCGATGCTGACCCACATGCACGCCTTTTCTTCCTGCTGCTCTCTTACCCCTGACTCTCCACTCTCCTCACCCCGACCCTACATGCAATTTTGCAATGTCATCCAGGGTGCCTGAGGGTGCACAGTCAACTTCGAAAACCTCTGTCTAGAACAAGGAAGGGCAGCTGTAAGGGAAATGTAAGTCACTGTTGTCAGAAAGAAGGCGGAGTTACTCTGGTGAGATAGGAGACATGGAGCTCCAGGACCCAGGTCTTCTGGCCTGAGCTACAGAGAATGCCTCAAAGCATTTTGTGCACCAGCCTTCTAGCACAAACACAACACAAACCTTTAAAGGGCAGCTGAACAGATTTCTGCTTTCCAAAAATCTGTATTTTTTAAGAGAAAATAAAAGGATTTTAATTTTTTATGACTCCAAGAAAATATGTTATCAGAAAAATTAGACCTTTAAAGCCTGTTTTTCTGATTTTAAAAACACATTTTTTAAAAATGATGTACTAGAAAACTCTGGTGGTTGTTTTTTTCCTAGAAGGCTGTTACTTTCAACCAGCACTGCCTCTCTAATTCCAGGCAGGGTTCTCTCCCTTCACCAGACAGCCAATTTCTGAGGCAAAAGATTCAGCAGAGAGCTCCAAAGCCTGAGGAGCTTCCCAGGTGGCACTAGTGGTAAAGAACCCACCTGCCGATGTGAGTGGATGTAAGAGAGGCGGGTTCGATCCCTGGGTCAGGAAGATCCCCTAGAGGAGGGCATGGCAGCCCACTCTGGGATTCTTGCCTAGAGAATCCCAAGGACAGAGAAGCCTGGCTGGCTATAGTCCATAGGGTCTAAAAGAGTAGGATACAACTGAAGAGACTTAGCACACGTGTATGCCAAGGCTTTAGAGCCCAGGTGGGCTCCCATCCCAGCCTGGCCATGAATGTGGGCATGCTGCTTGGCCACAGTGAGCCTTACTAAACAAAGTTAGTGTTTGTAAGTAGTGTGATGTCGTAGTTAACAGCAAGGAGTCCAAAGCCAGATGGTCACAAATCCCAGCTCTGACAACTTCTAGAAACATTACGTTAACCACGCCATGTAGAGTAGGGCAAATACTAGTACTTACCTCACAGAATTGTTATACAGATTCAATGAGTTATTTTCATAAAAGCACTTAAGTGCCTTAGAAGTACCTGTTAAATATCAATGCATAGTAACATTATATTGTAATATTTAAGTAATAACTAGAAGCAGAAGAAGAACTAAGAAGTGCAGTGGATGAGGACTGGCTTTGAGGTGTATTAGAAGTGAATGGTAAAGGCTTCCCTGGTAGCTCAGCTGGTAAAGAATCCGCCTGCAGTGCAGGAGACCCAGATCCAATTCCTAGGTTGGGAAGTTCCCCTGAAGAAGGGATAGGCTACCCACTCCTGTATTCTTGGGCTTCTCTGGTGGAGACAGTAAAGAATCAGCCTGCAATGTGAGAGACCTGGGTTCAATCCCTGGGGTGAAAAGAAGATCCCCTGGAGGAGGGCATGGCAACCCATGCCAGTATTCTTGCCTGGAGAATCTCCATGGACAGAGGGCTATAGTCCATAGGGTCACAAAGAGTCAGACACAACTGAGCGACTAAGAACAGCACAGAAGTGGATGCTATTCATCATAAGTCCTTCTGTCTGCTATGATGTGATTTTTTTATTATCATTAATGTACCTTCATTACTTTGATATTTTTAAATACTTAAAACACAGTATTAGATATGAAATAATGGTCAAGTTAGTTAATCTCAGTGAATTTGTTTCTTCTCATAAAATTAGAATAATAACCCCATTCATTGTTTCTTCTCTTCCTATCTCTTTATTTTGAGAAGGAAATATTGTTGTTGTTGTTGTTTTTTAATAAATAGGACAACTAGCTATGTGACCTTGAAAAGACCATCTTTCCGTATTTCCATCAGGACTGCACTAGATCTGGGAAGTTCTTTTCAGCTGTGACACCAAGGCATGATATTTTGTTACCTTTTTTATCTTTGAAAAATACAAATGTATTATTTTAGTGTGCTAGGATTAGCTGGTGAAGGCTGGTCCCCCTGGGCTAACATCAAGGTGATGGCAGCCCTGTGCTGCTCCTTGGAGCTCTAGGGGAGAATTTGTTACTTGCCTTTTCCAGTTTCTAGAGGCTACCTCCTTCTTTGCTTTTGTCTTACTAGGTCTTCAAAACCAGTATTAGCTGGTCAAGTCCTCACAGCATAACCTTCTAACCTCCTTTTCTACTGTTTTTTTTTTTTTCTTTAATCCCCTTTCATTTTATTCCTTTCAACTGAGGTCATATTCATATAATGCAAAATTAACCATTTTTAATTGAAGTGTAGTTGATTTACAGTGTTTCAGGTGTACAGCAAAATAATTTAATATAGATATTCTTGTTCAGGTCCTTTTCCATTATAGTTATTAAAAGATACTAAATATAGTTCACTGTGCTATACAATAGGTCCTTGTTGTTTAGCCATTTTATATATACTAATATGTATCTGTTAATCCCAAATTCCTAATTATCCTTGCCCCGCCCAGTTTTTCTTTTTTTGCTGAAGTATAGTTGATTTGCAATGCTCTATTAATTTCTTATATATAGCAGAGTGACTCAGTTATATTTTTTTCTTATTCTTTTCCATTATAATTTGTTACAGGATATTGAATATAGTTCTCTGTACTATACATAGTAGGACCTTGTTTATCCAGCCTATGTATAATAGTTTGTCTCTCCTAACCCCAAACTTCCAATTTTCCCTCCCCTACCTGCCCCCTTGACAACCACTAAAATTAACCATTTTAAAGTGAACAATTCAGTGCATTTTTGTGCATTCACAATGTTGTACAATCTCCACTTTTGTCTAGTTCCAAAACATTTTATCTCAAAAGGAAATTCCATGCTTATTAAGCAGTTGCTCCCCATTTTCTGCTCTCTCTACGCTCTGCAACAATCAATCTGGTTTTGATTTCAGTGGATTTACCAATTCTGATACTTCATATAAATGGAACCATGTAATATCTAACCTTTTGTTTCTGGCTTCTTTCACTTATTATTTTTGAGCTTCATCCTATATTACCATGTACAAGCACTATTATTCCTTTACATGGTTGAATAATATTTCACTGAGTGAATATACCACAGTTTGTTTATCCATCCTTCCATGGATAGACATTTGGACTATTTCCACCTTTTACCTATTGTGAATAATGCTGTTATGAATATACTTATACATGTTTTTGAGTACCTGCTTTCAGTTCTTTTGGATAGCTACCAAGGAGTAGAATTGTTGGGTCACAGAGTAATTCAGTGTTTAATTTTTTAAAGAACCACCTATTTTGTACAACCATTGGGCCAAGTTACCCTTAATTTCAATACATCTCCAGGGAGCTACACTCCCTCTCTCTAATGTGACCCCAATACCTCCCGTGATTGCAAGGGTTCCTCTGACATTTATTAAAGTAGGAAACCCTCTTAATGAATGTTCTACATGTGGAAAGCTGCCATAGACTCCTAGGAGACTGGAAAGCCCTTCTAAAAGGCTGTAGACCTTTGGACACTTTGATGAAACTTCCCTGTGCTGTCACAGACACATGTTCAAAATATGGTAGATGCTTTGTAAATGTGAGAAGCCGTGTAAGGTCAAATGAGTCAGCTGACTTTTAGAAGTTGAAAAGGAAAACAACTACAATTTCACAATCTTCATAAAATATTTCTTTATATCAAATCTTTTGTTTGCTTGGCAAAAGCATGTTAACTGCCTGCTATGGTGCTTAGCACTGATTAAATAACATGATCCATGTTATCAGAGAACTCATGAGCTAGCAAAGGAAACAGATGGTAAACAAATAATCATGTTAGAATCTGACAAGTGCTAAGAACAAGACTGGACAGAGTGTGGTGGGGGTGCAGTAGATGAAGGAGTTTATCATACCTAAGAAGCTGAAACGCTGACTCACTAAGACCCTGACGCTGGGAAAGATTGAGGGCAGGAGGAGAAGGGGATGACAGAGGATGAGATGGTTGAATGGCTTCACCGACTCAATGGACATGAATTTGAGCAAACTCACATAGATACAGAAGGACAAAAAAGCCTGGTAAGTTGCAGTCCATGGGGTCTCAAAGAGTCAGACATGACTTAGTGACTGAACAACAACGACAAAGCTGAAAAAAGGCTCGACAGGAAAAGATACTGTCAGCTGGATCATAAAGCACGGTAGAAATGTGGTCCTCAGAGAGAGATGCTATGATCGAAGGCTTGGGAGTACCCAACCGCAAGACACAGTTAAGTGAATCTCTACATAATTCAAGAATATCTAGGAATAATAGGGTTTCTGAATGTGGGAATGAGAAGGTAAAATTGGAAAGTAAATATTGTCTCTTTTTAGCAGCCAGAAATGAATTGACCCTAACAGCCTGAGACTCATCCCTTGGAGAGCAGCCCCCTCCTGACATTCAGAGTCCTCCAGGGTATCACTCACCCATGCTGGCTAAGCATTGCCATTAGGCATATGTGGCAATGTATGATTTACTTCTGGGGGTGCCATTTAAAAGATTTCAAGACCTCAGAATGGCATTTCTCTAAATTTCTAAATGCATTTGTCAAAATCCTAGAAAGCTCTGCTGTATAAGCATATAAGCCTTACAATAAAACAGCCTTCAGTTCAGTTTAGTTCAGTTGCTCAGTCATGTCTGACTCTTTCTGACCCCATGAATCGCAGCACGCCAGGCCTCCCTGTCCATCACCAACTCCCTGAGTTCACTCAGACTCACATCCATCGAGTCAGTGATGCCATCCAGCCATCTCATCCTCTGTCATCCCCTTCTCCTCCTGCCTTCAATCCCTCCCAGCATCAGAGTCTTTTCCAATGAGTCAACTCTTCGCATGACGTGGCCAGAGTACTGGAGTTTCAGCTTTAGCATCATTCCTTCCAAGGAAATCCCAGGGCTGATCTTCAGAATGGACTGGTTGGATCTCCTTGCAGTCCAAGGGACTCTCAAGAGTCTTCTCCAACACCACAGTTCAAAAGCAGCAATTCTTCAGCACTCAGCTTTTTTCACAGTCCAACTCTCACATCCATACATGACCACTGGAAAAACCATAGCCTTGACTGGACGGACCTTTGTTGGCAAAGTAATGTCTCTGCTTTTCAAAATGCTATCTAGGTTGGTCATAACCTTTCTTCCAAGGAGTAAGCATCTTTTAATTTCATGGCTGCAATCACCATCTGCAGTGATTTTGGAGCCCAAAAAAATAAAGTCTGATACTGTTTCCACTGTTTCCCCATCTATTTGCCAGGAAGTGATGGGACCAGATGCCATGATCTTAGTTTTCTGAATGTTGAGCTTTAAGCCAACTTTTTCACTCTCCTCTTTCACTTTCATCAAGAGGCTTTTTAGTTCCTCTTCAATTTCTGCTATAAGGGTGGTATCATCTGCATATCTGAGTTATTGATATTTCTCCTGGCAATTCTGATTCCAGCTGTGTTTTTTCCAGTCCAGCATTTCTCATGATGTACTCTACATAGAAGTTAAATAAGCTGGGTGACAATATACAGCCTTGAGGTACTCCTTTTTCTATTTGGAACCAGTCTGTTGTTCCATGTCCAGTTCTAACTGTTGCCTCCTGACCTGCATACAGATTTCTCAAGAGGCAGGTCAGGTGGTCTGGTATTCCCATTTCTTTCAGAATTTTCCACAGTTTACTGTGATCCACACAGTCAAAGGCTTTGGCATAGTCAATAAAGCAGAAATAGATGTTTTTCTGGAACTCTCACTTTTTCCATGATCCAGCAGATGTTGTCAATTTGATCTCTGGTTCCTCTGCCTTTTCTAAAACCAGCTTGAACATCTGGAAGTTCACGGTTCACGTATTGTTGAAGCCTGGCATGGAGAATTTTGAGCATTACTTTACTAGCGTGTGAGATGAGTGCAATTGTGCGGTAGTTTGAGCATTCTTTGGCACTGCCTTTCTTTGGGATTGGAATGCAAAAAAAGCAAAATGGCTGTCTGGGGAGGCCTTACAAATAGCTGTGAAAAGAAGAGAAGTGAAAAGCAAAGGAGAAAAGGAAAGATATAAGCATCTGAATTCAGTGTTCCAAAGAATAGCAAGAAGAGATAAGAAAGCCTTCCTCAGCGATCAATGCAAAGAAATAGAGGAAAACAAGAGAATGGGAAAGACTAGAGATCACTTCAAGAAAATTAGAGATACCAAGAGAACATTTCATGCAAAGATGGGCTCGATAAAGGACAGAAATGGTATGGACCTAACAGAAGCAGAAGATATTAAGAAGAGGTGGCAAGAATACACAGAAGAACTGTACAAAAAAGAGCTTCATGACCCAGATAATCACAATGGTGTGATCACTCACCTAGAGCAGACATCCTGGAATGTGAAGTCAAGTGGGCCTTAGAAAGCATCACTACGAACAAAGCTAGTGGAGGTGATGGAATTCCAGTTGAGCTATTTCAAATCCTGAAAGATGATGCTGTGAAATTTGGAAAACAGCCTTAAGTGACTGCTTTTATCCCTCTAAGCATCAGTTTTATTATAAAATGGGCCTTATGAAGATACCTGCCTTGTAAAGCTGTAAGAGGATTAAATGACGAAAATGAATGAATTAGTTCTAATCTGGTGACTCTGGTAAGGAACCTGCCTGCCAGTGCAGGAGATACAGAGACGCAGTTTGCAACCCTGGGTTAGGAAGATCCCCTGAGGAGGCCACGCAACGCACTCCAGTCTTCTTGCTTGGAAGACTGCGTGGACAGAGGAGCCTGGAGGGTTATTGTCCATGGGATCACAAAGAGTCGGGATAACTGAGCACATGCACACGCACACACACTCACATAGCAAAGCACTTATAAATGTGGCTTAATATTATTCTTAATGAGAAGCTCTAGGAATTCAAACTGATTTGGTATCTCAGGAAACTATATATACTTCATCTCTGTTTTAGGAAACATTTGGATCAAGGGGTCAACTCTAGTGATGAAATCTTTATCACCAATATCATGAAAAGACCTAGACTTTTTGTTAGTTGGCTGGAAAGGAAAAAAAAAATCTGATTTCTGGTTCTTTGTAGCATCCTAAACAGATTGCTTCTCTTGGGAATTTCCTAAGACCTGGTCTCAACAGAGACAGCCCTCATCTCTGCAATGACAGCCCCCTCTACTTCTTGAAAATGTCCCTGGAAAAAAAGGTCAAGAGTGACTAAGGGAGAGAACTCAAGGTTTGAATAACAATAGTCTCCTGTCGGCTAACAGAATTTCACATATATTTCATGAGTGCTTGCTATTCAAATCCTTGCAACTTGGAGAAGTTTTCCATTCCGGGCTACCTAAAGAACTCAGCAAAAGCTAAACCTACCTTGACGAAGCTCTTTCCCGAGGTGAAATTACATTTAGAAATATGGAGATTATTCCGACACAGTTTAAAGACTTTTCTCTGTAATCTGTCACATTTAACAACTGTGTCCAGGCAGATGTTTACACTTTTAAGCATGACAAAGTAGAAGACAGACCAAAGAGATCAAGTTCAGACATCAAGCATACCTTGGCTTCACTCAAAAAAGAACTGGTAAGAGCACCAGAAATGTTATTAAATTTACATAAAGGGAAATATGGAAGGCAACATAAACAGATCAGGGGAGCCATACCTGGGAATCAGGAAACATGCCTGGTCAACAATTAGGAACAAGTTTGAGAGAGCAGAAAACACTGTATTTTTGCATGCAGAGCATCTTTTTCTAAGGAAAGGTTTTTGGGGGGGGTTTTTTGTTTTTTTTTTGTTGTTGTTTGTTTGTTTGTTTGGTCTTCATTTGTTTTTAACAAAAGCAAGAAATGCCTACCATCATGGCTATTTATGACTGACTGATGTGCTTAAAATTCAACAATTGGTATGCTGCTGCTAAGTCGCTTCAGTCGTGTCCGACTCTGTACAACCCCATAGATGGCAGCACACCAGGCTCCCCCGTCCCTGGGATTCTCCAGACAAGAACACTGGAGTGGGTTGCCATTTCCTTCTCCAATGCAGGAAAGTGAAAAGTGAAAGTGAAGTCGCTCAGTCATGTCCAACTCTGTGCGACCCCATGGACTGCAGCCTACCCGGGTCCTCCATCTGTGGGATTTTCCAGGCAAGAATACCGGAGTGGGCTGCCATTCCCTTCTCCATGACAACTGGTATAGTCATTAGTAATTATATGATGGCACTTGTGGTAAAGAACCTGCCTGCCAAATAAGAAGACATAAGAGACGTGGGTTCAATCCCTGGATCAGGATGATGCCCTGGAAGAGAGCATGGCAACCCACTCCAGTATTCTTGCCTGGAGAATTCCATAGAGGAATCTGGTGGGCTACAGTCCTTAGGGTCTCAAAGAGTCAGACTTAGCACGCACATAAAGCAGGCCATGTAATTACATATCTTCTGATAAACCAGTGAGTGACCCAGGATCACGTCTTCATGTGCTCTACTGCTGTTTCTAGGCTATTCTTAGATCTGTAATCTGTCGGGAACTTCCTGTGCTCTGAAAATGTCTAAGATCTGCCCTTATTATTTGCTGCATTTTCATCAAACTTAAAAAATGAGGCATAATGAACTTCAGTTTAAAAATCAAACAAATGTTGCAACCTTCTGGAACTTCCCTACTTGAAATCTTGTCATTGTATTTGTAAAATCATCCCCTTCGTCCTGTTAATAATTGATTTCCTGATGACTGCTCAAAGAGTGATTTTTTTTCCTTCAGTGTCAAATACTCTGACATTGGACTGAGTCATTTTGAATCTGTTCACAGTCTTAGATGACCTCAAACAAACAAAAATTTTGTACTGAAGAAAAACCATGCCCTGAAATTGGTTTTCCTTTAAATTCCAGTAATTTACTTCTTTATAATTATCTTTTCATTACTTTGGCTGTTTGTCTTTATGTAAGAGACACTGAACTTCATTAGCTTTTACAGTGAGTAAAGAAAATGTAGAACTACTGATCCACCAGCAAAACATCTGAGTGACGTGGAGATGTTAGGATTGTGGGTTGATGAATTTTAGAACTTTCAGTTTAGTTTTCAAAGCAAGTCAAAATTTTTTTAACAGAATAGTTTCTGTGGTTGTCTTTTTTTTTTTTTTTTGAGATTTGCACTGATGACCTAACCTTTAAGATTTATCTCTGAAACTAAATTTCTGATTATGCTCTAATTCTCTTTAGTAAAAAACTAAATAGTCTATGCACTAGAAGCACCAAAAGCTCACAACTGGAAGGTGAATAGATTACCAGAATACAGTGTTGTATTTTGTATGACAGTTGCAAGGGCCTGAGTAGCGAAAAACCAGTCATAGGTCCATCTTGTAGCTGCTAGAAAGGTTCATATCTTATCTATTGTCGTTGTTCAGTCTCTCAGTCGTGTCTGATTCTTTGCGACCCCATGCACTGCAGCATACCAGGCTTCCCTGTCCTTCACTATCTCCCAGAATTTGCTCAAACTCATGCCCCTTGAGTCAATGATGCTATCCAACCATCTCATCCTCTGGTATCTTATCTACAATTCTTATCTATCTTATAAAGTTTCACATCTTATAATTAAGATAATTAAATCATTGGAATGGCACTTCCTGTGAATAAATGGAAAAAAACAGTGAGAAATCCTGGCAGGGACAATGCAATTTACCTTAGAAAAATGAATAAGCTCAACACCATGGGCAGAGGGCACCCATCCCAGTTTAAAATGTTGAAAATAGCAGTTTTGCCTTTACCTGGCCTTGCTGTCTGACATTTACTTAAATTAATGTGTTTTTTCCATCAATATTAATTTCTTTTCCAGTCACCTATAGGAGATAAAATAATACCGGCATTATTTGTTCAAGAGGAAATAATATCGTAAGTGAAAACTAGTTCTGATTATCTTCTTTTTAATTTCATGTTTTAAATGAGAATGTTTTTAATTTTTATTGGAATATAGTCACTTTACAATGTTGTGTTTGTTTCTGTTTTACAGCAAAGTGAATCAGTTTTATGTATATAGGTGTCCCCTCTTTTTTAGATTCTGTTCCCATTTAGGTCACCAGAGACCACTGAGTAGACTTCCCTGTGCTATACAGTAGGTTCTCGTTAATTATTTTATACATAGTATTGTTTATATGTCAATCCCAGCTCCCAATTCATTCTACCCACTTTCCCCCTTGATATCCATAAGTTCTCTACATCTGTGTCTCTACTTCTGCTTTACAAATAAGTTCATCTGCACCATTTTTCCTAGATTCCACATACACGTGATATTACACAATATTTATTTTTCTCTTTCTGACTTACTTTACTCTCTGACAGTCTTTAGGCCCATCCATGTTTCTGCAAATGGCACTATTTCCCTCCTTTTTGTGGCTGAGTAGTGTTGCGTGTGTGTGCGCGTGTGTGTGTGTGCACATGTGTGTGTGTGCATGTGTGTGTGTACCACATCTTCTTTATCCATTCTTCTGTTAACAGACATCTGTTGTTGTCCAGTTGCTCAGTCACGTCCGACTCTTTGCAACCCCATGGACGACAGCACACTAGGCTTTCCCATCCTTCAGCATCTCCTGGAGTTTGCTTAAACTCATGCCCATTGGGTGGGTGATGCCATCCAACCGTCTTGTCCTTTGTTGCCACCTTCTCCACCTGCCTTCAATCTTTCCCAGCATCAGGGTCTATTCCAATGAGTCAGCTCTTTGCATCAGGCGGCCAAAGTACTGGAGCTTCTATGTCCAGGCTATTGTGGATAGTGCTGCAATGAGCATTGGGGTGCAGGTGTTCTTTTGAATTATGGCTTTTTCTGTATATGCCCAGCAATAGGATTGCTGGGTCACTGATTATCTTCTAAGTTGATACCATCTCAGCTTGTCCTTCACAATGTCATTTACTGTTACCTTAGAGAAACTTATCAGTAATTTGATAACCTTTATCTACTAAGTATATTTGTTCTTTATTTATAAACCTATATATCATGTGCATTTTCCTTTATATATATATGTACAGGGACATAATATATATAAAGACATGTCTATCATATATAATTCTTTCACCTACTGATTTAAGCTAAGAGAAAGATCCCCATGCTCAAGGACTTGAGGTTTTTATAGGGTCAGTGTCGGAAGGATTATCACTTTTTTCTCTTCAACAAAAGAACCCTTTCCTTTTAATAGTCTTCCTAATCTAGCACTACGTGCACGAAAAAGAACCTGAATGTGTTAGAAATTCGTAGAAATCCATACATGTCAGAAAACCCCAGGAAAGCATTGAAACTAGATAAGTTTATTTGTTTTTCCTTTTTTTTAAAGTTTTATCAAGATACAATTGATAAACAAAAATACTGCACACATGTAATCTATACCTCTTGATGAGTCTGGACATATGCATATACCTGTGTTACCTAATCCCAAGATTTCCAGTACTGTCCAGCAACCCTTTGAGTTCTAAAGACTGTCCCCAAAGACTGGGGACAGTAATGCTGTGTTTATACTTCTTAAGCTATTTTTGTTATTGAAACCATTTCATAACATCTTTGTTGCATTCATATTTCAGGGCAATAATTTAATTTGTTCCTTAAACAAAAGATTTAAAATTTTTAGGATTTTTTTTTCAAATCACTGCCTAAATTTCTCACTCTTTTTCCATGCCTATTAATAGCCTAACATGTATCAGTGATGTTGATATGAGATCAGATAAAAATCTTTGCCCACCAGGAGATCATAATATCATCTAAAATCATCCATTGTCTCTTCCTCTACTCTTTGTTTCCTCCAACATAAACAAATTAAACAGTAACCAACTGACAGGTAGAATCCTTCAAGATCAAAATTTATTTTCAGGAAAGTTAAATTCCTTGGGTAAAAGAAGAAAACAATTTATCAGACTCTGTTACGAATGCTTTGTAAACATCTTATTTAAGCAAAAATAATCATTTGAAATATTTTATACCTAAAGAAACTTAGGTTCAAAGAATTTGAATGACATACCCAAGACCACACTATAAATGATAGAATTAGGATTTAACCCCAGTTCTGTGTAACCTCAAAGGTCCTACTACTATTTCCTATAACTGACACCTTCTCCAAGGACAGTGGCAGGAAGCAGGGTCACAGGTGAACATTCGGAAGGAAGGAAAATCTCTTCAGAAGTGAAGAAATGAGAATTTCATTATCTTGTCCTTCAAATAGAAATGATCAGTAGGAATCCCAGTGGGACTTAAGGGTATAAGTTAGCATGACTCAGCACCTAGGTTTCACTGGTCTCCTCTGAAGCAATGCCATTAATTTCTTCACCCAGCACCAGTTTGTTGGGTGTCTAGTAAGAGCCTAACACTATTCAAGTCACTAGTAAGCACAGTGAATAAGGATCTCTGTTTAGAAGACCCAAACAATCAACAGGTAGACAAACAAAAAATAACGTGATTGGGTTATGTGGGCTTGTCTATGACACTGATATTTGGCTTGAGGTCTGAAGAATGGAAGGAAACTGGAAGGTAGAAAGGCTTTCCTAGAAAGAACAGCAAACGTAAAGGCCCTGGGGCAGGAAAGAGCTTGACCTGGAAGAAACCGAAAAGCAGGCCAGTGATGTGGCCTTGTGAGCACCAGGGTGGGTGGTGGGAGGTGATGCTGGAGTCAAAGATGGGTGCTGACCCCAAGCCAGGACTTCAGGCTAACGTGGCGGGGTCATTCTTCTCCCCGTATTCTACTGTCTCCCGTTTGTCAGTGGCCATCACAAAGCTTTTATTTTGGACAATGCCCGCAATCAGGAAACACGCTGTGCTCTTGTTCCTTGTTTATATTTATTTACTTCTTTTTGGCTGTGTCAGGTCTTCCTTGCGGCCCGTGGGATCTTCGTTCTGTCCTAGGCTTCTCTAGTTGCGATGTGCAGGCTCAGCAGTTGTGGTGTGCGAGCTTAGTTGCCCCTCGGCATGTGGGATCTTAGTTCCCTGAGCGGGGATGGAACCCTCATCTCCTGCATTGCAAGGCGAATTCTTAACCACTGGATTACCAGGGAAGTCCCTGTTCTTTGATTCTCATTAACTCCTGTAGGTCCAAGCCCTCAGTAACCACTCTGAGTGTTACTCAGTGATAATGCCTCACATTTTGGTGGGATTCATTGCAATGGACTTCCTGGCACCCTTTCTTCTTTCTCACGACAACCAGAATAAGTAGCGCAGTCTAGCAGCCATGTGCCTGTGCTGTCACACATGGGCACCAACAAAAGTTCTGCTACTTCACAGTTGTGTGACTTCTAACAGGTCACCTCACCTCTCTAGATCCCAGGTCCGTCATTTCTAAAAGGAAACAGCTATCTTGCTGCATTCATTCTGTGGGGAATAAGCAAGATAAAGTGTCAAGATTGTGCAGCATAGGGCCTGGCAGGTAGTAAATGCACAATATACTTGTACATATTTCAATCTCAGGCTTCCCTGGTGGTTCAGATGGTAAAGAATCTGACTGCAATGCAAGAGACCTCAGTTCAATCCCTGGGTCAGGAAGATCCCCCGGAGAAGGGAATGGCTACCCACTCCAGTATTTTTGCCTGGTGAATTTCACAGCCAGAGGAGCCTGTATCCCACCCCATTCTGCAGATAGAAGAACCAAAAATCAAAGAGATAAAGTGACTTGTCTAAGCTTGCACATTTAGGAAATGCTAGAACCAAAACTTTGGCTCTATCATCTAGATGCTTTTTCCTCTCTACGGCCATGAATCACTGCAAAGTGAAAGGAGGTTAATAAACCTGCTTCCACCATCACAGGAGAGGGTACCATGTACAGGGAGAGGGAGGTCAATTTCTGGGTGCATGGGATTTGTCTGAGCATTAATCTAAAAACTCAACAAGAATTTCTTAAGGGCATACTTGACTCTATTAAACATTTCTCTTTGCTGTTTCTGCTGAGCAAAAGAAGAAGGGAAAAAACCAGCCCTCCCTATGCTCTCTTAAAACAAACAAACAAAAAAAACCAAATGAAAGTTTGATGAAATCATGCGGGTGCTCTTGACTTATCTTTATCCATCACCCGAAAATGTGCCCATATGGAAGATAAATAGTGCTATTACATCCAGTTCTCTGTACTAAGTTCCAGAAATGCCAAGAAGACACTAATCCCAACAGAATGTATGGAAGTTAATTATAACTGAAGCGCAACAGAAGTCAGCCAAAAGATTGCAATCAACAAGATTCATGGAATGAACACTTTGTTCTTTGCTGGGAAGGAGACATGCCGCTCTCTCGCCTCATCCCCCTTCTGCAAGCCTCTGCCTTGCTTACAGAACTCCTAAAGCACGACTCCATCCTAGGAACAAGGATGGCAGCTGGAAGCTGAGAAGGAAAGGAAAGCTTCTTATTGGCTGATGGTCATGGGACTGCAGAGCCCCTAGTGCTATCTGTGTCAGCTTAAACTTGAAGCCATTTACTGCCACTGTTCTTCTCCCAAGAAGGAACCCATCAGGCTTTCAGTGTAGTAGCAACTTTCCTGAAATATGAGTGGCTGTAAGGCCACCAGAAATTCTAGTTTGCTATTAAAGCCTTGTTAGGAAATCTAGTCGGATTTCAAAAGCTGTGGTTCTTATAAGACAGGCAATTAAATGTTCTGCCAAAAAGAGAGAAGGTCAGGATTTCCCTCGTGGTCCAGTGGCTAAGACGCCATGCTCTCAGTGCAGAGGGCCGGGGTTCAATCCCTGGTCAGGGAACTAGATCCCGCCTGCCACAACTAGGAACTGGCATAGATAGAACTGGCAACTTGGCAACTTGGATAGAAAGAGATCACAGAAGACTCTGTAGAAGAAATAGCATTTGAGACAGGATCTTGAAAGGTTGGTAAACATATTTGAAAGTCAGAAGGCTTTTGATTTATAATAGATTAAAGAATTAGCTGAAAATCCCAAAAGAAAAATACAATGCATCCAAATGGAAAATATGAAAAAATATTTCTCAAAATTGTTAACCATTTAAAACACCTTTCATTTTTGCAGTGTTTTGGGGAAAATAGCATCATGTAAAGGTCTTTCTCTTCAAAATATCTCAGCAGTTTTATCAGCTGAACAATATCTACTCAATAGCAATTTATACTCAATATCTAACACTGGACATTTAACTATGAGTATAGATTTTGCGATTGCATTATTAGCAATGCATGAGCAAGTTTTACTCATGGTTGTTCTACCTGAATGATGCCATGTACAGATGGGAAATGAAAGGCAAATATTTTTATATTGGCCAACAGACGGCCAAACTAGTCACTTTGGAAATTTTTTGAGCTAGCCAGAATGATAATTTTTTTAGTGATAGTTTATGAAACCAGCTCCTCTGGTTATCAGAGAACCCAATAAGGCTCTCTGGTTTATAAGGTCCCTCTTATATATGGCTTTATAAGAGGGACCTTGGTTATATATATATGGTTTTATAAGAGAGACTATGGTTTACAGGAAGGACCTTAAGGTACCTTAAGAGGGTTGTTTCTTCCAACCCACTCCTTCCCCTATTTCTCCCCCGATTGAGTCTTGCATATAATTCCTTGTACTGAGGCTAGTTAGCAATTTTCTTTGATCTTGTGCCTGGCCTATGCCTCATCTCACCTGCCTTTGCCTTGCAAAACTTGAGATCTTAGCCTTCAGAATTAAGCCTAAAAGTGTTGTTATGCCCAAAAGTCCTTCAGAGATGTATGCCAGACCAACCTCTGGGCCTCAGTTCCTTTATGCCAGTCCTGCCCTCAACATTCCAGGCTATTCCAACATATTCCACTATTTGCAGTTTCCAAAACCAATCTTGATTTCTTATGACCTGCTCCTCAGTGCCTTTGCTAATGCTATTCACTCTGTCTAGAATGGTTTTCCAGCACTCCATCCCCAGGGATCATTTCACAGATTTCAACATTTTTTCAAACAGTCTATTCAACATAAAGCATTTTTATATAAATCTATTCAATTTTTAAAAAATATGTTGAACTTCAACTCTTTTCAGGCATTGTGCTGATTACTAGGGAAAGATAATGGAATAATATGGGTCTTATTTTCTGGGCCCGAACAGTCTTTGTGGTAATTATTGTGTTTTTGTATATCAGGCATCTGAAATTGTTTTCTTAAAAGGCCAGAGAGTAAATATTTTAAGTTTTAAGGGAAAACCAAAGCTGATATGTAAGTATGTAGGTGACCATTTAAAACTTAACCATGTCTACTGTATAGCGCAGGGAGCTCAACTTAATACTCTGAAATGGCCAAAATGGGAAAGAAAATCTGAAAAAAAAAATAGCTTTATGTGTATGTATAACTCACTTTGCTGTACACCTGAAACTAACACAGTATTGTTAGTTTTGGAAATAAAATAAACTATAATACAAAATAAATTTAAATTAAAAAAACACTTAATCATGTTAAAATATAAAAAAAAAAAAATGATGCTTGGCTGGTAAGTCTTAAAAAACAAACAAACAAACAAACAAAGACCAGGTGGTTTTCTAGACTTGGTTCAAGCAACCAAATTCTATCAACCTGTGGCCTAGACCTGTGGTGTCAGTAGCAGCCACTCACCACCTGGGACCGCTGAGCACTCACAAGTGGTGAATCCGAACTGAGATGTGCTCTAAGTCTCCACACACACTCGATTTTAAAAACTAGTAGCAAAACAACAACAACAAGAATATAAAATATCTCAAGATTTGTTTCATGTAGTTATGAGAATTGGAACATAAAGAAGGCTGAGTGCTGAAGAACTGATGCTTTGGAATTGTGGTCCTGGAGAAAACTCTTAAGAGTCTCTTGAGAGACTACAAGGAGATCAAACCAGTCAATCCTAAAAGAAATCAGCCCTGAATATTCATTGGAAGGACTGATCCTGAAGCTGATGCTCCAATACTTTAGGCCAGCTGATGTGAAGAACTTCAGTGGAAAAGACCTTGATGCTGGAAAAGATTGAAAGCAAAAGGAGAAGAGGGCAACAGAGGATGATATGGTCAGATGGCATCAATGACTCAACAGACATGAGTTTGAGCAAAATCCAGAAGATGGTGAAGGACAGGGAAGCTTGGCATGCTGCAGTCCATAGGATTGTAAAGAGTCAGACATGATTAAGCGACAGAACAACAACAAAATGCGTTAAAATAATGATATTTTAGATACATTGTTTTAACATATATTATTAAAATTTCACTTCTTGTTTTTTATTTTTTTAAATATGGCTGCTAGAAACCTTAAAATCGTATAGCTGACTCACTCACATTAAATTTCTGTTGGACAGAACTGGTCTGGATAACTTCTGTATTGGGCAGAATGCCATAGTTTAAAATGAACTCATTAAAAATAACAAAAAACAAAACCCCAAACCCTCATCTTTTCATAATTCCCTTCCCAAAAAACTTCTTAACAAAGTTTTCCTAGACTGGGAAATTTGAACTTCTCTTTGTGATTCAGTAACTGTCATATCGTGTTTCTTTACTTTCTTCACAGATATTTTTGGAATTTTCATATTTGTTGGTTTCCTTACTTATTCTCTGCCTCTCTGAGTTAGAATGTCAATTCTATAAGATAAGACCCCTTTCCAATCTCCTTCACTGTGGTTCCAGGACAGGTCAGCCATCTGAAACTGCCTTTTGCCTTGCTTCCATTGGGTCTAAAACTATGCCCTAGTTGGTATTATGTTTTATTTCACTGGTGTTCTAGAAATGGGTACTTTTGGAATAGTCATGGGATCATTAATAGAATATTCAGAATAAAACACAGAAACATCCATTGTTTATTAGTCAACTTTGAGCCCAAAAGATGGATGTCTAATGGTTTTGGTGAAGAGGAAGGGGGAATAATGGAATGTACTTGGATAAGAAACACCAAGAACAGACGTTAGGAAGAGGAGGGAGATAATACTGGAAGGATGGTGGTGGTTTAGTCGCTAAGTCATGCCTGACTCTTGCCACCGTGTGGACTGTAGCCCACCAGGCTCCTCTGTCCGTGGGATGTTCCAGGCAAGAATATTGGAGTGGGTTGCCATTTCCTTCTCCAGGAGATTTTCACAATCCAGGGATCAAAGTCAAGTCTCCTGCATTGCAGGCAGATTCTTTACCAATTGAGCCAATTATCAACAGTTAATATAACCCAGTGGAAAATAGACCATCTTAAATCAGGTAAGATAATCCTGGAGAAATCCCCCCAAGAGACTAAGAAATTAAAAAAAAAAAAAGACTCAAGTTGATTTTGAAGCAAACACCTCTTTTCACCTCTATCCCTCCTAAGACAATTCCTAGGTTCCTTTAATCTCCCCTAAGAAGGACTTTCAGTTTTACCAAAAAGGCTGGCACCAGCTCTAGGTATATTTATGGTTGTAATTTTTAAGCTGTAAAATGCCATATAATACACCTACCACATTGTTGGCAACAGATAAATATTTATTTAATGAGAAAAATAGGTGAATAGTATTATTTTCCTTCTTACATATTTTACTCTTTTATCTATCTAGAACGAGACTAGGGACTGTTCAAAAAAAGGGTACTTAAATGATTTGATACTATTTCCTACTTAATATTCCTGTTGCTTAGACCTTGTGTCCTATTTTTGGTCACTAAACACTTTGTGCTTTGCAAAAACTATTTCTAGTGTGGAAATGAGAAGGCATGTGCAGTGGAGACAGAGGTACCTGAGCTGTAGAAAGCAGAGTTCTCATAGAAACAAATTATACAATCGCAAAGAAACATTCTTACATTTTCCTTATACCGTATTGTCCATTCCTCTACTCCTCTTTTATATTTCTAGACTTTCCTCCCCTTATACTGAAGGAATATGGATCCATTTTGCTAATATTCTTTATATGATTGAATTCTCAAAGCTATACCCATGGTGGATTCATGTCAATGTATGGCAAAATCAATACAGAATTGTAAAGTAAAATAAAATAAAATTAAAAAAAAAACTATACCTCTCCTGACGAAGAGGTAATGAAATTTCCAAGAAGTTATAAGAAAAACTGATAGTTAAGGAGACAGTCAGAGGAAGTGCCAGGGTTTGCTTGCTCTTTCATCAGACATAGCCCTGTTAGAATGAGAAAGTCATGTCAATGTTGAATTATTAGATGTTTTTCTTAAATCTGCAATGTGACACATGTTCATCATAACATCATTATAGTTAAAATGCTGCTTCCTGAGTCCCTATAAAGTGCAAAGTACTATTTTTGGCACTGGGAGGTCAAAAACTTACATGAAATACATGATTTCTGCCATCGAAGGTTTACAGCCTATTTGAAGATACTGTTCACACATATGTGTACATGTACATATATGTGTACATAACTTGGTATTGTATGCTTTATATTTAACTATATAATTGGGATATATTGTGTATGCATGATAATAACTGGGAAAATTAAGTTTGGAATTAGAAACTTAGACTTGGAAGATTAGTAAAATATTACAATTGGCCATCATTTAAAAAATAATACAACAGAAAATATAGAATAGAACAGTCTGTACAAATTAAAAATAAGAAATAAGGGAACTTCTACGAACAAAGCACGTTATATTTTTTGTACGCCTGAAGTTTTGCATACCCTTCAAATTTTGAAAAAAGTTAAAATGTAAGGAGCATATGCTAAATATACGATGAGTGATATTTGTACAGGCAACTAGTACAAAAGCTCAGAAGAGAAAGCAGCTTGGAGATTATTCTGGAATCTCTCCAAAGTAAGCTAAGTACATACAATTCCTGTGTGTTTTACGGAGAGTGAAACTCTTTACTCCATAGTTAGCCACTATGGAACCAGAATGTGGAACCAGAAAATCTTTAATTTAATGAAATCTACATTGTACATAGTCTTTGGAAATTATTCAATCTTAATACTTCCATAAATATATATGTATGTAAGAAGCTTTAAAAATATTATCAAGTAGTATCCTGTTATGTGTTATTTAATAATTTAATTTACTATTACCTGATTCAGTTCATTTCAGTTCAGTCGCTCAGTTGTGTCAGACTCTTTGCGATCCCATGAACCACAGCACGCCAGGCTTCCCTGTCCATCAGGGAGGATGGACCACCAACTCCCAGAGTTTACCCAAACTCATGTACATCGAGTCGGTGATGCCATCCAGCCATCTCATCCTCTGTTGTCCTCTTCTCCTCCTGCCCTCAATCTTTCCCAGCATCAGGGTCTTTTCAAACGAGTCAGCACTTGGCATCAGGTGGCCATAGTATTGGAGTTTCAGCTTCAACATCACTCCTTCCAATGAACACCCAGGACTGATCTCCTTTAGGATGGACTGGTTGGGTCTCCTTGCAGTCCAAAGGACTCTCAAGAGTCTTCTCCAACACCACAGTTCAAAAGCATCAATTCTTCGGTGCTCAGCTTTCTTTATAGTCCAACTCTCACATCCATACATGACTACTGGAAAAACCATAGCCTTGACTAGATGGACCTTTATTGGCAAAGTAATGTCTCTGCTCTTTAATATGCTGTCTAGCTTGGTGATAACTTTCCTTCCAAGGAATAAGCGTCTTTTAATTTCATGGCTGCAATCACCATCTGCAGTGATTTTGGAGCCCAAAATAATAAAGTCTGACACTGTTTCCACTATTTCCCATCTATTTGCCATGAAGTGATGTGACCGGATGCCATGATCTTAGTTTTCTGAATGTTGAGCTTTAAGCCAACCTTTTCATTCTCCTCTTTCACTTTCATCAAGAGGCTTTTTTGTTTCTCTTCACTTTCTGCCATAAGGGTGGTGTCATCTGCATATCTGAGGTTATTGATATTTCTCCTGGCAATTTTGATTCCAGCTTGTGCTTCTTCCAGCCCAGTGTTTCTCATGATGTACTCTGCATGTAAGTTAAATAAGCAGGGTGACAATATACAGCCTTGATGTACTCCTTTTCCTATTTGGAACCAGTCTGTTGTTCCATTTCCAGTTCTAACTGTTGCTTCCTGACCGGCATATAGATTTCTCAAGAGGCAGGTCAGGTGGTCTGGTATTCCCATCTCTTTCAGAATTTCCCACAGTTTATTGTGATCCACACAGTCAAAGGCTTTGGCATAGTCAAGAAAGCAGAAATAGATGTTTTTCTGGAACTCTCACTTTTTCCATGATCCAGAAGATGTTGGCAATTTGATCTCTGGTTCCTCTGCCTTGTCTAAAACAACCTTAAACATCTGGAAGTTCACAGTTCATGTACTGTTGAAGCCTGGCTTGGAGAATTTTGAGCATTACTTTACTAGCGTGTAAGATGAGTACAATTGTGCGATAGTCTGAGCATTCTTCGGCATTGCCTTTCTTTGGGATTGGAATGAAAACTGACCTTTTCCAGTCCTGTGGCCACTGCTGAGTTTTCCAAATTTGCTGGCATATTGAGTGCAGCACTTTCACAGCAACATCTTACAGGATTTGAAACAGCTCAACTGGTATTCCATCACCTCCACTAGTTTTGTTCATAGTGATGCTTCCTAAGGCCCACTTGATTTCACATTCCAGGATGTCTGGCTATAGGTGAGTGATCACACATTGTGATTTTCTGGGTCGTGAAGATCTTTTTTGAACAGTTCTGTGTATTCTTGCCACTTCTTTTTTAATATCTTCTGCTTCTGTTAGGTCCATACCATTTCGGTCCTTTATCGAGCCCATCTTTGCATGAAATGTTCCCTTGGTTTCTCTAATTTTCTTGAAGATATCCCTAGTCTTTCCCATTTTGTTGTTTTCCTCTATTTCTTTTCATTGATTGCTGAGGAAGCCTTTCTTATCTCTCCTTGCAACAAAATGCTGTAAAACTTCCTTAAGAGGATTAGCTATTTTATTTTTCCCAAAGAAGTCCAACATCAGTATCACCCTTAGCTATTTTTTTCATTGTCAACAAAATAGCATACAGGTTTTTTGTCTTTTGTCAGTGCCCACGGGTCGTGCAGAATTATCCTTTATCCGTCCCAAAGCTGCAGAGTCCACCCCAGACTCTGAATCAACAAGCCTGAAGCCGCATGGCTGGCAAGCAGTAGCTTCTACTGTCAGCCCTCCATGCTTCTCACTGACCCAGGCTTGGAATGCAGAGCAGAGTGGAAGTGTTTAATTTGGAAGTTATCTGCTCCTTTGCAAGTTTACCTCAGGGGTTCAGAAATATTGAACTGCTTGGCAATAGAAGGAACCTCCTAATAAGAGGGCAGGCTGAAAAGATTAGTTTCACTGAGGCAAGGAGGACAAAACCTGAAGCACGAAACACCGGTCACTACTCTTGATCTCAAGTGATAAAAACCCAGTGAAACAAGTTTAATCAGAAAGAGAATTGGTTCATGTTATTGAAAAGTCCAGGAGAGAATCTGGCTTCATGGTCTCTAGAGGATCAAAACTTTTGGCTCTCACTATCTCCCGTTCTCTTTCTTGCTCCTGTTCTCATAGCTGTTTCTCCAAATGAATTACCTGTGTCCTCGCAGACTGTAACCTGAGGATGGAGTAGACAAAGAGTTGAGGATAGGAGAGTGGACTTAGGGAGTTTGAGATCAACAGGTATACACTGCTGTATTTAAAATGGATAATCAACAAGGACCTACTGTACAGCACAGAGAACACTATTCAATATTATGTGGCAGGCTGGATGGGAAGAGAGTTTGGAGGAGAATGGATTATATGTATACATATAACTGAGTCCCTGGTGGCTCAGATGGTAAAGAATCCACCTGCAATGCAGGAGACCCCAGTTCAATTCCTGGATTGGGAAGATCCCGTGGAGGAGAGCATGGCAACCCACTTCAGTATTCTTGCCTGGAGAATCTCATGGACAGAGAAGACTGGGGCACTACAGGTCACAGTGTCACAAAGAGTCAGACATGACTGAGAGACTAAGCGCAGCACAAAACTGGGTCCCTCTGCTGTGCACCTGAAATTATCACATTGTTAACTGGCTATACTTCAATATAAAATAGAGTTTAAAAAAAGAAACTGCGACAGAACCAGATGTAAGACGTAAGTCAGCCATCAGATATATGAGTGCAGAGGACAAAAGGCTCAATAATTTTCATAGATCTCCATGCAATAATGACAGTAACATTTATTGAGCATCACCTGCACCTTTACTTTGCTGCTGCTGCTGCTAAGTCGCTTCAGTCGTGTCCGACTCTGTGCGACCCCATAGACGGCAGCCCACTGGGCTCCCCCATCCCTGGGATTCTCCAGGCAAGAACACTGGAGTGGGTTGGCATTTCCTTCTCCAATGCATGAAAGTGAAAAGTGAAAGTGACGTCGCTCAGTCGTGTCTGACTCTTAGCGATCCCATGGACTACAGCCTACCAAGCAGTAAATCTCATGCAGAGAGTCTCAGAGATCTAAATGTCTTGCTCAAATTCACATAACTGTTAAACCATATGTTTCACCATATTTGAAAACCCAGGTCAGTACATATGACTCCATTACTGGACACTCTGGACATTGGCCAAAGTGTTGACTGCTAAAGACTCATAACTGCCTTCTCCTAAAATCTCCCTTCAGAAAGGGAGTTCCCTCGAGAAAGGGAGATGGTTCACCCAAGGATTTGCCCCTCAATAAAAGGTACCAAGATCCAGTCAACTCACATTAATGAGAGACTGCAAAGAACTTCCCATGGGATCTTCAGAGGCCCCTGTTACAACTGTGTCACTGTTAAACTTCAGTTTCTGCCCCATTTCACTCCCCACCCTTCCTTATGTGTTGTTCCCAAGCGTACCCATAGTAAAACTCACATGCACAAAACTCCATTTCTGATTCAGTTTCCAGGGAACCAACCTAAAAACAAGTTCAAAGCCTGAGCTGTTGACCTTTATCATAAACTACCTCTTCACATCAAGTTTGTTGACTCTGCTTGCTTAACTCTAAAGAGATAGTGGGAAATGAATCATGAAGTTTGGGAAATGAGCAATTTCCAAACAGGGAACCAAAAAAAAAAAAAAAAATGTTCGCATGACATACTCAGAACGGTAGCATAATTTTATGTGAATTGTGGACCTAGTCAACAATTTTTCAAGGTAAATATTTTATGTTCTCTATTACAAAGCTGAGCAGAAGGCCTTCATCATATTGGTTTACTCTTTCCTGTCTTCTTGGTAAATTAAACTGTTTGATGAACAGCTTGCATTTAGCAGTTTCTCCTTTGTGGTATTTTACAACATTGAGCTTGCCTGCCTGTCAGAAATGGTTTAGATACAAATTGTTTCCTTGAGGAGTAACCATGCAGTCCTGTACTCCTAGGTCACTGGGAATTTGTTAACATTCATCAAGTCCTGTGGTATGTCAAATAGACACAAAATTACCAATCCCCAACTTCAATCCGAGTTGCAACAGAAACCCCATAAGAAAGAGCACTTTGTCCGTCTAGTCCTTGAAGGATGTTTCAAGTTCATCTAGTCCTTCTAGAATTTTCAGGAAGTGGTCATTTTTTTCCCTTCCCTCTCAGTATTTTTCAGTAAGAAAGACTGGCCTCCATGTTTTGATTTCTTGAGAATATTTGCAGTTCCACTGTTAGAAATTCTTTCTCTAGTAATCAGTCAAAGGCAACTAAAGCAATAGCAAACTTTTAAACCTTTTTATTGCAGTTCATTATAAGCGTGACTGAGTTTAAAGGCAATTTTCCAAACAGGTGGTTTTGATGACTAAGTTCTACAGAAGGATAGGTTAGGAAGCCAGCACTGGTAGAACAATTATTTGTTCATGATACTTTGCAGACATGACTTTATTTGGTCCTCAGCTAACCCTAAATTATCCCTGTGTTATCCCCCTTTTGGGATTCCCTGGTAGCTCAGCTGGTAAAGAATCCACCTGCAATGCAGGAGACCCCGGTTCAATTCCTGGGTTGGAAAGAGCCCCTGGAGAAGGGAATGGCAACCAACTCCAGTATTCTGGCCTGGAGAATTCCATGGACTGTATAGTCCATGGGATCGCAAAGAGTCAGACGCGTCTGAGCAGCTTTTACTATCCCTCTTTTATTGGTGAGGAAACTGAATTTTAGAAAAGTAGACAGGTTGTCCAATATCACATACCTAGAAAGTATCAGACATGGGTTCCAGGTGTGGGTCTGCCTAGCAGAACAGCATCCTCCTCTCAAAACATTGGACTCGTCAGGGGAGAAGATCATGTAATCATGGTAGAAAAGTGAAGAATGAGGAGGAGGAAGTAGGAACCAAAACACAATTATTTAGCCTCATGAGCATCACTGTACTAGGCTCTTGGGCTTAAGGTAACACAGACTACACAAAGCATGACATGAAGCTGAAGGGACCCTGGTGAAAAATCCTCCTTCCAAACAAATAGACAAATAGTTCCCATGAAGTAAAAAGGTCACCTCCTGTGCATCAAGGCCAAGAACATCTGTAAACTCATGAAATTCTCTGGTGCCAGAGAAAGTCCAATCTGGTTTATAGATTCTTTGCTGCTTGGTACATCAGCCTGATATTTCCTCAGCCCACACTCAGAATTAGGATGCTCAGAAAAGGACTGTGGAGATACTTGGAGAGGGGAGTCACCTGAAAGTATCGGATATATGTAGTTCTCCATAGGAGGCTGGGCTTCCCAGGTGGTGCTAGTGGTAAAGAACCTGCCTGCCACTGCAGAGGATATAAGAGACCTGGGTTCGATCCCTGGGTCAGGAAGATCCCCTGGAGAAGGGCCTGGCAGCCCACTCCAGTGTTCTTGCCTGGAGATTCCCATGGACAGGGGAGCCTGGCAGACTACAGTCCATAGATAGGGTCACAAAGAGTCGAGCATGACTGAGCAATTTAGCACACACACTATATGAGGCTACAGATTCATTTCCAAATAAAACAGCGTTTTCTTTGGGAGTATCTACTCCAGTACTCTTTCCTGGAAAATCCCATGGACGGAGGAGGCTGGTAGGCTCCAGTCCATGGGGTCGCTAAGAGTCGGGCATGACTGAGCGACTTCAGTTTCACTTTTCACTTTCATGCATTGGAGAAGGAAATGGCAACCCACTCCAGTGTTCTTGCCTGGAGAATCCCAGGGACAGGGGAGCCTGCTGGGCTGCTGTCTATGGGATCGCACAGAGTCGGACACGACTGAAGTGACTTAGCAGCAGCAGCGGCAACTGCTACATTATCCACAGTGTCTCTCCCTAAAACACCAACAGCACTTAAGTGTTTGAAGTAGAAAAGGTACTCCCAGGTAAGGTTCTCCAAATATAATAGGTTTTACTTATATCACTGGATTTAGACAAAGTTCACTCAACTTAGTATAAATTCAGAAGAGCCATGAAAGACATAACTTTCACTGTATTAAATGTAAGAGAAAGCATAATTTTTTATCTCTGTTTAAAGATAGCATTTCAATCAAACCTTTTGATGATTGAATGATTGATTATTCACCATCAATAAGGAGCTCCTAGAGCTCCTTTTCTAGCACTAATTTCCCATGGTAAAGAAGGAGTTTCATAGCACCAGGCTGGGCTCCCTGTGTTGTATAGCAACTTCTCACCAGCTATCTGTTTTAGACATGGGTAGCGTATCTATGTCGATGCTATGAGTTCACATGCAGATGTATGTGTAATGTATATGAGTGCTAAGTCACTTCAGTTGTGTCCGACTCTTTGCGACCCTCTGGACTGTAGCCCGCCAGGCTCCTCTGTCTATGGGATTCTCCAGGCATGAATACTAGAGTGCATTGCCTTGCCCTCCTCCAGGGATCTTTCCCACCCAGGGATTGAACCCAGGTTTCTTACATCTCCTGCACTGGCCGACAAGTACCAGTACTACCACTAGTACTACCTGGGAAGCCCATATAGATATAATGTAATACATGCAATTTTTATAAATTATTAAATTCAAGAGTAAAGTAGCATGATATCTGCAATTTATATTCAAATTATTTAGTTAAAAATTGTGTTACTTATATATAGAAATGTAAAGGTGACCAAGAAAAAAAAAACCTGATAATTAAAAAAAAAAAAAAGAGTTTCTGTCCACTGAGATGGAGACATGTTTGTGGATGCTGTCAAAGGCTGTTGTATTGATACATTTGATGCTTCATGTGGGAGAAATCAAAGATCTCAGGAGGAATTACTTTCTGCCAACTCATATGTGCTCAGCTTAAGTATGTATTTTATAGGATTTTCTTCAAAGACAGGACTTTATGACAACAATTTTGACAAGAACTGAAAAAGATACATTCAGAATGTATTTCTCAGCTCCTTGTCTAGTTAGGTTTATCCTACAATACCTTTGTGACATTTTAAATAGCATATCCTTTAACTGTGATGGGAATTTCACAAGGAAATCTCTTGAAGAACTGAAAGGAGTATGTGTACAGATTGAAAAGGCAATTTAAAGGGGTATTGTTACCATGAATATCCCACTGGACTGGATACAGCTGTGTAAACCCAGGGTGGGAGGTGCGTAAACAGAGGTTTTGACAATGAGATGCTGCTGAGTTTGGCTGGAGCTCAGATCACACATGTCAGGTTTAATTATCAATATCTCCCAACATGTCTTTGACCTAAACAGAATATATGGTTGTCTCTTTCAACACATCTGTGTAAAATCATTTTGGATAAAGTGAGTATTTTGACATACAGCATCTGAAATTTTGACTTTAATGGAGGCATTCTTCTAAGGATCAAAGATTAACAAAAAGGAAAAAATACTTGTACAGAAAAGTAAGCAAAGGTAGAGATAACAGAAAAATTTCCTTCTCATCCACTGATCAATACCAGCACTCTGTCAATGAATTATTATAAATAAGTTAGTAGGGAAACCCATGTGTCATTACTCTGTATGCTACTGAAATTCTATAGAGCCTGGGGATAAACTGATTCATTTCATTTATCAAAATCCTACTCACACTTTAAAACCCAGATCAAAGATCATCCCTTCCATGAAACCCTGAATGTCCACAACCTGGAATAGGTTCGCCCTGCACCAAATCCCACCATGCCAGTTTTCTCTGTCATATGTAAGAAAATCGTCTGAATACAAAGGATATCTTGATACGCTTTAACCTCTGCACCACCAGGGAAGCAATAGACTTTATATCAGAGTTTAAATCTTGGCTCTTCCCCTCCTAGCAGAGAGACACTAAGCAAGTAAGTTTGCCTTTCAAATCTAGTAATGAAAACAATGATGACATGTATTGAAACCATACCATACACAAAGCCTCATATGCAACATAGTATTTCTAATCCTCACCACAACCTACAGTGTGATCAGCATTGTTCTCCACTGAGGAAACTGAATGGTTAAATAAGAAAGAAAAGAAGAAAGTGAAGTCGCTCAGTCGCGTCCGACTCTTCTCTTTGCGACCCGTGGACTGTAGCCTACCAGGCTTCTCCAGCGTAACCCATTTGACAAGCTTATCTTCAAAGCTTCAGCAGGCAGGCACGTTTCATTCGTTACCCTACCTTTCTCACTTCACCTACCACTTAGGGAGCAAGTAACAAATAGTAGCTCTTATTACATACATGCTGACAATACCAGGCTGTTTATTGATTAACCACATAGGCTAGGTCCTAATGGGAAGTTTTAAAGACCATATTAACCACTGTGGTCTCTCAAGACCTGGGTTCTTCATTTACTATGGACAACCTGGACCTTGAATTTTACACTGTGCAGCAAAAACTGTAGCATCAAAGGCTGACCACTCTCCGTAGATGTAGTACATTTTGACCATAATTTACTATATGAGTTCCACATTGATTAATCTGAGCATGATAAAATATTTCAAAATATTGAAATCTAAAAATTAATGGATGCTTAAAAATAGAGTTTATTAATTCCAACATTACTGAAACATTATAAATTGAATATTTTGATCCTAGATTTTTAAGAAAAATTGAAAGAAGTATATTTTTATACTCATTTAAGAGTTGGATAAGAATTCCAAAACTTTATTTAGAATAACCACTCTTCAGTTTAGAATACAAGTATTTCAGCTCTTTTTGAAGTCCTTGGGCAAGGTTTAAAATGTCAATTTAAGGCATGTAATTTGTAACAGAAAGAATTCCTTTGGGGGCTACAAACTACTTGAGCTTAGCAACCTGGAGTTTATATATCTTTTCTTGCTCTTGGCAGTGATCTCAGAAGTCTAGCTTCTGAAAAGATAGTAAATGTGTTCAAATTAGGAATTGACCCTGATGAAGCTAGACTTTCTCCATTGAAAGCTACTTGCCTTAGACACCAATCCAGTCAATTAGACCTGTGAACACACTTACTAATAAGTATGGAACTGTTCATGCGTAGAGGCAATGTGGTACGGTGACAGGAGGAAAGACTTTGAAGGAAAGAAGACAGAGGTCTGCACCCTGGCTTTGTATGTGTTAGGAGAGTTAATTACTTCCCTGATGGCTCAGCGGTAAAGAATCCATCTGCCGATACAAGAGATGTGGGTTCAATCCCTGGGTCAGGAAGATCTCTTGGAAAAGGAAGTGGCAGTATTTCCCACTCCAGTAGTCTTGCCTGGGAAATGCCATGGATGGAGGAGCCTGGTGGGCTACTGTCCATGGGGTCACAAAAGAGTCAGACACAACTTAGTGAATAAGCAGCAACAATGAAGAGCAGTTAATTAGTATGCAGGGATGATTCATTGAGAGCTTGGCTTGTGCTGGGTACTATTCTGGGTATTAGGCCTTAAAACCATTCTCTAAGCTTCTTTTTCCTCATATTAAATCTAAGAAACAGTTCTTGAAATAAAGTAGGTGGCTGATATGATATTTTTGTTACCATAGCCATGGAGGTTGTCTAAATGAATCTGACCTTTATAGCTTGATTTTTCTTTCTTCTTCAACTCCCAATCAACGTGACTAAAGCTCAATTTATTATTTCAGAAATATGATATTATTAAATGCTCACATGAAAAAGTAAAAATTAGTCATTTGAATATTTTGTCAATAATATTAACCTGAAGTAATATTTTGCCAATAAGTATCATCATTTTAGAATGAGTCAGTTATTAAGCATGTTGTAATAATAGTACTTGGATCAGGATGCTTTCAGTTGCAGTTAAAAGAAACACTCCACTCAACACAAACAATAAAGGAAATTTACTAGCTCATGTAATTGAAAGGTAGAGATAAACAGTATATATTATCACATGTAAGTCTTACAATGTACCCATTTACTATCTCCATTTTATAAGAAATAAATGAAGCCTGGAGAGGTTAAATAATTTATCCAAGGTTCACACAAACATTGTGTGGGAGTCAGGAGTTGAGCCCACGTCATCTGACTCCAAAGTCCATTCTAGATTTTAAGCCACTTAGAAAAATTCCTGGCATAGAGCACACAATTAACATCCCCTTTTCATAATAACCACTAGGCTCTTTTCTGAAATATGGTGACTTTTCCTTCCATTTTCTATTTTAACAGTACAGTGTCATATAGATATAACCAAAGAATTTGGATTAATATAGTACATCACAATTAGTTTCATTATTCAGGTCAACAAATACCTAGATCCAGGTGCAAAGCTGAGTACTCTGAAGGAGATAAGGTATTTGCTCTTCATTTTAAGCTTACAGCATATACACTTATACACTTCCATCGTTTTCAGGGTTGACAAGGCCTAGGACCTACGTTATAGCAAAACTGGTCAGAATTTCTATAAGCCTGATCTGGACTGTCAGGGGTCAAGGCCACAGTAATTGTAGGCTGGCTAGCAATCTTTACACGAAATGTGAATATGTGCTGTAGCCCACGGCTAGACCACTGGGCCACAGTATTTTTTGCCAGTTTCCCTCATCGCTGCCCACCCTTACCTCACTCGCCCCACTCTTGACTCTAAGGCTAGTGGCTAATTCCAAGAAATGCCAACCACACTTCACCAGAGTCAGACTAACACTCCTTGGGTCTGAGTCAGACACTTAAAACAGAGCTACATGTTCAAGCAGCTTGAAATGGAAGCTTGTTTCATCATTTCTTTTCCTTTGTGTGGCTATAAAACCTTAGTTTATCTCTTGAAGTATCCTAAACATAAGTATTTTAAAGTCCAGATCAATATAAACTGTCATAAAATTTATGCTGTAAAATGTGGAAAATATGTCTTTGTCTGACATGCTATAGAATTCATTGTATCTCTAGTACATTCATGGCTCTATGTTGATTTTGTTTCTTAAAGCTAGTTTTCTTTATGTGTTTATGCATTTGGGCT
The DNA here is from genome assembly GCF_014754425.2 of Oryx dammah. Lineage (NCBI taxonomy): Eukaryota > Metazoa > Chordata > Mammalia > Artiodactyla > Bovidae > Oryx > Oryx dammah. Next base: position 59,236,200 of record NW_024070203.1, read on the forward strand.
TGCAGGCTCATTTTGAAAGGAAGCCTTTTGGCTGGGGGTTTGGATTTGACTTCAGCTCTCTCACATCGGCCTGTGAACACGCTTTTGCTCACCTTCTGTCTGGATCCCCCTGCTCTTGCTGCCTGCTCTCATCTCTCCCCAAGTCCCTGTGTGTCTCCCTCTACAATTGCTTCAGCATGCCCCACACACCCACCCACCCCTACTCCAAAGCAGGTCTTTTAAGCTTTGGAGATTTGGGCTATATGTTAATTTTCTAGGGATACTGCAATAAACTACCACAAGCTTGGTGCTTTCAAACAATAGAAACTAATATCCTCATAGCTCTGGGGGCCAAAAGCCTAAAATCACGGGGTCAACACATGCATGTTCTTCTGAAGACTTTTAGGATGGAATCCTTCCTTGCCTCTTCCCAGCTTCTGGCAGTTACTGGCCTCCTTGGCTTGCAGTAGCTGCGTCCCTCCAGTCTCTGCCTCTGTCTTCATGGGACCTTCTCCCCAGTGTGTCTCTGTGTGTCCTGCTCACCCTATAAGGACATCTCAGTCATTGGGTTCAGGGACCATCCTAAGTCCAGGATGATTTAGTGTCTAGATACTTAACTAATTATATCTGCAAAGAGCTTATTTCCAAGTCAGGTCACACTCTGAGGTTCTGGATGGCCATGGATATTTGCAGGGTTAGGGGAGTGTCTATTCAACCCAGGTCAAGTCACAGGCCCTACAATGATATTGAGAAGAACAAAAATACAGTTACCAAGCCCTTGGTTGGTTTCATTCAGCTCCCAGACACGAAGCTGTTGATAAATACCTTGACCCAGCCAGTAATCTATAGTACTTTTTCCAACTTTTTGTTTTGGCATTGAAGGGATGCCTGTCTCACATAGAGGATGCTCAGTCCCTTGAAGAAACCAAATTCCTGGCACCACTGCCAGTTGAGGGCACAGTGCATCTTCACTCTAGCCTGCTACCTGTTCACATGTCTATGCCATTTCTACTTCTTGAAGATACTTGCATTGTTTCTGAACCCAGCTATGTCTGCTAAGCTTGCTTCCTTTGCATTTTTCTCTCTCTTCACTATATGTTTCAGTACATACAAGCATCAGTTAACCACATCATCTTGATGGGTTTCCCCTTTCTTTCTTTTACTTTAAGGGCATTCTGTGTAAGTCAAACAAAGTAAGCATCTGTCACTTGGCAACCTCTGCTGGGGTCAAGTATCCCCAACTCTGGCAAATCTTCTCAGACCCCACAGACAGAGACAGTTCACTCTGCTTTGTAATCAGCTTCTTTGTAGCATTGGCTAAGGGTAGTGCTGTTTTCAGGAGCTTATCTCCTCTTTAAACTGTGGACCACTGAAAGCAGAGACCCTATTTTCTCATCTTTATATCTCTAATATGTAGCACAATACATGGTTCCCAGCAGTCTCTTATATGCTCAGTGAGTGAATGAATGAGCAGAGCAACTTCAATAAGTTCATGAGTCTTGGGTCTCATTTTATCCCATTTCTGTCTCTGTTCGCTTTCCAAAGAAAATTCCTTCAATAAATATTCTTCATTTTCAAAACACCATCTGGGGTATTGTGCTCTGTACCCTGACATAAAATTTCAAAGCCTTCTTTTTAGATCAATTTTACTTGGCAATTAGGTTTTGGTAAATAAATTTAATTCTCCTGTTCTGGTTTTAATTCAGTGCAAAAACACCTCAGAAACAAGTTACCTTTTTTAAATGGCTTTAATTTTCTAATGGCTAAATTGTTATAACTGTTCATTAACCCCCCTATAAATAATCTAGCAGCTGTGAACATTCTATACATCTAACAAAGAAATACTTTTAATAGAGGACAGGGGAAATGTCATAAATAATGAGGGTTGTTGTAAAAATTAATGTTTCTGCATTTTACAGTTCATCTGCAATGAATTATAGATTATATTTTAAAGCATGTTCCGGACTTCCACCTCATAAAAACCATTGCCAGAATAACAGGCAAAGTATTCAGTTCCTCATTTTGTATCCCACTACCCTCTGGGTGGTCTGGCTTCTAGAGGTGGATGGTAAGAGGTGGGTGGGGTATTATAAAGCCTATTTACATGGGGGTGGGTATTATAAAGTCTATTTACACTCTTAGTCTTCTGCTTCTGGCAGTAAAGGTTCTCAGAACCTATGCCCAGATATCCTGGTCATAGACTCCTTTTGAAACACAAATGCTGCCTATATTTTCTTTGCTAAATTAGACTTTGAAAGCTGAAGTTATGCTTAAGGACATCTCCACCTGAGTGAAACACTCCAGGTTTCTGTATTAAATTATTTTCTATTTGGGAAACAGCACAAATCATGGAGTTTGGGAGGTGGGCCATGTTTTCCTTTGCTTTTGTGCTTTTCTTCTGATGAGAAGGTTCTGTATGCCTTTCCAAATACCTGAATACCACTGAGTAGGAGCCATGGGTACATGCAAAGAACATCAAGTTCTAAAGGTTTCAAAGCTACCAGATAAATATACTGCTACCAACATGTCTTTCATTCTACGTGTTCTCATGGAGTAGTGTACACAGAGTGTGCCTTGTGGGGTATGTATTGTGGTGGTCTGTGACATGTACAGGATAAAAATAAGATCATCGCCTGTGGTTGGGAAGAGAGAAGAGGGAGAGACAGAGACAAAAAGAAGGATAGTTGGGGTGGGGAGCAGGAACATAGGAGGGTGGTGGGAACCTAGGTAAAAATAAATTTAAAAGGACGTGATTTTCCCCAAGTATCTGGGACTGAAAGCTTAAAGCACGAAGTCCTTATCCAGCTCAGTCTCTGAGCCTCAGTTTCCTCATGTAAAATGAGAGCTTTAGGTCCCATTGGATCCAAAATTTTAAAATTACCATCTATTTTACTTATTAGAAAATTTTCTATCGATATTTACACTCTGCTGTATTTAAAATGGAGAACCTATAAAGACCTATATATAGCACAGGGAACTCTGCTCAATGTTATGTACAGCCTGGATGGGAAGGGAGTTTGGGGCAGAGCGGATACATGTATATGTATAGTTGAGTCCCTTCGCTCTTCACCAGAAGCTGTCACACAATCAGCTGTACTCTGATGTAAAGTAAAAAGTTTAAAAAGGAAAAAGAAAAATCCTTGGAGAGAACCAGGAGGCAAAATTAAAAAGTAAAGATATGAAGACTTGGAGATAGTGGCTGCTTAAATATCGTCCCCTCCCCCTCACTCCCCATGCCTGAGATATATCCAGCACCTGCTGTATCAGCCTCCCCTCCAGGCTCTGGCCACATAGAATATTCTCACCAGAGTGGCGCACGACAGCCACCAGAGGAGCTTTCTAAAGAGACACATCCCCTGGCTTGCACCTCCAGATACAAATCCCATAGCCAGAGAGGGGGCCAGGGCTCTCGTATTATTATAAATGTGGTTCTTGTGTATGTCAATGGAGAACCACGTGGGAAATGAAGTCCTTGTACATTTAAGGCATCATTGGGATTTGACTAAATACAGATAGAAACTTGACTGTAAGCAACCTATTTGGGTGGCTTATTTGGCTGAAGAAGACTTTAGATTCAAAGTCCACATCTCTTTCAAATGAATCCTTGGCATTTCAACAGCTCCCATACCTGGGCATCTCCCAGTACTTTACAAATACATACTGAACCTCATTCTAGGGCAGAGAATGTCACCACAGCCATCATGGGGTAGGGCAAAATCAGTTTAGAGGTGAACTCTCTCTCCTAGGGAAACCCCGTGTTAGGTGTGTGCCTGCGTGCTTTGTCGTCAGCATTTGAAGAGGCGTTAGAGTGACCTTCCATGCCTTTACTAACCACAAACAAGAACATGCATACCCAACTGGAAAAAGGAGAGAAAGAGAAGCAACCCAACAAGTTAGTGTTAATCATACTACATTTTAGTGATCATCTTCCATAGTCAGGGTTAGTCATTCATTCAGGGAGATGCCTTCTAAAACCAGCTAAGACATATACATGTCATTTTCTCATGGCCTCAAACAGTAGGGATTATGCATGTTAAGATTTTGAGGATTTACTTTGCTTTTGGAAAGGAGAGAAGGGAATTTCTTAAAGAAGTCTAATACACACAGAGAAGGATTTGTAAGTCATTAGGTTACAACTCATTGAGTTTTTACAAAGTGATTCAGATGTGTAACCACCTCCTGGATCAAGGTACAGTTTATTACCAGGAGCCTGGAAGTCTGTCTCTTCATGCTTCCTGGAATTACCTTCCAAGTATGAGTTTTATGTCTATGGATACATGTATACCTGTGGCCAGTTCATGTTGATGTATGACAAAAACCATCACAATATTGTAAGGTAATTATGGCATCACCGACTCGATGGACATGAGTTTGAGTAAACTCCGGGAGTTGGTGATGGACAGGGAGGTCTGGTGTGCTGCAATTCATGGGGTTGCAAAGAGTCAGACACGAGTGAGTGACTGAAATGAACTGAACTGAACTGAATTATTCTCCAATTAAATTAATTTTTAAAAGCAAACAACAACAACAAAAAATGTGAACAGGGCTTCCCAGATAGCACTAGTGGTAGAGAACCTGCTTGCCAGTGCAGGAGATGCAGGTCTGAGCCCTGGGTTTGGAAGATCCCCAGGAGGAGGCCATGGCAACCCACTTGAGTATTCTTGCCTGGAGAATCACGTGGACAAAGGAGCCTGGCAGCCTACAGTCCATAGTGCTGCAAAGAGCTGGACGCAACTGAAGTGACTGAACACGCACATTAACATGAGCAAATAGAACCCTACTGCATTTTAGGCTCTTTTTGCATCTGCTTTCTTTCAGCTGACAATTTCCTGTGAGAGTCATCCATACTGAAATATGTACTGTAATTCATTTTTTTAAATGTAGATAGTATTCTATTGTTTGATTATACCACAATTTATTTATCCATTTGACTCTACCTAAACATATGAGTTATTTCTATCATGAATAATGATGCTGTGAATATTCTTGTGCATTCCTTTTGATGCACATATCTAACTTATATCTGCTGGATCTGTATCTAAAAGTAGTATAAAATGATTGTGGGGGCTCCATAGTTCTGGTTTGGTAGATTGTGTCAAATAGTTTTCCAAGACAGTTGCATCAGTTTACACTCCCACAAGCAGTATATGAGAGGTCTAGCTGCTCTGTATATTTTATGTTCTCTTGAATAATTTCTGTGAGATTAGTTTTATTTCTTCTTTAAAAGTTCTAAAAAATCCACCAGTGAAGTTATCTGGGCCTGGAGGATTTTTCTTTGTTTGAGGAAAAATTTTAGTTACAGATTCAATTTATTAAGCAGATGTGGGAATGCTAAGATTTTCTACTTCTGTCCATTTTGGCACATTGCGTTTTCAAGAGATTTTTCTATTAACTCTAACATTTCAAACTACTGTCAGAAATATGGGGGTCACCTTTTATGCTTTCCTTCTCTCAAGAATTAAAGCCCTGTGTTGGTTGCTATCCAGTGGCTGCAGATAGTTATGTTACGCATTTTGTCCAGCTCTGATATACATTTATAACAATAGGGTGAGTCCAATACGAGATAAGAGATGTCTCCTTAGGTATTAACCTCTTTGCTGTCTCTCTCTCAGTTTCTGAGCCTCTTATCACATGCATGCATCCTTTTGTAACTAATAGATGCCTCACAGGGAGACTGCATATATACTTTGGGGCTCACATTTTTGTGACTGCCGTGGTACGCTTGCTATCCAATTTTTGTCTTCCCTACATAAGGCTGTCACAGGTTTCAGGAGATCACTTTTTCTTAGCATCTAAAGCTCCTATTATCAATAAATATAAGCAAATGCCCTGAGGGGATAAGACCATGATAAATTTAGCACTTACTGTGTGTGTTCATTCCTGTCTGAATCATGACCACGTATTTCTGGTCATCTTGGTTGATTTCCAGTACTTTCATACATCTTCTTTTTCCTTTGTTTTGTGCTTTAACTCAACTTATGGAATTATTCTCAGCAGAAGAGTTAGTCAGATACAAGTTACTGTCGATGCAAAAATCCCTCGCTTGCATTTTCATTGTAACTGTCTACCAGAACCATTTTTTTGGTTCTGGCCTGGAAGTTAAATCAAAATCAAATCAAGGGAAGAAATGGCATAACTGAGTTTTCCCAGCTTTGTCATCCTATTATTTTTGAATCGCCTCCTACATAATTTATACTGAGTTTCACCTATAATATAGTTCATTGATGCAAACAATTTCAGTGCATTTTAGGCAAATAAATCTCCCCCGTGAAATATTCTTAGTTAATAACGAACACATAAAAAGTCAGAAGTACTTGCCAGAACCGTAAATTTTGAGTTAATTTTATAGCTCTTGAAGAGCAGGATGCTATTCTAGGCATAGACCCTGCATTGCCAGCCTCAGGGCCACAAGACACTTACTGTGGAATTAAATGGACTTTGCTAAGCATCATCAAATGTGGCTCTTGTGTTCCTTTCTTTCCTTGTTAGCAGCAGACCTGCACATGATTTCACAGGCTGCAAGTCAGAGGGAATATATTTTCTAGTCAGGGAAAGTAATTTAAACTCCAATATTATGAATCTGTACCAACTAATGTCAGCAGGAAAGTTAAAGATAAAACAGCTGAATTTACATATCTATTGTCACACCAAATCTTTTATTTTGCTTAAAGATTAAGATTCACAACTGATGTCAAGAGTGATAAGAGTTTTGCAAGTAAATTGGAAAAAAAAGAAACTAAAGCAGTTCAGAAAAACATATAAAAATGCAAGTGAACCTCCAGAAAGGAGAAACTTTTGATAGAAGATAGCAGAGTAGTATTCAAAATTAGAGGGAGTATAAAAGCAATAAGGGAAATGCTAAGTATTATTCTAGTACTTCATTTATAAAGAGGAAAGGAGGAAGAAAAATTCTAATTATTATAAGGTAGAGGTGACTTAAAAAATTGAATGGTAAATATTGGGTAGGCCAAAAGTTAGTAACTAAATAAATTACCAATAGCATTTCCCTGGCAAAATTCTCCCCAAATAAAACTGTATTCTGAAGCCTGAATTTCATGTATATTATTTGAACAAGGTTTTAGTTCACACACATAGACACTCACATGCACACCCCAAACAAGAATACATATATCTCACTAAAAAGTGTTGTGCAGTGGCTGGTTAAGCAAACTTTTTATTTTAGAATAATTAGAGATTTACAAAAAATGTTGCAAAGATAATGAGTTCCTATGTACACCTCACCTAGTTTCTCTTAAGGTTAACATCTTCCATTATCTATGATACATTTGTCAAAAATGAAACCAACACCGGTATGTTTGCTATTAACTAACTTCAAATTTATTTGATTCAGCAGTTTTCCACTAGTCTTCTTCTGTTCCAGGATGCCACGTTGCATTTAGACATCTTACCAGCTTATGCAGCTCTTGGCTCTGATGGTTTCTTAGTCTTTCCTAATTTTTGCATGACTTTGACAGTTTGGGGAAGTACTGGTCAGATGTTTTGTACAATGCCCCTTAACTTAGGGTTGGCTGATGCTTTCTCATGCTTAAACTTGGAGTTAAAGGGTTTGGGGAAGAAGACAACAGAGGTGGAGTACCCTTATCACATCATAGCAGAGTACATGATACAAATACGGCTTATCACAGGGAATGTTCACCTTGATTACTTGGTTAGGGAGTATTTGCCAGTTTACTTGCCATGTGTGTACACACACATACACACACAGTTTTTTTTTTTTTTTTTTCCTTTCCATACACTATTCTCTGGAAGCCAAACTCAAGAGAAATGATAGAGATTAGGCTCTACCTCCTTACAGGGGAAACAAATGTTTCCAAAATCTAGATTTTTAGAAATAAACATGAAAGAGCCAATAAAGGGACTTCCCCAGTGATCCAGTGGTTAAGAATCAGCCTGGCAGTGTAGAGGAAATGGGTTTGATCCCTGATCTGGGAAGATTCCACATGCTGTGGAGCAAATAAGTCCCTGCACCATAGCTAATGAGCCCACGAGCCGCAACTACTGAGCCCACGTGATGCAACTAGTGAAGCCCGCATGCCTGAGAGCCCATGCTCTGCAACGAGAGAAGTGACCACAATGAGAAGCCTGGGCACTGCAGCAGAGAATAGCCCCCACTCACTGCAACTAGAGAAAGCCCATGAGCCGCAACAAAGATCCAGCACAACCATAAATAAATAGGCAAATTAAAACAAATACAAACTTTTAAAACTCAGTGTTTTATAACAGCAAAACTAACATATAGTATATCTTATTATAGAACCCAACAGAATAAAAACTTACATACCATGGTTTCAACCTCAGGTGTGGGAAGTTAGTTTTCAGTTCTTGCTATCCAGTTGAATGACAAAGTTGGTGGCGCAGTCCTGAGATGGTAAAGATATGGGCATGCCCTTCTCGTTTTCATGGCAGATACCACTGATCAATCAAGACATCTTTTCTCATTTTATCCAGTATAGTTTTGGAATTCTTTCATTGTCAACTATGCTGGCAATAGATATATAAATAGAAGCCTAACAACCTTTCTTCTTTTGTTTCTAACACTGAAGAACACAGTCACAAAATTTATCATCACACTTCAGCAAACATTGTAACATTGGCCAGTGGTCTTTCTTGAGGAGCTATAGTTGTGTAGCACATTCAGAGTTACCTGCATATCTCTATTTGTCCCTTCCTGCACATTAACTCAGCAAAACTATGCTCTAATTCTCAGGAATCAACAAATGTAATCCTGCTTATTATCTATTTTTTATGCACTCAAAATTATTTTTTGAATATCTACTTCACTCAGTGACTTGTGTTAGATTCTGTGAGGGCCATAGTTCCACTGAATAGCATTACTGCCCTCAAGGAGTTTATATGAGGAGACTTTGCATAAATCAGGGAACACAGAGAAAAGTCTATATGAATGGGAGAACGGATTACAGGCATTGGGAAGATGGGGATCACCTTCCCCAGAGGAAGAAGCAGAAAAGGACAGGATAGTTCCCCAAGGCAAGCCTGAGTTAATCCAGTCATTCTACAAAGTAGAGGCTAAGGATTATAGTACAAGAACAATAGCAACTATAATAATATGAATAATTACTTTTAATTCAACCTTTCTTTGTGCTAGATGAACAAAATTACAGACATGGTCTTTAACAGCTGTTCTGAGAGAATCATGAGAGGATGCTAAAGAAACAGAGGAGTATCATCTAAAATGGGATTTATGGAAAAGAAAGGCAAAAACTTAAACGGAAGAGCGACTCCAGCCAAGTTTTTAAAGTTGAATAGGAGGTAGCCATCTGTATGGGGCCAAATCACCACCCCCAAAGAGAGAAGAGCTTGGAGGAAGACCCTAAAGCAAGAGAATCCATGGTGCATTACTGAAAAAGACTGGATGAGGTGAGGGGAAGGGCACAGTCCCAAAGGAAGACGGGGCTGGAGGGACTTCCCTGGTGGTCACTGGTTAAGAATCTGCCTTCCATTGCTGGGGATGTGAGTTTGATCCCTCGTCAGAGAACTAAGATCCCACGATCCACAAGGCAACTAAACACTCACTCGGCGACTGCTGAGCCTGTGCACTCTGGAGCCCATGTGCCACAACTAGAGAGAAGCCCGCACGCTGCAACAAAGATTCCTGTGTGCCACAAGGTCTTATTCAGCCAAATAAAAATTTAATTAAATTTTTATTAAAAAAAAATTTTTTTAAAGATAGGCCTGGAGGATGGAGCAGTATATGGAAGGAAGAATGAAGACTTGAGCTTCATAGCATTTAACCTTGTCAGCTGACTATATAGTATAACATGACAACATTCAAAGTGAAGTTTACACCTGCCTGCCACATGCTCTGCTGGATTACGGGATTGCCTCCACATTGCCCTTTCATGAGTTGCCCATCAGGATCACCCATTATCACATCTGCATGGATGAGTTTGTCAGAGGAAGAGTGAGCAGAACAGGGACCCTGATAGGCAAGAGGTGAGTCAGGGAAATCCCAATGGTGAGGAGTGTCATCCTATCAGATAAGTCTAAAGACACGGACCTCAACCCCAACTAGTGAAATGCCAAGTGGGGATATCTAAGTTGAAGAGTGAAGAGAAAAAGATCACCTACCAAGAAAAAAAATTAAAAATAAGTAAAAGTATTAGAACACTCTTCATCTAGCTCATAGGCAATGGATATTTTCTTTTTGGGCTATGGTGGTAAGATGCCTAGGTCAGATGATAATTGAACAGCTGATGAATTCAAGACTTGATAGAGGAGTACAGAGAATTCAAGGGAGAGGAATTTAATTTCCCTAAGTCCAATGTTTTTTTCTTGAGGATGGTCTTGATCACTGCCTTCTGTACAATTTCATGAACCTCTATCCATAGTTCTTCAGGCACTCTGTCTATCAGATCTAATCCTTTGAATCTATTTGTCTCTTCCACTGTATAGTTGTAAGGGATTTGATTTAGGTCATACCTGAATGATCCAGTGGTTTTCTACTTTCTCCAATTTAAGTTTGAATTTTGAACTCTGGTGGTGGAGAAAACACTTGAGAGTCCCTTGGACAGCAAGGAGATCCAACCAGTCCATCCTAAAGGAAATCAGTCCTGAATATTCACTGGAAGGACTGATGCTGAAGCTGAAACTCTAATACTTTGGCCTGATGCGAAGAACTGACTCATTGGAGAAGATTCTGATGCTGGGAAAGATTGAAGGCGGGAGAAGAAGGGTACGACAGAGGATGAGATGGTTGGATGGCATCACTGACTCAATGCACATGATTTTGAGTAAATTCCGGGAGTTGGTGATGAACAAGGAGGCCTGGCATGCTGCAGTCCATGGGGTCACAAAGAGTCGGACACAACTGAGCAACTGAAGTGAACTGAAGTCCAGTCTAGAAGATATTTATTTTAATCTTCTGTTTTTAACAGAGCTATCCTCTTATTATAAAGAGACTTTCAGAAAGAATACCCTGTAGAAGATGTTCTATTCCATGACATGAATAGAAATTCAGTTCTCAGACTTAAGCAATACTTATCCTGTTACTCACTCTAAAAATGAATTTTTCTCCTATGTCGATACACTATTGTCAGTGGCGTTTCATACTGTGTAATTTACTTACAAATGTGTCTTAATATATAAAGACTAACAGTGATAATACAGACCAGTAAAAAACTGTGACGTATCACGTTATTTATGTTCTCTCTTTAGAAAATGAAAGATGATAAGAGGAATATCAAGTAATAACTTTGATTTTTTCTCAGGTCTAAATTTTTTCTTTATCATAACTGGTTTTTTTTTTAAATAGAAAATATTCATTCGTAAAGACCATCCTTGTAAGTTGCAAAAAAAAAAAAAAAATCCACCTTACACCCCTACTTGTAAACCCCTGTGTGCCTGTCCTGCCTGTCCCCCAGTCTTACACTTGTTTGCTGATAGCTGAGAAGGTGATCACTCTTTATCATGCAGATTTCTTGGCTGGGGAATGACAGATGAGCTGCTAATTTGCTTGTTTTTAAGTCTATCTTCTGACTTGCTGATTGATTCCTACCGCAGATCATCAGTGGAAATAAACTGTTCTGATCCAGCTCTTAGTTTGTATTTTAATTAAGTTTTCGATCCAGCAACAAAAATCTCCAATAGGTAGAATTGCCCTTTCTCTCTATGGGTCTGCTCATCATTATGGGATTTAAGTTTACCCTGCTCTGTCCTTGCCTAACTTCCTGTCCAGGATTCTTTGAGGGCTCTTAGCAGACCCTAAGAAGAAGGAGAAGGCAATGGCAACCCACTCCAGGACCCTTGCCTGGAAAATCCCATGAACGGAGGAGCCTGGTAGGCGGCAGTCCATGGGGTCGCTAGGAGTCAGACAGGACTGAGCGGCTTCACTTTCACTTTTCACTTTCACGCATTGGAGAAGGAAATGGCAACCCACTCCAGTGTTCTTGCCTGGAGAATCCCAGGGACGGGGGAGCCTGGTGGGCTGCCGTCTATGGGGTTGCACAGAGTTGGACACGACTGAAGCGACTTAGCAGCAGCAGCAGCAGACATCTATTCAGACCCATTTACTCTGTTGTGTCTTCATCCCCACATTGGACTGTGGGTCTGTGGACACAATCCTTATGTCTCCAGTGCTCTAGGCCAATGCCAGTTAGGTGGTAAATAAATATGGCACAGTGGTAAAGAAAATGCCTGCCAATGCGGGAGACCCAAGAGATGTGTGTTGGAGCCCTGGGTCAGAAAGATCCCCTGGAAAACAAAATGTAACCCAGTCTAGTATCCTTGCCTGAAAAATTCCTGTAGACACAGGAGCCTGGTGGGCTACAGTCCAGGAGGTCATGAAAGAGTTGGACACAACTGAGCATGACAGCAAATAGTTAAATGAATGAGCAGAAAGATAAATGGATGACTAAACACTAAAGAAAACTAAAATGATACTATTTATTAGGTATTTCTCTGTTTACAGACAAATCTTCCCTCACTTGAAAACCTGTGGGTGATCTTTAGACTTCTAGAATTATGTGGTGGGTGGAACATTTCCTACTAATGACACCGATGATGAATCCCATCCTCTCTGTTAGCACAGGGAAGTAGAAAGTTGCTGACTCTCCAGAAAGTAAAATTCACCTCTGTTGGCTTTAGATGCATATCCTTTCTTTTACTGTAAAAAAACCTTAGCACATATTCCTAAGAATTTGAATTTTATAGGGTAAAACGTAAAATTGTGTTTCTTAACCTTATACTGATACAAACACATACATGCACACAAACTCACCATCTCTTAAGTCTATTTAGAATTCAGCAAAACAAGAGAACGATGTCTTACTTCTCAGATAGGCAAAGAATAAAAGCTTAGGTAGTTCCAGAATAGGTGTGAGGATATTGGAAAATTGGCACTTCCATACGTTGTTAGCAAGAGTGTATTTTTATGTTTCACTTTTAAAGGACAGCTTGCCAATAATATCAAAATTGTAAAAGCACATGCCCTGCAAATTAAGAAACTTACATCCAGGAATGTAGTCTTCATAAACACTTGTATAACAATATGTACAGGAAATTTTATTGCAACTTTATTTCACATGGGAGATAAACCTCTTGTAAGTAAACTAATTGTTTATTATTGGTAGAAAAGGTCTATAAATTATGGTTTGTCCCTGCAGCTGTTAAAAATAATGAGAAGGATCTTTACTGATGTATCTCTTTACTGTAGAAATACATCAAGTGGGAAACAGTGTTACAAAATAATACATATATTATGATCCCCTTTGAGTTTAAAAAAGATAATTTGTGAGTTTGTGTGTGCAGGGTTGTATGTGTGTGTGTCTGTGATTGTGTGTGCTTAGAGCAATTCTACAAAGATATACAAGAAATAACTGACAGTGTCTACTTCAAGAAATAAAGCAGGCAGAAGTAAAGGCAACTTTTTCTTCAAATTTTACTTTTTAAAATTTTATATTTTGAAATTTCTAATGGATATGTTTACTTTTATGGGCTTCCCTGGTAGTTTAGCAATAAAGAATCTGCCTGCCAAGGTGGGAGACCTGGGTTCGATGCCTGGGTTTGGAAGATCCCCTGGAGGAAGAAATGGCAACCCAATCTAGTATTCTTGCCTGGGAAATCGCATGGACAGAGGAGCCTGGTGGGCTGCAGTCCATGGGGTTGCAAAGAAACATGACTTAATGACTAAACAACAGTTACTTTTATATTTTTTAAAATAAGTTAATAAAAAAGACTTGTGTCCAAAATAATACATGCAAAATAATTTTTATTATCTGGGGGTAGAGAGGTCTTCCTACAAACAAACAATAGAAACCCAGAACACACAAACCCAGAAACCATAAATCAAAAGATCAACAGATTTGACTACATTTATTTTTAAATTTTAACACCAAAGGGAAAAAATAAAAGGCATTGTCCAAGGCTGGGTCAGCAGTTTTTAGAGACAACACCAAGAGTAAGATTCATAAAAGGAAAAAAAATGATAAATTGGTTTATATCAAGATTAAAAATTTCCTCTGTAAAAGACCCAATATAAAGGATGAAAAGACTAACTGTAGACTTGGAGAAAATATTTGCAAATTACATATTGGACAGAGATTATATCTAGAACGTATAAACAGCTCTCAAAACTCAATAGTTCAGTTCAGTTCCGTCGCTCAGTCATGTCCAACTCTGCGACCCCATGAACTGCAGCACACCAAGCCTCCTTGTCCATCATCAACTCCCGGAGTCTACCCAAATCCATGTCCATCGAGTTGGTGATGCCATCCAACCATCTCATCCTCTGTCATCCCCTTCTCCTCCTGCCCTCAATCTTTCCCAGCATAAGGGTCTTTTCAAATGAGTCAGCTCTTTGCATGAAGTGGCCAAAGTATTGGAATTTCAGCTTCAACATCAGTCCTTCCAATGAACATGCAGGACTGATCTTTAGGATAGACTGGTTGGATCTCCTTGCAGTCCAAGGGACTCTCAAGAGTCTTCTCCAACACCACAGTTCAAAAGCATCAATTCTTCAGTGCTCAGCTTTCTTTACAGCCCAACTGTCACACCCACACATGACCACTGGAAAAACCATAGCCTTGACTAGACGGACCTTTGTTGGCAAAGTAATATCTTTGCTTTTCAATATGCTGTCTAGGTTGGTCATAACTTTCCTTCCAAGGAGTAAGCGTCTTTTAATTTCATGGCTGCAATCACCATCTGCAGTGATTTTGGAGCCCAGAAAAATAAAGTCAGCCACTGTTTCCCCTGTTTCCCCATCTACTTGCCATGAAGTGATGGGACCAGATGCCAGTTGTTTTTTTTTTTTTAAAGAAAGCAAATGACCCAATTAAATGAGCAGGTTTCTCACAGCCCTCTGCTAGCCCCACTGGTCTTCAAACCATCTCCCGGGTGTCAGATCCCAGGACTGGGGTACCCCGTGTGTGGTCCAGCTGCTCACTCCCCAGGAAGGATCTCTGAGCCTCTGTGGACCCGTCCTCTTCTCTGTCCCCTCCTAGGGTGGCAGGTCCTGATCGGATGGCTTCTCTTCCCTTCCTACTTGACTCCACAGGGGTCTCTCTTTAAAGCCTTGGTTGTATTAGGGTTTTTCTGACAGCCTTCAGTGTGTTTTCAATGAGAGTTGCTCCACATGAATGTGTATTTTTGAGGTGTTCATGAGGGGAGGTATTCGTGATCTCAGTGTCCTCTCTCTCCACCATCTCGATCTCCTCCTGAGTCTGTGCTCTTGCTTCAATTTCCCATTTCCTTTTCTCCCTCAGTTTCCTGCTCCTGAAAGCACTCCGCTAACAGATCACTTAGACAAGAATCCCCATCTCAGACTTAGCTGCTGCAGAACCACTGTAAGATAAATATGTGTTATTTCCATAACCCAAACATAATAACAACAAACCAGAAGCAATAAAAATTTGTCGAATCCATTTACATAGAGGCAATAAAACTAAGGCAATAAGCACTTGCTGGAAACTTCAGGGGTCAAACCACAAAGTCTAACTAAGTTTATGTGAGGTAAGAATACTGGAGTGGTTTGCCATTCCCTTCTCCAGTGGACCACATTGTGTCAGGCTCCAAAATCACTGCAGACTGTGACTGTAGCCAGGAAATTAAACGATGCTTGCTCCTTGGAAGGAAAGGAGCAAACCTAGACAGCGTATTCAAAAGCAGAGACATCACTTTGCTGACAAAGGTCTGTATAGTCAAAGCTATGGTTTTTTCCAGTAGTCATGTACAGATGTGAGAGTTTGACCATAAAGAGGGCTGAGCACCGAAGAATTGATGCTTTTAAATTGTGGTGCTGGAGAAGACTTTTGAGAGTCCCTTGGACAGCAAGGAAATCAAAGCAGTCAATCCTAAAGAAAATCAACCATGAACATTCATTGGAAGGACTGATGCTGAGGCTCCAATACTTTGGCCACCTAATGCCAAAGAGCTGACTCATTTGAAAAGACCCTGATGCTGGAAAAGATTGAGGGCAGAAGGAGAAGGGGGCAACAGAGGATGAGATGATTGGATGGCATCACTGACTCAACGGACATGAGTTCAAGCAAACTCCGGGAGATAGTGAAGGACGGGGAAGCCTGGCATACTGCAGTCCATGGGGTTGCGAAGAGTTGAACACGACTTAGCAACTCAACTCAACAACAATATTTATGTACAGTTTCCCATGCCTCAGAAAGAGCAGTGATCAAGAAATCACGTCCACCATAGTTTTCCTTGCTTTCATAATGTAATTTTAAGTATTGGTGTCCAGATTTCTATACAAATTCAACCTCATGTTAGGCCTTCTTCTTTTACTTCCTCTAAGTGTTCTGTCCCTTTAGAACTGATTCTACCTTCACCTCATGAAAGCTTTTTATTTTATTTCTCATCCTACCCCTGCTACCATGGAACTGATTTTTGTTGGCATAGTTCAAGCAACCAAACCCCTGGGGGAGTCATGTCCGGGGTGTATGATAACAGACTGCTTTCACAGGTAGAAGCATCTTGAAAAGGTGGTGTCTGCAGTGGTCCTGGAGGGAGGCACTCACTCCTCCTGGGGCCAGTGGGTACATGAAGAATTCACTAGGGTTGCCCTGAGCTTCTATTGTGTATTTTGGTAGTCCCCTTCATCGTTTGCCCTGTTTTTTTTCTTAGCTAGCTGTTTGCATACAATATAAGGAAATTCAATCGTAAGGCTTTCAAGATTTTGATAAATATCTCCCAGGAATGGATCTCAGACCACTGGTTCCCAAAGATGCATTAAAAAAATCATCCTAGGGCAACTAATCTCCTGCCTTGTCTGACCTCGGCAGAATGGAAACCAATGACAAGGGTTGGGAAAGGCATCCCACTCCATTTCCCAATTCCTTGAGACATTCAGTCTCTCTCCCTTCTCTGTTACACAACTTTATAGGTTCTTTGGGGATGTGTGATGTTAGAATGAATTGTACCTGAGTCACCCTAGGATTGGCCTTCCCTGGTGGCTCAGCTGAAAGAATCTGCCTGCATTCCAGGAGACAAAGTTTCAATCCCTGGGTCAGGAAGATCTCCTAGAGAAAGAAATGGCAACCCTCTCCAGGATTCTTGCCTGGGAAATCTCATGGACAGAGAAGCCTGGCAGGCTACGATTCATGGGATTGCAAAGAGTTGGACATGACTTGCCAACTAAACAGCAACAACAATCATAAGGCCACTGGCTAGGTCTCAAATTTTCCCAGAAAAATTAAAAATTTCTCCAAGGGGAAATACAGATTGTGTCTGAGCATTTGGACATATTTCTTCCAAATACATAGCATGTGGTTTTCTTTCATAATATTTTTTGCATGATATTTTATTTAAATTTTTGTACATTTACTAAGAGAGAGGGGAAATGAAGGGAAAAGAGAGTAATAGTTATCACTGATGAGACCCCCATTTTTATCCTTGGTTTGCAATATGACTGATCATCTCAAATTAAGAGCCTGCTAAGAGGAGGCCATAGTTCTGGTTACATTTTATAAAGCATTAAGCATCACACATGCTCAAAATGAACCTTGTTACTGCTTCATGCCCAGGGCTTTTCTATTTATTTATTCTGTTTTCCATAAATGACGCAAATAAATGCTATTCAAAAATTTCCACCTGCCTCTAAAAAAATTTTAATGGTGATATATATTTTGCATCTCTTTTCTTCATTCATTCAGTCAATGGGCATATTTATTACTCATAATAATAGCAAACATTGAGTGAGAACATAAAATATGAGAATATACAATAAAGTCTTAGACCAGTGCCAGCTTCTGCTCCTTCTTTATTAGCTGCTAGCTCAGCTATCCTTATTTCAACAAGAACTAACTTGATGCCTGGCTCAGGCCATAATTACCTCCTGATAGCTGAACTGTCTTATGGAACTCCCTTGAGAAAGGCTATGAATGAATCTACCTCCTGCTATTTCAGGTATAGATAAAATGGACATTCCAACCTTGCAGGACCCAAATTTCTAGACCTGAGATTTAGCCTATAGACCAAAAGCAGGGAAATTCCCTGGTGACTCAGATGGTAAAGAATCCACCTGCAATGCAGGAAATCCAGGTTTGATCCCTTGGTCAGGAATATTCCCTGGAGAAGGGAAAGGCTACTCATTCCAGTATTCTTGCATGGAAAATTCCATGGACAGAGGAACTTGGCAGACTACAGTCCATGGGATTGCAGAGAGTCAGACACGACAAAGCTTCTAACACTTTCACTTTTCACCAAAAGCAGGAAAAAACCTCCATTAGTATAGTTATACTCACGTTCAGGAAACTAAGATCATGGCATCTGGTCCCATCACTTTATGGCAAATAGACGGGGAAACAGGGGAAACAGTGGCTGACTTTATTTTTCTGGGCTCCAAAATCACTGCAGATGATGATTGCAGCCATGAAATTAAAAGACACTTACTCCTTGGAAGGAAAGTTATGATCATATTAAAAAGCATATTAAAAAGCAGAGACATTACCTTGCCAACAAAGGTCCGTCTAGTCAAGGCTATGGTTCTTAGGGTGGTCATGTGTGGGTGTGAGAGTTGGGCTGTAAAGAAAGCTGAGTGCCAAAGAATTGATGCCTTTGAACTGTGGTGTTTGAGAAGACTCTTGAGAGACCCTTGGACTGCAAGGAGATCCAACCAGTCCATTCTGAAGGAGATCAGTCCTGGGTGTTCATTGGAAGGACTGATGTTGAAGCTGAAACTCCAATACTTTGGCCACCTGATGCAAAGAGCTGACTCATTTGAAAAGACCCTGATGCTGGGAGGGATTAGGGGCATGAGAATAGGGGGAAGACAGAGGATGAGATGGCTGGATTGCATCACTGACTCGATAGACGTGGGTTTGTGTAGACTCCGGGAGTTGGTGATGGACAGGGAGGCCTGGTGTGCTGCAGTTCATGGGGTCGCCAAGAGTCAGACATGACTGAGCAACTGAACTGAACTGAACTGAACTCTCTTCCGTCTTCATTTACAAAGTGGCCAGTAATCGTCCAAGCTCATTTCTTTCTTCTGAAATCTTTGTAAAATCAACAAGAAACAGTCAACATACCTGATAGTCTACCTTCTTCTAACCACTTCTCTAAAGTTAAGTGCTCTTTCTTTCAAGTCAGCGCATTTAACAATTTTACCAAAAACATTCTCAAAGTATTTCAGAAAGGTCATAAGCCTTCCAGCCTTGATAAGTTTCTCGGTCATCTTGCTTCTGGCACTAAGGCCATATATTTGAGGTTTTCATTACAGCTACAATATAGTTTCAGATATTAATTTGTATAGTGGGTAAAGTACAAGTGAAGATTTATAGCAAAGATACCAAGATATACAGTGTTTTAAATTAATACAACTTATTTTTCCTCTGTGTATTATCCCAGAACTAAGTAATCTAATGCTGCTTGATTAGCCCTGATATCCAAATTGTTCCACTAGTTGCCTCTTTCCATAAGGAAAAGAAGGTCTAGATAGAGCACCTTAAAAAAAAAAAAAAACAGAAAGGGACCCAGAAGGTACATATAGCACTTCCACCCACACCTCACTGGTCCGAATTTAGTCACGTGGCCACACTAACTGCAATGAAAGCTTTGTAATGTAGTCACTAGAGGGCATCCATATGACCAGATGAAAATGAGGGGGCTTATTATTAGTAAGGAAAACAAGAGGGTTGGAAACCTGTGAACAATTAGTGGTTTCTGAACAGGCACAAACAGAAAACAAGACATTGTTTTTAATAGATCAGCATCTGCATATCAGCTCCAGGCAGCAGTTTTCCTCTGACAATTTGGATGAAATTTCAGGTCAATCCTATGGTTTCTCTGGTCACTCTCAAATTCTAAAAAGTCTGCTGGTGACTTTAGGGGAAAAAAAACAAACAAACAAAGTCACTCAGTCATGTCCGACTCTTTGCAACCCCATGGATTGTAGCCTACCAGGTTCCTCTGTCCATGGGATTCTCCAGGCAATAATACTGGAGTGGATAGCTATTTTCTTCTCCAGCAGATCTTTCCGATGCAGGGATTGAACCTGGGTCTCTTGCTTTGCAGACAGATGCTTTACCATCTGAGCAACCAAGGAAGGCCACTGGTCACTTTAGTCCCCCAAAATATTTTGTCAGTTCACTAATTCATATGTGCAGCATAATAATTAAAACTCAGACTCCATGAAAAGTTAAGGCTTCTCTTCCTGTGAGCTCAGGTCTGCTGAAGGTGAGAAACTTACACTGAGGAAAGAGTGCATCAGTTCAGTTCAGTTCAGTTCAGTCGCTCAGTCGTGTCCAACTCTTTGCGACCCTGTGAATTGCAGCACGCCAGGCCTCCCTGTCCATCACCAACTCCCGGAGTTCACTCAAACTCATGTCCATCGAGTCGGTGATGCCATCCAGCCATCTCATCCTCTGTCATCCCCCTCTCATCCTGCCCCCAATCCCTCCCAGAGGGAGGGAGAGTCTTTTCCAATGAGTCAACTCTTTGCATGAGATGGCCAAAGTACTGGAGTTTCAGCTTTAGCATCATTCCTTCCAAAGAGCACCCAGGACTGATCTCCTTCAGAATGGACTGGTTGGATCTCCTTGCAGTCCAAGAGTGCATAGTTGTCGTCTATTCCTCTTCCTTATAGTCCTAACCATCTTAACCCAGCTCAAAAACAGCCACTGTGTATTCCTCCATGAGTGAAGTCACTCACCCGTTGACTCACTTCTCTGCCTCAATTCCACAAGAGTTCACGGACTTTTATTTCATTTGTTTGTGGGGAGGCCAGGTCCCAAACTTCTGTGTCAGTCCAGTGTCTGGATTCAATCCCAGTGTCTGGATGACGTTTTCAGCAAGTTTGTAAATTGTTCCCAGATGCCTGAATCCCATGCCAGGAATAGGAAGAATGTTAATGATTAGAAGATAAGGTGTAGGGACTTTCCTGGTGGTCCAGTGGCTAAGACTCCATGGTCCCAATGCAGGGGACCTGGGTTCTATCCCTAGTCAGGGAACTAAGATCTCATATGCCACAACTAAGACCTGGTACAGCCAAATAAATTCATTAAATAAATAGTAAGAATTTTAAAAAATGTAAATGTGCAATTAGACGTGATTCATTGGAAGAAGATGAAAAGAAAAACTTTCGAAGTAATGTAATTGGTAACTGGTTCTTTTCTTGTGCTTTTGTAATATCTGTTATTATTCAGTCACTAAGTCGTGTCTGACTCTGCACACCCAAGGACTGCGGCAGGCCAGGCCAGACCTCCCTGTCCTTCACTATCTCCCAGAGCTGGTAGTATCTAAAATGAGCAATTATGGGATTTGATCTAGTTTTTCCTAGTTTGTTCATTTTATAATACAAAAGATCATTACTGTTTTAGTTGGAACATTCATTTATATATATATATATAACTTTATAGATACCTCTCCTTACCTAGTAAATTTTGCAGGGACTGTTTAAAGGAAATTAAGGTTAAATTTTCAAGCAGATTCTTTATATAGATGGAGGAAATTAATCAGACACATTTTGCTCTATAGAATTTCCATCATCATGATAGTGAGGAAAGATGGTGACACTTTACTACTGTTGCAGTGTTATTTGGGAAATTACCTATTTGATTATTTCTCAAAATAGAGTATTAAAACAGCGGAAAGATGCAGTGCTCATTGTCTAAGGAAACAAGCTCATGGCGGGAGAGAAGCACTCATGTTCATTACCAGAAACCAACATCTTTGTGTATTTTTTAAATTATTTTTCACTGGAGGATAATTGCCTTACAATACTGTGTTGGTTTCTGCCATACATTAACATGAATCAGCCACATATCATACATATGTTCCCTCTGTCTTGAACCTCCCTCTCACCTCTCACCCCAACCCAACCCTCTAGGTAGTCACAGAGCACCAAACAGAGCTCCCTGTATTATACAGCAACTTTCCATTAGCTATCTGTTTTACATATGATAATGTATATATTTTAGTGCAACTCTCTCAATTCATCCCACCCTTTCCTGCCCCTGCTGTGTCCATAATTCTTTTCTATATATCTGACTCTGTTCCTGCCCCAAAAATAGGTCCATCAGTACCATTTTTCAAGATTCCATATGTATGCATTAGTATACGACATTTGTTTTTCTCTTTCTGACCTACTTCACTCTATATAACAGACTCTAGGTTAATCTACCTCAGTAGAACTGACTCAAATTCTTTCCTCTTTATGGATGAGTAATAGTCCATTGTATATATGTACCACATCTTCTTTATCCATTCATTTGTCAGTGGACATCTAGGTTGCTTCCATGTGCTAGCTATTGTAAATAGTGCTACAGTGAACACTGGGATACATGTGTCTTTTTCTCTTTTTTTTGTCTTTTTCAATTATTATTTTCTCAGGGTATATGCCCAGCAGTCAGATTGCTGGGTTATATGGTAGTTTTCGTCCTAGTTTTTTAACATCTTTCTGTATTTTATTCTTTGAAAATACGGAAATAAAGCTTCTCTCTGCCCCTAAAAAAATTACTTTCCCTAAAAGTTATTGAAAATGGGAATATCATCAAATGGTCTCAAAAAGAGGAAACAGAATTAGTAGCTGATGCCATGTTAGCCATCAAATCTTCCTTCTTACTTTTTCTGCCAGGATATCTTCAAAGACTGTTGACCAAAAAAGAAAAGAAAGTGGTAAAGAATCAATGATATGAACCAGTTGAATTGTGTAGAGAAGGTCACTTTAAGAGATGTGGGAAATTTATATATCATTTTCCTATCATAGCTACTTTAATTGACTTGTTTATTCTATAAGAAATGCCTATTTAAATTTACTATTGTGTTGGAGAAGCCTTTTGAGAGTCCCTTGGACTGCAAGGAGATCCAACCAGTCCATTCTGAAGGAGATCAGCCCTGGGATTTCTTTGGAAGGAATGATGCTAAAGCTGAAACTCCAGTACTTTGGCCACCTCATGCAAAGAGTTGACTCACTGGAAAAGACTCTGACGCTGGGAGGGATTGGGGGCAGGAGGAGAGGGGGACAACAGAGGATGAGACGGCTGGATGGTATCACCGACTCAATGGACATGGGTTTGGGTAAACTCTGGGAGTTGGTGATGGACAGGGAGGCCTGGCGTGCTGCAATTCATGGGGTCGCAAAGAGTCGGACACGACTGAGCGACTGGACTGAACTGATCCCCTCAATATAGCCAGTGATAATAATAGCTAATACATGTTACTTACTATGCAGGTCAGTTTCATTCTAAGTATATATACATTTTTATGTATTTATACATACATAAATCTCATATCAGTTTCTTAATCATCCTATGGGAGGGGATAAATGTTATTATCCAAATTTTCCTGATGAGCAAACAAGCATAGAAAGGTAATTTGCCCAAATTCCTATAGCAAGTAACTCTAGAGGTAGGATAAAAACCCAAGTTCAGAGTCTATGTTCTTACCCACCATCCAGTGCAGTAGTAATAGTAGTAATAGCAATAGTTATTGTGGTAATAAAGTAATGTATGTGTATTCAGTCATATCTAACTCTTGTGACCCCATGGACTGTAGCCCTCGAGGCTCCTCTGTCTGTGGGATTGTCCAGGCAAGAATGCTGGAGTGGGTTGCCATTTCCTGCTCCAGGGGATCTTCCCAACTCAGGAACTGAGCCCAGGTCTCCTGCATTACAGGCGGATTCTTTACTGTCTGAGCTACTAGATGTATTATTATTCCCAACAGTTCTCTCTCACTTCCTATAAGAGATTAAAATATATTTATTCATTGCCATGAGACTTGCACTGGCTTTGAGGGAGAAGCGTACTTGACTTCTTCATTAATGGCAAGCTTTGTCATATAACTTACTTTGGCTGTTTGTTTGTTCCCACAAGAGCATATAGAAGCATAATGTACTTCCTCTAATTCTCTTTCTCCCTCCCCCTCTGCCATGAATAAAACAGGTCTCACATAGATGCTGCTCCATCTGACCTGCAGCTATTGACAAGGAACATGGGCAAGAATAAATTTTTGTTGTCCTAATCCACTAAAACGTGGTGGTTATTTGTTATTGCAGCACAGCTGATTAATACAGTTACCTCTCCTGTGTACTAATAGGAGTTGAAATGAATTCTCAGATCTTGTAAGTATAATATATCATCCTTCAGAATTCACAAGGGTAGTTAGTATGTATTTGAATAAACCAAGGGGTTTCATAGGTTTTATCAGGAAAGTATCATTATTCTCATCTTATAAAGGAGAAAACAGTTTTCATATTAAGTGATTTGGCTGACATCACAGAATTAGTATTGGGAAACTATCCCCACCCTTTTTTGGTCTGTGATATCAAGGCACAGGCCTTTCTTATGATAGTATAGTACTTCTTCTTCCAGGAGATAAAAGATCCCAGAAGACCCGCATTACCTTCAGAGAGTTTATGACTTTGAATCTCCAAACTTCAGCCAGCCTGCCCTAAAATTACTGGGTGTGTCACACAATTTGTTCCTTTACTAATCTAAAAAGTACAACTGTAAGTCATATCTTATCATTTAAAAAGAACTACCACTTCTAACTGTAGCTGGTTATACTTTATAAACATATGTGCTACCATGAGGAAACTACAATATATCCTAATCGGTATGAATCATCTTCATGTATGGACTTGGTTTACTCAGGTACACAATAATTACCTCTGTGAACTCTGAAAGACAAACCATTACACTTTGAAGATTAGAAAATCCAATTGAACTTGGTGGTTTCAAAGTTATAGAGGTGAAATGTAGCTTGATCAATGTAGAAATCAGAACACATCAATCCTTGTTAACTATCAATGTCCTGAGTGGACAGTTTCCATGACAACATGGAAAAATGTATGACTGAACAACATGCTTCTATTAGATATAGACCATTCAAATTAAAATAATTTCCTGTGTGCTTAGTCACTCAGTTGTGTCCAACTCTTTGGGACCCCATGAACTCTAGCCCACCAGGCTCCTCTATCCAAAGGGATTCTCCAGGCAAGAATACTGGAGTAGGTTGCCATGCCCTCCTCCAGGGGATCTTTCCAATCCAGGAATTGAACTCAGGTCTTCCGCATTGCAGAGGGATTCTTTACCATCTGAGGCAAAATAATTCCCTAGACAATTTAAAAGCCATATAGAAAAGATAAGGTGGTTCTTCAATTTTTTATGCTAACTTTCCATTACCAACTCTCTTCTCTTCCATCTGCTTTTTAACACAAGCTAAGTTGGACTCACCAGGATCACATGTTTTTTATATTTTTAAATTTAGCCTACCACTTCAGATAGAGAAATCCTAAAAATGTTTTCACTCTACACTTCTAAAAGTTGATTCCTCAGTCCTGAGGGATATTTGTTTGAGTCGCAACACTGTCTTAGTCTTTTATAAAATGCACATCCTTACTTTTCTCTTGTGAGAATGACAAAATATAGCTGTTTATTATGTTTCAAAGTTTAAAAGAAGCAGTTGAACAGCCAGAAACATTCAAGGGGTAAGGATAGATTACTGCAAATTGCCCCAAAACTCCCTTTGGTGAATGAGTCAGAGACTTATGTTATTCAAGTCTGGTTCTTTCATTTAGACACACGTTTGAAAGATGGGAAGATAGCAGTAAAGTGATTTTTGGAACTTAGTGTCATTACCTTCATGGCACTAATGGGCTTTTATTGTCATCATTTTGTACTTGAGTGTTAACACTCTCTCCTCTGGTAGTTTTTTTTTAATTTTTAAAATGTTTATTGGGAGTATAGTTGATTTAAAATGTTGTGTTAGTTTCCAGTGTGAATTAGTTATACATATATTCACCCTTTTAGATTCTTTTCTCATATAGGCCATTAGAGAGTATTGAGTAGTGTTCCTTGTGCTATACAGTAGGTCTTTATTAGTTATTTATTTTATGTATAGCAATGCATATATGTCAATCCCAATTTCCCAATTTATCCCTTCCCTCTCTTTACTGCTGATAACCATAAGTTTGTTTTCTACATCTGTGACTTTGTTTCTGTTTTGTAAGTTTGTTTGAATCATTTTGTTAGATTCCATGTATAAGCACTACCTTATGGTATTTCTCTTTTCTGTCTGCCTTACTTTATTAAGTATAATCTCTATGTCCATGCATGTTGCTGCAAACGGTATTGTTTCATTCTTCTTTATGGCTGAGTAATAGTCCATTGTATAAAAGCACCACATCTTCTTTATCCATATTTTAGTAACAACACCCTCTCCTCTCTTATTTACCTGGTAATTTTTTTATAATTAAGCAAGCATCTGTTATGATCACAACAATATGACAAAAAGTAAACTATAAGAAAAAACTGCAAAGACGTATGTGGGGTCTAAACAATATGCTGGTAAACAACTAGTGGGTTGTGGGAGAAATCGGAGAGGAAATTTAAAAATACATGAAAACAAATGAAAATGGAAATACAACGATTCAAAATCTATAGGATGAAGCAAAAGCAGTTCTAAGGGGGAGATTATAGCAACACAAGACCACCTCAGGAAGCAAGAGGGGGAGATTATAGCAATACAAGACCACATCAGGAGACAAGAGGGGGAGAGTATAGCAATACAAGACTCCCTCAGGAAACAAGAAAAACCTCAAACAGAATCTAACTCTTCACCTAAAAGAACCAGAAAAATAGGAAGAACCAAAACACAAAGTGAATAGAAGGAAAGAAACAAAAAACAGAGTAAACAGAGACAATAAAATAAATAGAGACAAAAAAACAATAAAAAAGATCAATGAAAAAAGAACTGATTCTTTGGAAAGAGAAACAAAATCAATAACACTTTAGCCAGGCTCATAAAATAAAAAAAGCAAGAGCCCAAATCAACAGAAAAATCAGAAATGAAAGAAAAGTTACAGCTAACACCATATAGGAGATAATTATGAACAATTATATAGCAGTATAAAAGGACAATCTAGAAGTACTAGATAAATTCCAGAAATGCACAATAGAAGAATAAATAGAAAATATAAACAGACTAATTACTACTAATTAAATTGAGTTGGTAATAAAAAAAAAAAAAACAACTCCTGACAAACAAAAGTCCAGAATCAGATTGCTTCACAGGTAAATTCTACAAAACATATTAAAAAGAGTTAATATCTATGCTCCTCAAACTATTCCAGAAAAGGGCAGAGGGAGGAACACTTCCAAACTCATTCTACAAGGCCAGCATCACCCTGATATCAAAACCAAAGACACTACACAAAAAAAGTGAAATTACAAGCCAATATCACTGATGAATATAGATATAAAAATCCTCAACAAAATATTAACAAACTTGAGTTCAACAATTCTTTGATACTTTCATGAAGTGGAATTTATCCCAAAGATGCAAAGATGGTTCAATAGCCAGAAGTTAATCAATGCGATGATAGACAGCTTTAACATATTGAAGAAGAAAAATCATATGATCATCTCAATAGATACAGAAAAAGCTTTTGACGAAATTCAACATTCATGATTAAAAAAAAACTCTCAAAAAACAGTGTAGAGGGAAAATTGTTGTTGTCATTATATACTTGCTAAGTCTTGTCTGAGTAGTTTGTGACCCCATGGACTGTAGCCCCCCAGGCTCCTCTCTCTGTGGTATTTCCTAGGGAAGAATACTGGAGTGGGTGGTCATTTCCTTCTCCAGGGGATCTTCCCAATCCAGAGATCAAACCCACATTTCCAGCACTGGCAGGCAGTTTCTTCACGGCTGAGGCACCTTGGAGGCCCATAGAGAGAAAATACCTCAATATAATAAAGACCACATATGATAAACTCACAGTTAACATCATGCTCAACATAAAAGTTGAAAGCGTTTTATTAAGAACAAGACAAGGATGTCCACTGTTGCCACTTTTCGTATTGGAAGTCCCAGCCACACCAGAGAAGACAAAGAAATAAAAGGAATCCAAACTGTAGAAGAAGTAAAACCATCACTATCTGCAGAGAATATATTATATATAGCAAATCCTAAAGACTGTCAAACAACTGTTAGAACTAATATATAAATTCAGTACAGTTATGGTTACAATATTAATATACACATCTATTGTGTTTTTATACACTAACAACAAACTAAGAAATACAAATTAAGAAAACAATTCCATTTACAAATTCATGAAAAAGAATGAAATGCATGGGAATAAATCTAGCCAATGTGGTAGAAGACTTGTTCTCTGAAAACTGTAGAAATGAAAGAAATTGAAGATGACACAAACAGATGGAAAGTATCCCAGGCTCATGGATTGGAAGAATTAGTATTTCACAACTAAAATAAATAATTCTAAAATATGTATGGAAACATTAAAGACTCTGAATAGCCAAAGTAATTTCAAGAAAGAAGAACAAAACTGGAAGTATCACACACCCTGATTTCAAACTGCTGCAACTATACAGTATTCAAAACAATATGATACAAGCACCAAAAACAGATATATAGATCAATATAAGAGAATAGATAGCTCAGAAATAAACCCAGGGTTAATGTTCAGTTAATCTATGACAAAGGAGGCAAAAAATATACAATGGAGAAAAGACCAGTCTCTTCAATTACTGATGCTGAGACTACTGGATGACTACATGTAAAAGAATCAGACTGGACTATTTTCTCACACCATACACAAAAATAAACTCAAAATGGATTAAAGACTTGAATGTAAGACCTGAAATTGTAAAACTCCTAGAAGAAAGCATAGAGAGTACTCCCTTTGACATAGATCTTAATTATATATTTGGACCTCTCTCCTCAGGCAAGGGAAACAAAAGCAAAAATAAATAAATGGGACTACATTAAAGTAAAAAGCTTTTGCACAGTGAAGGAAACTATCAAAAAATGAAAGGTCAACCTACTGAAGGGGAGAAGATATTTGCTAAATACATAAGAGGATAATATCCAAAATATTTTTAAACTCTTACAACTCAATATTTTTTAAAAACTGATTAAAAAATGAGCAAAGGACCCAAATAGATCATTTTCCATAGAAGACATAAAGATAGCAAACAGTCTCATGTAAAAATGCTCAACATTGCTAATCATCAGTTCAGTTCAGTTCAGTCACTCAGTCATGTCCGACTCTTTGCAACCCCATGAATTGCAGCACGCCAGGCCTCCCTGTCCATCACCAACTCCCTGAGTTCACTCAGACTCACATCCATCGAGTCAGTGATGCCATCCAGCCTTCTCACCCTCTGTCGTCCCCTTCTCCTCCTGCCCCCAATCCCTCCCAGCATCAGAGTCTTTTCCAATGAGTCAACTCTTCGCATGAGGTGGCCAAAGTATTGGAGTTTCAGCTTTAGCATCATTCCTTCCAAAGAACACCTAAGACTGATCTCCTTCAGAATGGACTGGTTGGATCTCCTTGCAATCCAAGGGACTCTCAAGAGTCTTTTCCAACACCACAGTTCAAAAGCATCAATTCTTCGGCACTCAGCCTTCTTCACAGTCCAACTCTCACATCCATACATGACCACTGGAAAAACCATAGCCTTGACTAGGCGGACCTTTGTTGGCAAAGTAATGTCTCTGCTTTTGCATATGCCTTCTAGGTTGGTCATAACTTTTCTTCCAAGGAGTAAGTGTCTTTTAATTTCATGGCTGCAGTCACCATCTGCAGGGATTTTGGAGCCCCCCAAAATAAAGTCTGACACTGTTTCCACTGTTTCTCCATCTATTACCCATGAAGTGATGGGACCAGATGCCATGATCTTCATTTTCTGAATATTGAGTTTTAAGCCAACGTTTTTACTTTCCTCTTTCACTTTCATCAGGAGGCTTTTTAAAAAGCTCCTCTTCACTTTCTGCCATAAGGGTGGTGTCATCTGCATATCTGAGGTTATTGATATTTCTCCCAGCAATCTTGATTCCAGCTTGTGCTTCTTCCAGCCCAGCGTTTCTCATGATGTACTCTGCATAGAAGTTAAATAAGCTGGGTGACAATATACAACCTTGACGTACTCCTTTTCCTATTTGGAACCAGTCTGTTGTTCCATGTCCAGTTCTAACTGTTGCTTCCTGACCTGCATATAGGTTTCTCAAGAGGCAGGTCAGGTGGTCTGGTATTCCCATCTCTTTCAGAATTTTCCACAGTATATTGTGATCCACACAGTCCAAGGCTTTGGCATAGTCAAGAAAGCAGAAATAGATGTTTTTCTGGAACTCTCTTGCTTTTTCCATCATCCAGCAGATGTTGGCAATTTGATCTCTGGTTCCTCTGTCTTTTCTAAAACCAGCTCGAACATCTGGAAGTTCACGGTTCACGTATTGCTAAAGCCTGACTTGGAGAATTTTGAGCAATACTTTACTAGCATGTGAGATGAGTGCAATTGTGCGGTAGTTTGAGCATTCTTTGGCATTGCCTTTCTTTGGGATTGGAAAGAAAACTGACCTTTTCCAGTCCTGTGGCCACTGCTGAGTTTTCCAGATTTGCTGGCATATTGAGTGCAGCATTTTCACAGCATCATCTTCCGGGATTTGAAATAGCTCAACTGGAATTCTATCACCTCCACTAGCTTTGTTCATAGCGATGCTTCTTCAGGCCCACTTGACTTCACATTCCAGGACGTCTGGCTCTAGGTAAGTGATCATACCATCGTGATTATCTGGGTCATGAAGATCTTTTTTGTACAGTTCTTCTGTGTATTCTTGCCACCTCTTCTTAATATCTTCTGCTTCTGTTAGGTCCATACCATTTCTGTCCTTTATCGAGCCCATCTTTGCATGAAATGTTCCCTTGGTATCTCTAATTTTCTTGAAGTGATCTCTAGTCTTTCCCATTCTCTTGTTTTCCTCGATTTCTTTGCATTGATCGGGGAAATGCAAATCAAAAGCATAATAAGATACAACCTCACACCTATCAAAATGGCTACTATTAAAAAGACAACAAATAAAAAATGTTGGTAGGGAATGTGAGGAAAAGGAAACTCTCATTAACTATTGATAAGATTGTAAATTAGCACAGCCACTTTGGAAAACAGTGTAGAAACTCCTCAAAAAAATTTATATAGAGCTTATATATGATCCAGCAATTCCACTTCTGAGTATTTACCTAAATAAAACAAAAGTACTAATTTGAGAAGTTATATGCACCCCTGTGTTCATAGCAGCATTGTTTATAATCACCAAGATATGGAAGCAACCTAACTGTCCATCAATAGATGAAAGGATAAGGGAGAAACAGTAGCCCACCAGGCTCCTCTGTCCATGGAGATTCTCCAAGCAAGAATACTGGAGTGAGTTGCCATGCCCATTGCAGTTCCACCTGCAATGCGGAAGACCTGGGTTTGATCCCTGGGTTGGGAAGATCCCCTGGAGGAGTGCATGGCAACCTGTTCCAGTTTTCTTGCCTGGAGAATTCCCATGGACAGAGGATCCTGGCTGGCTACAGCCATGAGGTTGCAAAGCGTCAGACACGTCTGAGCACAGACAGCACATATATATAGTCACATATGTATGCATATGTATATACATATATATTCCACACAACGGAATATTATTCAACCATTAAAAAGAATGAAATATTGCCATATGTGACAACACAGATGGATCTAGAGGGTATTAAGCTAAAGTGAAACAAATCAGAGAAAGATGATACCATATGATCTCACATACACATGTGGAATCTAGAAAACACAACAAAAACAGAGCTCATAGAGAACAGAGGAGGAGGTTCAGGGGCTAAACAGGTGAAGGGGATTAAGAGGTACAGACCTTCATTTATAAAATAAATAAGTCACAGCGGTATAATATACAGCATAAGGATTATTGACAATAATATTATAATAACTGTGTATGGGGATAGATGGTTACCAGACTTACCGTGGTGAGCATTTAGTCGCACACGACTGGGCGACTGAACTGAACTGAAGTAGTGCGCCTGACATTAACATGATATTATACACCAATGGTGCACTAGCGGTAAAGAACCCCCCTGCCGGTGTGGGAGAGGCAGGAGGCGCGGGTTCAACCCCTGGGGCGGGAAGATCCCCTGGAAGAGGCAATGACGACCCATCCAGCATTCTTGCCCTGAGAATTCCATGACTATAGTCCATGGGGCCACGAAGAGTAGGAGACGCCTGAGCAACTTTCATTTTCACGTGTGAATGTACCGCCTTTCCCAACAAGGTGCTTGAGTAGGTTATGGAGAGATTTTATGCAGCATCAGGCATTTTTAAATGATAAAGAAAAATTTAGACAGGGCTCTTGATGTCTTGGTTTTGCTTTGGGGCCTGCTGTGTGAGCTTCTTGATCCACTGTAGCCAGTCTTGGATTGATTCAAGCCTAGGACACAGGTTTTTCTCAGGAAGGCTGACATCCAGGAATCCAGATGCTGTGGGGAGTGGTCTACATAAATACTTTAAGTTGATGATCTTTCCTAAAGCACCAATGTGAGCCAAGTATATAATAGGAGCTCGGACAAATATGTTATTGCCTGCTCTTCTCAATAGAGTTTTCAAAACAGTCTGGAGCCATAAATAGTTCAAATTTGTTTTTTACCTGGTTATGTCTCAGAGACCATTATGAAAGTTGGCTGAAACAGTGCAAATGTCATTGGTTCATCCCTCCTTGAGCTTCTACTTTGGATTAAAGCAACCTTGAATTTCAGTTCATTAGAATGTCCTGAATAAAGATAGATTAATTAATGGATTTAACAACCACAGTCAGCATGCCCATACTTTAAAAGAATTGCTCTTTTTTGTGCCTCCAATAGCTCATTAGGAAAAACAGGTCAGATGGTGGCAAACTAATTCAACTCAATTTGTCTCCTTTCAGCTTCAGGTTTTCTAAGATTATAAAAGCTCACACCTATAGAGATTGAATTTCATATAAATTTATTGAACTATCAAACTTCTTGTAGACTACACTGTAATGAATGCCTGAATACATAATACCTCTAATTTAAATATATAAAGGCTGCTTTCTGAAGGCCTTTAATAGTTTCACAAAAATTATTAATCTTCCAAGTGATCTTTTAAAGTCAAGAGAGAAAAAATTAACAAAGCACATGATAGCCTTGAAAGAAATGCTTTCTCATTAACAGTAAACTCAGTAAAATGCTGTAGCTGCTGTGGCAAGTAGTTTGTGGTTCTATCAAAAGCTAAGCATAAAATTACCATGTGGCCCAGCAATTTCATTTCTCATTCTAAACTCGTAAGAACTGGAAACAGATGTTCATAGAAAAACTTACACACATGTTCGTAGCAGCACTATTCACAATAGCTAAAAAGTTGATCCAGACATCCATCAACTAATGAATGGATCAGTAAAATGTGGTATATCCATAAAATGGAATATCATCAACCACAAAAGAAACAAATATACCATATGCTGATATATGATACAATATGGATGAACTTTGAAATTATTATGCTGAGTGAAAGAAATCACACACAAGAAGTCACATATTTCATGAAATATGAAATATTCATAACATATGAAATATCATTCATGTCATTTCATCAAATATTACATATCATAAGAAATATCCAGAATTGGCAAATCCATAGAATACAGAAAGCGTTTTAAAGGTTGCCAGTGTCTAGAGGGAAAGGAAAATGGGGGTGTGACTATTTAATGGGTATTGCACTTCATTTTGAGCTGATGAAAATGTTTTGGAACTAGATAGTTGTGATGGTTGTACAATATTGTCAATGTGCTAAAAATCACTGCTGCTGCTGCTGCTGCTGCTGCTAAGTTGCTTCAGTCGTGTCCGACTATGTATGACCCCATAGACGGCAGCCCACCAGGCTCCTCCTCCCTGGGATTCTCCAGGCAAGAACACTGGAGTGGGTTGCCATTTCCTTCTCCAATGCATGAAAGCGAAAAATGAAAGTGAAGTCACTCAGTCATGTCCGACTCTTTGTGACCCCATGGACTGCAGCCCACCAGGCTCCTCCGTCCATGGATTTTCCAGGAACGAGTACTGGAGTGGGTCACCATCTATCACTAGTAGTTTTATGTTATGTGTATTTAACCACAATTTTTAAAAAGAAATTATTTCTGTAAGTTTGATTCTCATGTTTCTGGAAGGGTATAACTACAGTCCTGCCTGAAATCTAAGAGGGAAACTTTAAATAGCCTCATGGTTCCCTTCAGACCTGGTGTTTCAGGGAAATAAATGAAGCCCAATTTAAGTAATTTCCTCAATTCCATGAAATGAGCTTTCTCTGTTAGTCTAAAGACCTCCTAAATTTTTAAGCAAAGCCTTCCCTGACCTCCCCAACTCCCAATCCAATTTAGATGCCTTATATAACACCTATTATACAATACCTATATTAATACCATCATATTGCATCATACCTGTTTGCTGGCTTTTCTCTCTTCCCCACCAGTCTCTGAGTTCCTTGAGTCTCACAGTTTTTTCTATGGTCCTTGCACTCTACCTTGGCACGTGGGAGGGATTTCAGAAATTACTCTCTCTTGTGTATAAAGTGAAAACTGTACGCTGTTCCCAAATTATGAACTGTTAATGCACTAAGTAATACTTCATAAAGCAGTGTGTCAGTTTCCATAAGCTGAAATCAGATCTTTGCTGGACAGTGTCATAAATGAAGTGCCTTTAGACAGGGATATGGTTATATTTTTTACTACCTGGTGAATAAATGTATTAGAAGCAACATGAGATTTTTGCAACATGTATTGATCTTGCTTCAATTTTTAACTTTTAATTCTGTGAAAATGAATCAACTCTTGGATAAACTGAATAAACTCAAACTATTTCCAGGCTATTGATGCCCATAAAATGACTTTAATGTCATGGCTGAAGTGAGTATCAGTAAGAATAGTTTTGTGATGAACTGAGGAAAGTGAAAGTTACAATGGGGTAAAATCTATGTCAAGGTCTTGACATTAGTGTAGAATAAAAAGGGATAAAATGGAGGCAGGAAGAAGGAAGATTACTTAAAATAAGTAAGATAACTGTTTTTTAATATGCAGGTAGCATGGCTTTTATTTGTTGTTGATCACTCACTAAGTCATGTCTGACTCTTTGTTACCCCATGGACTGCAGCACACAAGGCTTCCCTGTCCTTCACTACCTCACTGAGTTTGCTCAAATTCATGTCCTTTGAGTAGATAATACTATCTAACCATCTCAGTCTCCGCCACCTGCTTCTCCTTATGCCTTCAATCTTGACCAGTGTCAGAGTCTTTTCCAATGAGTTGGCTCTTTGCATCAAGTGGCCGAAATATTGGAGTTTCAGCTTCAGCAACAGTGGTGCTGGTTTCGTCACTCAGTCGTGTCTGACTCTTGTGACCCCATGGACTGTAGCCTGCCAGGCTCCTCTGTCCATGGGATTCTCCAGGCAAGAATATTGGAGCGGGTTGCTGTTTCCTTCTCCAGGGCAGCAACAGTAATTCCAATGAATATTCAGGGTTGATTTCCTTTAGGATTGACTGGTTTGATCTCCTTGCATTCCAAAGGACTCTCAAGAATCTTCTCCAGCACCACAATTTGAAAGCATTGGTTTTTTGGCACTCAGTCTTCTTATGGTCCAGTTCTCACATCTGTACATGACTGCTAGAAAAACCATAACTTTTACTGTATGGATCTTTGTCGGCAAAGTGGTGTCTCTGCTTTTTAACATGCCGTGTAGGTTTGTCATAAGCTTTCCTTCCAAGAAGCAAGCATCTTTTAATTTTGTGGTTGCAATGTCCATCTGCAGTGATTTGGGAGCCCAAGAAATTAAAATCTGTCACTGTTTCTACTTTTTCTCCATCTGTTGGCCATTAAGTGATGGGACCAGATGCCATGATCTTTGTTTTTGGTATCTTGAGTATTAAACCACCTTTTTCACTCTCTTCTTTTACTCTCATCAAGAGGTTCTTTCGTTCTTCACTTTCTGCTATGAGAGTGGTATCACCTGCATATCTGAGGTTGTTGATATTTCTCCTGGCAATCTTGATTCCAGCTTGTGATTTATCCAGGCCTGCATTTCACGTGATCTACTCTGCATAGAAGTTAAATAAGCAGGGTGACAATATACAGCCTTGACGTACTCCTTTTCCTATTTGGAACCAGTCCATTGTTCCATGTAAGGTTCTAACCATTGCTTCTTCACTCACATACAGGTTTCGCAGGAGATAGGTAAGGTGGTCTGGTATTTCCATTTCTTTAAGAATTTTCCTCAGTTTGTTATGATCCATACAGTCAAAGGCTTTAACTTGTCAATGAAACAAAAATAGATATTTTTCTGGAATTCCCTTGATTTCTCTGTGAGCCAATGAATGCTGGCAATTTAGTCTCTGGTTCCTCTGCCTCTTCTATACCTAGTTGGTACATCTGAAAGTTCTCAGTTCACGTACTGCTGAAGCCTAGCTTGAAGGATCTTGAGCATAACCTTGCTAGCACGTGAAATGAGTGCTCTTACGGTAGTTTGAGGCATTGCCCTCCTTTGGGATTAGAATGAAAACTGACTTTTACCAGTCCTGTGGAAACTGGCCTAAACAAATATATGTACACATATAGCTGACTCCTTGTACAGCGGAAACTAACACAACATTGCAAAGCAATTATACTCCAGTTTTTTAAAATATTGGTTCTTGTTTTTAATTATAGCTCTATAAGGTTAATGTTCCATGCTAAAGGCAAAAGTCATCATTCTGGAAAGCCTTCATTGAACCCAATTGTTTTCCAGTTAATGAATTAATACAATGAGCTAACTTACTGAGTTCCTAGGCATATATATATATATTATAAATAATTTGTCCTTGATGATTCACTAGAAATAGATTACAATGTTAGTTGTTGGAAAGCTTAAACTCAATATTTA
Source organism: Oryx dammah (assembly GCF_014754425.2). Lineage (NCBI taxonomy): Eukaryota > Metazoa > Chordata > Mammalia > Artiodactyla > Bovidae > Oryx > Oryx dammah. Next base: position 59,272,868 of record NW_024070203.1, read on the forward strand.
ACCTATTGCTTAAAAATACTCTAATATTTCAAGTACTGATCTTACTTGATGTCAATTACCTGGTGTCAATTATTCACCCTGTTTTATTTCTCTTTGTCCCACTTTCTCATTTGTATCTTTATTTCTGCCTTTACATCACATATATCTTTGTAGGTTTCCATAAACAAGATAGAATATTATACATAAATAGAAGAGATTCAACTATATCTTAAATGAATGAGTGAATAAATAAATGGCTGTACTTAGCTTTTCTTTCTTCTTTCCATCCTTCCTTCCTTTATTTTGTGTTTCCTTTATTTTCTTTCCTAAGGATATTGAGGAAATCTTCAGTGCAGTTCAGTCACTCAGTCATGTCCGACTCTTTGTGACCCCATGAATCGCAGCATGCCAGGCCTCCCTGCCCATCACAAACTCCCGGAGTTCACCCAGACTCACATCCATTGAGTCAGTGATGCCATCCAGCCATCTCATCTTCTGTCGTCCCCTTCTCCTCCTGCCCCCAATCCCTCCCAGCATCAGAGTCTTTTCAAATGAGTCAACTCTTTGCATGAGGTGGCCAAAGTACTGGAGTTTCAGCTTCAGCATCATTCCCTCCAAAGAAATCCAGGAAATCTTAAGGGTATTTATTATTTAAGATACAAGAGCCATAAAAAGTGGGAGCATAAATCAAATCACAAAGTATAGAAGCATTAATATCCTCCACATTCTTTAAGACAAAAAATCAAGAGAGACATTTTCCTAACATTGAACTCTCATTAAAGATGTGAAATCTGCATTTCCCTCAGTTCAAGTGTGGTTGCTTCAATTTCTGTAAAATTCTTCTAGATTCTAACTATTTCAGTTTCTTAGCTAAGTAGACAGAAATTATGAGCACACATATATTATCCCAAAATACTTAGCCAATTACCTTAATGAACTTATAGAGTTGTTTTAAGAATAGCTGCTGCTGCTGCTGCTAAGTCGCTTCAGTCGTGTCTGACTCTGTGTGACCCTGTAGACGGCAGCCCACCAGGCTTCCCCATCCCTGGGATTCTCCAGGCAAGAACACTGGAGTGGGTCGCCATTTCCTTCTCCAATGCATGAAAGTGAAAAGTGAAAGTGAAGTCGCTCAGTCGTGTCTGACTCTTAGCAACCCCATGGACTGCAGCCTAGCAGGCTCCTCCATCCATGGGATTCTCCAGGCAAGAGTACTGGAGTGGGGTGCCATTGCCTTCTCCAAAGAATAGCTGAGATATGACTAAATCCAAACATTCAGTATTCCTTACTATTGCGTTGTGTGTGGAAACCTGCCTGTAGACTTCTACAAAAAAAGTATATTCCCCCTCCCACCTCATTTTAATATTGGGAAGAGTAAAGGGATTCAAAATAAGAGAGCTAGAATTCTTCTCTGTTGTAATAAGAAAGCATAATGTCCAAAAACAAAAAAAGAAAGAGGCATTATTTTGAAAGTAAAAGAATTGACAGTGGTTTCCTCTGGGATGGTATCACGGCAGGGGTACCATTTCAGGTATAGGGCACTGAAAGTTTTTGAGTAAGGCTTTTAGACTTTACTGTTTTTATATATTATGTGCATGTATTATTATAATAAAATTGAATTTTAAAATATTCTTTAATGGCTACCCCTGCTTTTAAGGATAAAGTCTGAAATCCAAAGGGAAGCTTGCAATGTTTGTCATCATAAAGCCAGCTCTCCTTATGACTCAAGCCGTACTCCTCACATCTTACCCTTTCCTTCTAAGCTCCAGTTATACTGAGCCTCTTCACCTCCCCCTAGTAGATGATGACTTTGCTCACCCCTTGGCTTTCCACGAGCAGTTGCTTTTGCCAAAGACTGTCTGTCACTCCTCTTCTCTCCCCAGTTGCCTCTTCTGGAAGCCTTCCCCCTCCCATCTCACCCAGGTTAAGTGTACTTCCCGTTTACTCCCTCAGCACTCTAAGTGCTCCCCCATTACAACATTGATCACATTACATTATAGTATCTTAATGAATTATCTGCCCCCTCATCCAAGATATAGACCCATGAGAGCTAGAATGCCTTCTTTCATGTTCTTTCTCCTATGCTTAGCACCAGCAAGATGTTCATTTCAGTGTTGATGTTTAACATATGCCTAGAATAGTGCCTGGCACACAATAGGCATAGCAAAAAAGTTAACTGAAAAAAGGAAGGGAAAGTGGAGGGAGGAAGTGAAAAAAAAAAAGAATATTTGCACTATTAGATTCATGCCTGTCTATTGAACTTAAGGCCAAATTATAAAGTGCAAAGAAAGAATTTAAATTTTGTATTTTCCTTTTTTTCTATTCTCTTCTTTAATTGTTCGCTACAGATACTCTAAAGGTCAGTGTTTTCATATTACCACCTAAAATAATCCACACCAAAGAACTGGTGTCAGCATGGTTTCCAAGGGTGATTCCAGAAGCATCAGTTGGAGACAATATGCTTAACCCCAAGAATCTTAAAGATGATTTTGAGTTCAACCTCTGACTTTATAAATGAGGAAATTGAAGCCCAGAGACATCAACAGTTCACCAGATATCACAGAGCAGGTTCTACTCAGAGCTGACTCCCATAGCTGGATTTTCTGACTTCCAGAATGGTACTTCCTCCTGGAGGTAATACTGGCCATTTAGAAAGAGTGACATCTTGGGAAGCAGGATGAGGATGATGTTCCCAAAGTCAAACAAGCTTTCTTGCTGCCCCTCAAATTTCCGCAGCCTCAAGCAACATACCCCCAGAAGGTTTTTGTGGGTTTAATGAACATTTGGCTATGACAACAAGTGGTAAATTATACACCATAAAGAACTCGGTAAGCTGTAGGGTTCAGAGTAGACAATAAACCATCAAGTCATTGGTTGTGCTCTCAGTAACCCAACAATCTCACCTTGAAATCTTGAGGCATTTCTTTGCATGACAATTCCTAAAAATCCTTTAGAAGTTTAGAGAGATGAGCATCCTTAATACCAATTCAGAAGCAATTTTTGTATAGACTTGATTTTGGCTGGTTTTTATTCTTTGGACAGTTTGCTAAATAAACTTCCCTGAAATAAAATTTTAAAGCTGACGAACAGTTTACTGTATTTTGCTGCCAGTTCACTCTTCAAACACTTTAGAAAACTATTTCATTCCAATTTATTTCAATTGCTGAAAAATAAAATGGCTTCTCTGACAGAATCAGATAGGTGGTAGGTTCCATAGGCATTTGGGTATCCTTCATGGAGTGTGTTAAAAGATAAACTGAGACATATTAAAACATTTTAAGAGTTTGAGAAAAAATCAATTTGAAGCAGACAGCATCCAATCTTGCAGATAGGAGCTTGACAAAATGAAAGACTTTTATAGCCAATAGGGAGTGGAAACAAGAAAGTTCTATTAGGCCATACAACAACAAAAAAAATGGGTTGGTTATTGCAGGGTCACTTTCTTTTAGGGGATGGCAGGGTTCTATCAGACAAATTACCTGATTAGTGCTGATCACATGATTACTGGTTGACTGGTTTAAACTTCCATTTCTCAGAGGCCCTAAACTGTAATTGAGTTAAGTCTCAGTTTGATGGCATGGGGCTTAGCATAGCTGACTCCATTTTGGATCTGTTGTCTTCCTCTTAACAAGTGTGAGCATGTGGAAATATTGTCATTAGACCCTTTACTGCGGAATTCCAGAGTCTCCACAGCATTAGGGAGAGAGTCTCGCTCAGACACATTTTACTCTGATAGGGTTTGATTGGTCTCCTGTTGCATGAGGTGGGTCCTCATTACAGGCTTTTAAGCAACTAAATGATGCTTCTGGAATCCTTTGCATGTAGCTTCTGATATCTAAGGTTGCGGTCAGATAATACATCATCCTGAGCCTTCATCCCAGGAGGCTGTTGGGATTCAAGTGTGTCAGTTAGTGAACCTTCATTGTGTTCATGGAACTAAATACTTAAATAAAAGTGATGAATAATTCAGTTTTATTGATGTTGCTCTTCTATTAGAGATTAAGACTAGCCACAGGTAGGCAGTCTCAGGGCTGGCCCAGGACCTCACTGGTGGCATCAGAAACATTGCTTCTCTTCATCTTGCTGTCTTCCCATCCTCAAAGAGTCCAGGTACCTCCCACCTTGGTCACAGGGTCGCTGCTGCAGGTGCAGGGTTTCCCACATCATGTGAGAGTGTTCCTCAGCAAGAAGGACATAAGGAGAAAGAGAACTTACTCCTATTCCTCATTTTGTAGGAAGAGAAAATGGTGCTCAGAAAGTGAAAGTGAAAGTCGCTCAGTCGTGTCTGACTCTTTGTGACTCCATGGACTCTATAGTCTATGAAATTCTCCAGGCCAGAATGCTGGAGTGCGTAGCCTTTCCCTTCTCCAGGGGATCTTCCCAACCCAGGGATTGAACCCAGGTCTCCCGCATTGCAGGCAGATTCTTACCAGCTGAGCCGCAAGGGAAGCCCGGTTCTCAGGAAAACCCCTGCAAATTTCCTTTATGTCTTATTGTACAAAACTGGATTTCATAGCCATCTTAAGCTCCCAGAAGATCTGGAGAAAGTGAAACTGTCCTTGTCAGTCTGTCTTGGAATCGAGTACTTCCAATAAACCAGAAGGGTGAGCCGGATGTTTGTTAGGTGGGCTGTGAAAATAATAAACACTACTTGAGAGCATTCCAAACACTTCACATACCTTAATCCACGAGATTGCCACAAGTTCTTCGGGTGGGTAGGTGTGACTATTATCACTTTACAGAGAAGAAGCAAACTGAACTTCAGCAGTAAGAACACAGTGAGGCATTGAAGAAGCCAAGATTTCCACCTCTGTCTCTGGACTCCAGAGACTGCACTCCTAGCTACATTACACCGCTCTCAGCCTGCAGCATCCCCCTCAGCAGGCAATCTACCAGGCTGCTTCCAAAATCTAACACATAAAAGGTCTGAGCAATGTTTGTCTCCTTGTGAAGTGCAAACGTGACATTTTCCCCTGGCTGCAGTCACAGTGCGGGTGAGAAGAGCAGAGAGGCATCTGAGAGTGACAGGAATTGCGTCCCGTTGTCATCAAGGCTGCCAAGCCAAGGTGTGATGGGGTCAAGGACCGGGAGAGTACAACTCACAGCCCAGGGCCAGTGATTAACAGCCAGCAACCCGCCTCCCCCTCCCCTACCCCAACCACAGGTGTCAGGAAGTCTGGGTGAGGCAGAGGTAAGTGATGGAGGGTCCAGGTACAAGCAGGCAGCACTGGAATAGAGCCTCCAAGTTAGAAAAATGCTTTAGAGACCACTCCACTCTTCCTCTCATTTTCCAGTAAGTAAAGTGAAAGTCACTCAGTCTGTGTCCAACTCTTTGCAACCCCATGGACCATAGCCCACTAGGCTCCTCTGTCCATGGAATTCTCCAGGCCAGAACACTGGAGTGGGTAGCCCTTTCCTTCTCCAGGGGATCTTCCCAACCCAGGGATCAAACCCTGGTCTGTTGCATTGCAAGCAGATTCTTTACCATCTGAGCCACCGGGAAGCTCTCCAATGAGTAAAATAAGGCCCAAAGAGAGTGGAGTAGTGTGTTCAGATCACCCAGCTTGTTTATGTAGAATGTAAGGCACAGAATGAGGGCTTTTTCCCAGGTGAAACAGAAAGAACTTAAGAGCATGTCCTCAAGGAAGTCTTCTTTATCTGACCCTTGCAGAAAATATGCCCAGCACCTCATACAGGCTTCCATTACAGCTGAGCCACAGGGTAACCCTTGGGAGGATCTCAAAAACCACACTACACCCAGCCCTGGACCAGAATCTTGACAGTTCCACTCACTTAGCCTCCTTGATACTCATCTCCTCCTCGATAAAATGGAAAAAGCAATAGTTCCAACTTCACAGTGTTGCTGGGATGACCGAGTTTTAAACGCACACGGCACTGTGTGCCAGGCAGATTCAGGGGTTGGTAAGTAGCAGTTACCGGTGACTTCATATCTCCCTGGTGCCTCCTCTCGAGTTTGATAAATCAATTTACCAACCAGCAGAAGAGGTAACATTACAACGGAGAGCAGGCGGCAGAACGTTAGGGAGTCACAGTGAAGACATGACAAAAAGGCACAAGGAAGGTCTGCGTCCAAAAGCGCAGTACAATCATGTAGAACTGAAGATGTAAAAGAAAGAAACACAGGAAGTGGAAGAGCCTTCACCGCTCACTCTGTCTCCCAAACCTGCTTCAAGGTTCTTTAGCTTGAGCTCAGGTTTTAAATAAGACAGATACTATTTTGACTTGGAGCTTCAGTGGCTCAGCAGTAAAGAACTTGCCTGACAATGCAGGAGATGTGGGTTTGATCCCTGGGTCTGGAAGATACCCTGGAGAAGGAAATAGCATCCCACTCCAGTACTCTTAACCGGGAAATCCCATGGACAGAGGAGCCTGGTGGGCTGTAGTCCATGGAGTTGCAAAGAACAGGCGTGACTTGGCCACTAAACGACAACCCATTTTGACTAGCTTCTTTTGACAGATCTAAAGAGATTAAAAGCAGTTTACTTTAGGTTATAAAGCTGGCAAGTGACAGAGCCTTGGCTAAATATCAAGGCCAGATGACTCCAAAATCATCGTCTACGTGCATCCCAATCATCGTGGGATTAAATAAGCTAATACTTACTATTTCATTCCTGGAACAACACTGGGCACAGAAGAGGGTGGCCCGTGTCATTGCTGGTTTCATTATCATTACATGCCAAGGGTCTCTCCTGCACTGGTCCCGGCGCAGAAGGATGGTAGCAGTGTGTTCTTTAAGGAAGAGGTAGAAATTTGTAAGCCCCAGCATTCATCAGAGCCAAGACCCAGAAGCACTGATGGTGCATGGCCCCCTGAGAAGCAGTACCTGGCTTGGGCTGCTATAAGAGGTCCGTGCCCATCACTGAGTTACAGCACCTGGTCCAGGTGAAACAAGAGGTTGCCAGACGCAGAGGTAAGCAGAGTGGCATAGGTTCAACCTGAAACCTACCCATATTTCTAATCTTCCCATAACCCTCGTTAATGACACAGCCAAAGAGGCAGGAGAGGTAGCGACAATGAATGAGAGGAAGCAGCTGGCCCCGGAGGGCCCTGTGCCAGGCTCAGGGCTGGGAGGGGCTCCTGCAGTGACAACAGTGCTGAATACACCAAACTGACGGTTGCCTGATGGCCCGGCACCCTGCCAGGGCAGGGACCAGGGGAGACGGCATTCTTGCAGTTACACTGGTGCAGGCTCAGCCATCCCAGGTTTACCCACATCAGACGCTGCCCAGGCTGGTGTTCCAGAAGCACCTGTTCTAATAGCAGAAGCAGTCTGGCAAGCAACCAAAATGTGGATTCATCCAGGCCACCCGTAAAGGGATTTAATGCCTAACAACCTGTGCAAAGCTCCCAAGTGTCATAATTAATCTGGCACCTCTTCACTGGTAGGTCCTAACCAGGTACCATAGAGTGCAAGCCTGTTCCCACTAACATGGTTCCCCCTGTAATTAAAGCTGTGAGAAATCGGCATTTTGGAAAACCTTAACACTGCATCTTCCTCACTAACCTGTTTTTTTCAGTTCTCGTCTTTGGCACTCTCTGTCCACCACTGGGATGAGCATCTTCCGTACTTTGACTTACCCCGTTACTGCTTCCCTGTCGCACCATTTAGGTTATAATTATTTTCTCATTCTCCCCTCCAGCTGGCAGTAGTTTGGTCCCTTCCACCTCGTATTTCTTTAAAATGTCACACAGTTGCTCTCACTTATTTAAACACTCTGAAAAGTGAGGAAGTGTAGCCATTTGAAGTGCATTCCCACATCCTGTAGAAGAGTCCCTGTTGTCTATGTGCAGCGAACAGAACCAGAATTCAGCAAACAATACACAGCTGAGTGCAGTTGCAAAAATATATCTATATATGAACACAATCTGGCTTCTGCTACTTAAAAAAAAAAAAAGATGAAGGATATGGTATGAGAGCAGAATTCACTTCATGAGGGGAAACAAAGCAAAAACATTTAATAGCAATAGTGTCCCATGTACCGAGTTCTCACTGTATCTCTTTGTGTCAGCTCATATCACAAGCCACCTCTAATGAGGGCTTCAAAAAATAAAGAGACTTTGAAACAACGAGTTTCTTTTCTCTTGTTTCTCCATCTGTCATTCCTAAAAGATACGGTGATCCAAAGTGTATCACTGAAAGATAGGACAAAAAACTGGTGACCAAGAACTTTACAATAAATTGTGGACTTTTTATCTGACAATGTGAAAAACAATGCATCCATTTTCAGAAGATCTCTTTTTAAGTATCTTTTGATTCCCAACAGAGCACATTTAGTGGAATCAAATCATTCACATGAATGCTAACTAACGTCAGTTTCTCTGCATTCTGTGAGGAATTGCACTTACAAGTGAAGCATCTTGAGTATCTGCTAAACACAAACTCTCAAGAATGTATAAATGTTAAGTTGTAAAATGTACTTTAGAATGACTGCTCCAGTATCTGATTAGTCTCTTTTGAAGAACAGATCATGAGGAATTTCACTGCCTCTTTCTTCAGAATTTCTATAACTTTTATGAAGAAACACATAAGAAATCTGTTTTACAAATACAATTTAAGAAATCAGCCTGTATATTTGGAAGGCAGGAGCACATATGCAGAATATCTCAAGAAATCCAGGGACTAGGTCTCAGGATATTGCTGACAGCTCATTGACAATGTCCTGGAAGTTGAAACCTAGTGGTACCTCAGTTGCACAGAGAGAAGAAATTAAGTACCAAAGAATTTAAAGAATTCATTAATAGTAACCCAAAAAAGTTAAGGACAAACTTTGTTCAGAAAATCCTCAAATCCTCACACACATAAAACTTGTATTTAAGAGAAAGACCACATCCATTCTGTTCTCCTTTGTCTTCCAGAACTAATTTTTATTGTTAATTAAATGTGCAAATGACCTGTTTTATAAATGCACTTTTACAGATGATTATTATGAATATGGCAACTATTTTTTAAATTAGCTTTATTTTTTGCATCCAGAAGGCAGCACTTTTAAGGCAGAGGTAGCTATTCTAATTCAACATGAGCCCTTTAACTCCTGAAAGCTTAATAACAAAAGAATTGTGTTAGTTAGCAGTCTTTGGAATACAAGTCATAAAAGTCCAAGTCAGTTGACTTGGCAAAAGGAGACTGTAATAGGAGGCTAGGAGAGAATTTTCATGTATCCTAATAATAGCCAGGACTGGGGATTTAAACAGCTGGACCCCAAAGCCAAGGAAGAGCAGTTCTCTCTCCTCTTTTGGGCTCTCAGGGGTACACTTTCAATCTTCTGCAAAGAGCTCACACCTTCTCACTTGGTAGCCGCCAGCAGCTTCCAAGCCCCTCTGTCCCACAGCTTCCACCATCACCTTCTAAGACTCATCTGCTCTAGTTCAAAAGCTCCCGAGAACAATCTGACCAAACTGCCTTAATTTGCATGACTATATCCAAGGTGGTGAGTCACCCTGAATGGTAGACCATCTGAAGGGTATGGTTGGAATCCAGGCAGAAGTTAATTCTTCAAAAAATGGGGGTGGGGTAGGGTACGGAGGGAAGACTACTAAACAGCTGGCTGGGCAGACAAACGAAGTATAATCAGGTAGAACACAAACTAACAGCGACTCTGACGAAAGTTCAGAAAATTAAGATAGCACAAGAGAAAATGCTGGAAACTGGCACTAAGACATTCTCCCGTACATTCTTCTTTTACACTTTATTTATTTTGGCGGTGCTGGGTCTTCATTATTATGATGGCTTTCTCTACCGGAGGCGGGAGGCTATTACACAGCGAGTTGTGGCACTTGAGCTTCTTATTGCAGCGGCTTCTCTATTGCAGAGCACGGGCTCAGAGCGCGCAGGTTTCCATAGTTGCGGTGCGTGGCTCAGTAGCTACAGCTCGGCGCTTAGTTGCCCCACAGCATGTGGGATCTTCTAGGACCAGGGATCAAACCAGCATTGGCAGGTAGATTCTTATCCACTCATTGACAGTGAGTCAATGGTCCAAAAGGTAAGTCTCAGTACATTCTTTCACTTGTATGTCCCACACAAAACAATACATAACTTTAAAACTTGTCAACACACCATTTTCTCTCTCCCCTCTCATAGCACTGGCACTTCCCCATGGCCTAGAAGATTTTGGTCTAAAAATTGCCCCTAAAATCTTATGCTAAGCATCCATCACGTTACTGTTAGAACTGTTTTGGCATTGTCTGCATTATTCTTAGGGTTCAAACCTTCATCTGTGCATTTACTCATTCCAGATTCTGAGCGTTATCTTCGGAGCTTTGCGATTCTGATGCAGTTTCCATTTCGTCCTCCTTTTTCAGTTGTTGTATTTTCATGTTTAAATCCAGCAGAGTTCTGGCCAGCTGACGATTCTGGAAACGCATTTCCAGCTGAAAGTTAGAAAAAGAATAAGGGTTTTTATTAGCCTGAGATATGGATCAAATGAACCTGCTCTCTGCACACGAAAAGTATAAGGATTTTGTAGGAAAGGAAAATAAGACATCAAGAAAGATGTATTTCTCATCTTATTCTCCAGTTCTGACTATTTGGCCTGACTTTAAAACTGACTTTCTATACAACAAGGTAAAATCCAGATATACAAATAGCTTTCGAAATGGCCTTGCAATGAAAACAAAAATAGCTGATGCACAGAGCTATCCATTTGAAAAATTCCTGTCCTTGGAAGGCTGTTTCCAAGCAATGGCATATGATCTGCGAGGAAATCACTTATCTTTATGAGCTTTCTGAGCTTCAGGATAACTGCCCAGGGCCACCTGAGCTTTCAGGACCTGGGCCCATTTACTTGATTACTTGTCATTTCAAGTTCTTAGGATTTTAAACAGCCTCCCTGTTGAGCAAAACATTTAATGACCCCTTAGAGGCACATGTACAGTTATGTGTACTTATAGAATCTAACAATTTTCACTCTACAGTGAAATCTGTTGTAGAGAAAGGTTGATTTATAACCTCCCTCCAATAGGAGTTTGTGAAGGTCCTCATGTATTAAAAGAAAAAATAGATCTTTCAGGCAGTGTACCTAAGAGGCAGTCCAGCATAATCTTTGCATTATAGTTGAAAACTAGTAACCAACTCTGCATATTTCTTCAGTTAGGGTCTTGTTTAATGCAGTTCAGGAGAACCCTGTTCTCTCTGCTGAACACACACACACCCTAAGGAAGCTTCAGTTCTCCAGACACACACACACATGCACGCACGCACGCACGCACACACACGCACGCACACACGCACACACACACACACACACACACCATCCCCCCACCCCACCCCCCCTCCGGGGGGCAGCTGGTCAGAAATCTTGCCTGTCTTGGAATAAACAAGTCATGCTGAGCTACATCTTCTGCCCTCTCTGCCCTTGCCACCCGCTTCCCGTTGAGCCCAGCCAAATGCCAGCTCTTCTCAGAAGCCCTCCCTGGGTCACCTCACCGGTGCCTCCACAGCGCTCTGCACGTGGCCCTCTCCTAGCACACAGCCTACACTAAACTGGTGACTGCGAGCACAAAGTCTGTTCCTATCCTTAACCGCGGGTGCACTGCCTGCGCACACAGCATGTTGGGTTCTCTGTGTATTCGTTAAAAGACTGAATGAAGGAACAAATAAATGAACTGATGAATACCCATCCTGTACTTTCATGCCCAGAATCAGTTAAATTATTGATAATGGCTTACCACCTAAGTTTAAAAAAAAAATAGTACGTGTAACTCATAATTCTTTAGGAAATCTGAACACCAATGGTTCCTTAATTTTCTCTCCTCATGGATCCCATTGAGAATCTAATGAAAACTATTAACTCATTCTGGGGAAAGATGTGCATTTTATGTGCACAGAAAGCTTGGCATACAATTTGAAGTATACAGAACCCCTGAAATTCACTCACAGACTCCCAGAACTCAACGCATCCCATTAAGAAGACCAATTCAAACAATAGTATAAATGACATCTCAAAATGACATGTCTCAAAAATAGCAACATGAAAATAAATGAAAACAAAAATAGCAACATGTCTGTAATTAACTGAACCTGTTCATCATTGTTCCTTACACAGATACCACCCTAACAAATGAGGTGTGGATAGACATGCATGGATGGGTGTCAATTCCTACAGAAATCTGGCCAAGAGACCATTACCAGAAACGGCATGTTCTGGCTACTGGTGATAGTGCTACGGATCCACACTCTTTTGCTGTCTCTTCATGACTGGTCACACACAGTGGTCGGCCAAGACAATGACCATGGTCTGTGTCTCGGGAACACAGCATCTGTGTTATGGTCTCTGCCTCTTTCCAGCAAAACCCTTGATCTTTCATGCCTATGTATCTGCCATTTGGGGGGGCACAACCGAAAACCAGTAAAAGCCACTCTAAATAGTGTCTACATTCTAGGCACTTCATGTAACATTATCTTGTATAATACTCAGAGCCATTCTATGGGTTTATTATCTCCACTTTACAGACGAAACCTAAACTTACTAATTAGCATTCCTAAGGTAACAGAAACAATAGGAGCAGAGACTGTAAATATTAATGCTGGGCTGTGAACCCTCACCTGTTTGAAATTTTATTCTCTTTCTCCCCACCCTGGTACATTACTTGCTTAAAACTCCTTCTGGTGGAGTGGCTGACTAGTTAGAATGCTAAAGTTCAAGTGTCTCGGAGCTTCTTGAATATACTTTCTTCACCTGATTTAAATATAAGTCAACTGAGGTGTGAGGGGGTGACACCCCAGATCAGCAGCAGAGGGGTAGCTCAGCCCAGTCTCAGCCATCCAGTTGGCATCCTGACCCACAGCACATCCCTCCAGGCCATCTCTTCTAATAAGGGGTTTCACCCACCCACTGCTCAGGTTTTGGAAGAAAATCATATGTTTCTTTGATAGTGAAGTGAAGGGATGGTAGCCTACCAGGCTATGGGTCCATGGGATTTTCCAGGCAAGAATACTGGAGTGGGCTGCCATTTCCTTCTCCAGGGGATCTTCCCAACCCAGGGATTGAACCCAGGTCTCCTGCATTGCAGACAGATGCTTTACCATCTGAGCCACTATATGGCTGGGTCAAAATTAATACATTCTTTGTCAAATTCAAATTGTTAACACAGGTAAAATTAAATGAAAATTAAATGTACTACCTTCTTGCCCTTCTTAAACATAGAAACAAGGTAAACTTTTAAGTTTCAGACAATTAACTGATGGTTGAATCAGTTCTAAAGTAGGTAGTGCTTACTATTTTATTAGCATGCAATGCAAAAGAGTATAACTTTCCAAATCTACACTATGCATATTCATGGTGATGGTGGTTTAGTCGATAAGTTGTGCGCAACTCTTAGGACCCCGTGGACTATGCAGACTACCAGGCTCCTCTGTCCATGGGATTTCCCAGGCAAGAATACTGGAGTGGGTTGCCATTCCCATCTCCAGAGGATTTTCCCGACCCAGGGATTGAACCGGGTCTCTTGCATTGCAGCTTTATTCTTTACCGCTGAACCAGCAGAATTCCCACGCATAATCATAGGTAGCACCACTTAAAAGCTTAAATTGCTCAAATTTTGCCTAACTCGAAAATGGTTTAAACTACAAAACAGTAACTAGTTACCTATAGTTCTCCTGCCTAATGTTAAAAAGCTACAATTTTACAAAATTCCTTATTACCATTTCCTGTTTTCTGAATTCTTACCAAGGAGAAAGGTAATAGTAAAACTTGCAAAATAAAAGAAACATTTGCTAACAGACTCGCTCCACCCATCCCCTGAGTTTATTTCACTGATATTTCCGCCCCAGCCCCTTTCATGCTCATACACACTGCATGTGCCCGAGAGAGAACTTTCTATTTGGTAGAAAAAAAAAAAAAATAGAGAACAAGCTCAGGAGGAGTGGTTACGGGGGTCTTGGCTGTGTTACGGGTAGACTCAGCCCTCGCCGGAGACAGCCAGCACCTGGGCTCTGCAGAGCCGGTTCCCTCCTGGATGCTGCCTGGGAGGCAGTAGCATCAGTGCCGTCGGGAACCCAGCTCGCCCGCGCTGCACGGCCTCACCGTCTCCCAGGGAAAAGCTGCCTTCGGCCGCCCCAGTCCTCAATGGGGCACGTGCGCGGCCTACAGCCGAGGGCCCCGGGCGAGGACCAAGGCGAGGTGGCCCCAGAGCCCGCCGCGGGCACGCTCACCAGCTCGGCGCGCAGCCCGGCCAGGGCGCTCTCCACGCGCGCCCGGCTCTGCGCCTCCCGCGCCGCCGCCTCTTCCCGCAAACGCCTGGAGCTGCCGCGCAGCACCGCCCGCTGGAAGGCGCGCACCAGCCGCCGCTTGAGCTCTTCCAGCCCCGGACCGGCGGCCTGGGCCTCCTCCGGGCCGTCCACGCCCCTGCCGCCTTCGAGGAAGCCTTGAGAGGGACGCAGAGTGGAGGACCGGAGCCCGGCCGCGTGGAGGATGCTGTGGGGCCCCCGGGAGGGCCCCTCTCTGCGGCGGCCGGAGTCCTCTAGGCCCATCTCGGAGGTGCCGGCTCCCAGCTCCAGAGCTGTATGGCTAAGGGTTTCTTCCCAAGTGTGAGAATTAGGGCGAGTGACAGCGGGGGCGGGGAAACGCGTGGGACGAGGCTATCGCTTGCTACTCAGAGGCGCTCCACTCCTACAGCCTCACGTCTGACCTTCCCCACTTAGCAACAAACGGAGGAAGTAGTTCCCATGAGCCCGAGAAGAGTTTTCAACTGGATCCCTTTTTCTCGCTCCTTGAGTGTCATTCCAAGGAGAGACTGAAGTCCATCCAGGCAGGTGGAAGTGAGGTCCGGATGGAACGTCTCAGACCCGGGTTGCTTTGATTGTTTAATATTTCAGAAGCCCTTAAAATATTTTTCTCTGGCTTTCTACTATATGGCCAGGCATTGTGACAGGTGTTGAGGATATAAAGTTTAATTAGACCCCTTAGCCATCCCAGGGAGCAGGCAATGGCACCCCACTCCAGTACTCTTGCCTGGAAAATCCCACGGACAGAGGAGCCTGGTAGGCTGCAGTCTGTGGGGTCGCACAGAGTCGGACCCGACTGAAGCAACTTAGCAGCAGCAGCAGCAGTAGCCATCCCAGACATTGCTAAGACAGCCTAGTAGGAGAAGCTTGGCCCTATTGGCAAGTTAGAATAATCTTTCCACAATTCCAGGCTTGTGGGAATCCACAAGGCTTCCCTGGTGGCTTAGCTGGTAAAGAACCCACCTGCCAGTGCAGGAGATGCAGGTTTGATCCCTGGGTCAGGAAGATCCCCTGGAGGAGGAAATGGCAACCCACTCCAGTATTCTTGCCTGGAAAATTCCAAGGACAGAGGACCCTAGCAGGCTGCAGGCCATGGGGTCACAAAGAGTCTGACACAGCTGAGTACACACACACTTGTTTCCACAACCCCAACAACGTAGAGTTCTAGAGTGGGGTGCCATCACCTTCTCCTGCAGTCCATGGTGTCCTTAAGAGTCGGACTCCACCGAGTGACTTCATTTTCACTTTCGTGCACTGGAGAAGGAAATGGCAACCCACTCCAGTGTTCTTGCCTGGAGAATCCCAGGGACAGGGGAGCCTGGGGGCCTGCCGTCTATGGGGTCACAAAGAGTCCAACACAGCTGAGTACACACACACTTGTTTCCACAAGCCCAACAATGTAGAAGCCACTTAGTTTCTGAAACTCCATGTTCTTTTCTATTCTTGAGACCATTCTGCCACTTTCACATTATGAAGGGGTTAAAATGAAAAGTAAACCTGGTGTGATGCTGTCCATGGGGTCAAAAAGAGTCAGACACAGCTGAGCAGCTGAACAACGGGCAAAGTCCTTTACTCCAAAATATGTTATTTTCTAAATCCCAATTCAGTGTAGTCATGTGCCAGTATTACTTGTATATCCTTTATCACTGAACATAATCAGCTGCCTCTTTGGGGTCTAATGAAGAATTTCTAAAAAGGAATAAACAATTAAAAGTTTTATGTGATCATAGAATGCAAATACCTCCCCCCCACCCACACACACACACAAAAAGGGCAGAAATATCTATATAGTACTCTCAGAATTAGTCATTTGTTTAATAAAGATTTACAGGTTACCCACAATTCCCACAAACTGTTCCAAGTTCGTGATTGGCATTGAGGGCAGTAAGAGCTAACTGCTATTAGTATTTACTGTGTGTCAGGCCCTTTTCATAGATTAACCCATTTTATCTTCACAGTAACCCTGTGAGAAAGGTACTGTTAGTTTCTCTCTTTCACAGGTGAGAAAACTAAGGCAGTTGTTAAGCTGTAAGTCTTCCCAGTTGGTACTAGTGGTAAAGAACTTGCCTGCCAATGCAGATGTAAGAGACACGTTTTCAATCCCTGGAGGAGGGCACTGCAGACCTCTCCAGTATTCTTGCCTGGAGAATCCCATGGACAGAGGATCCTGGGCTATGATCCATAGGGTCGCAAAGAGTCGGACATGCCTGAATTGACTTAGTAAGGCAAAGATCACCAAATTGGTAAGTGGTAGGGCTGGGATTTGTGCCGAAAAAGTCTAGCTTGTATTCTAAGCCACTGAGACACACCTTGGATACACACTACCTCCGGAAGAGGAAAGACATTGCTAAGGTTACATGTTGCATGACTGAATGTGCAAATTCCCTCTGCTCATAAAATTCAACTCTACAGAAATGGATTAAGGCTGTAATTGGATAAAGTGGAATGCAGGTTACTGCTTTTGCAGGTAATCTGCCAATTTCAACACCTTTCAGTAGTTTACAACCTGAACAGCTATATATCTATCATTATATATTGTTCTATCAAGATTCTCTAGAAACGTTTGAAGACGTGTTCTATTGGTGGAAATTATGAAAATCCATATGGTCTACTGTGAACCAACTGAATATAAATTTAGAGATTTAGGGGTTTCTTTATTTTTGTGCAGTTTTTATTGTATGTATGTGATAGGTGCGGAAAAGGCAATGGCACCCCACTCCAGTACTCTTGCCTGGAGAATCCCATGGATGAAGGAGCCTAGTAGGCTGCAGTCCATGGGGTCTCGAAGAGAGACACAACTGAGCGACTTCTCTTTCACTTTTCACTTTCATGCACTGGAGAAGGAAATGGCAACCCATTCCAGTGTTCTTGCCTGGAGAATCCCAGGGACGGGGGAGCCTGGTGGGCTGCCATCTCTGGGGTCGCACAGAGTTGGACACGACTGAAGCAACTTAGCAGCAGCAGCAGCAGCAGCATGTGATAGGTGATGAGGCTTAAAAACCAGCACCCGTCAATGTGCAGTATAAATGTTTAAAATTAGTTTTCTGCCATAACTTTTCACTTCTGCTTCTAGATCATTTTCTTCAACAAGGATTTCAGCTAAGTTTGATTTAATTCAACAAACAGTGAATGGAGCATGTTCAGTTAAGCATTGTTTCATATGGGATAAAAAAAAGCATTGTCTCATATGGGACAGTTTTTGTCCTCTAGAAGCTTAAAACCTGAAGGAACAAATTCATTCATTCATTCATCAGCAATATTTATTTAATATCTCATTATATACCAAGTATTAGTGTGTTCCGGAGAAGGCAATGGCACCCCACTCCAGTACTCTTGCCTGGAAAATCCCATGAACAGAGGAGCCTGGTAGGCTGCAGTCCATGGGGTCACTGAGGGTCGGACAAAACCGAGCGACTTCACTTTCACTTTTCACTTTCATGCATTGGAGAAGGAAATGGCATCCCACTCCAGTGTTTGTGCCTGGAGAATCCCAGGGACAGGGGAGCCTGGTGGGCTGCCGTCTATGGGGTCGCACAGAGTCGGACACAACTGAAGCGACTTAGCAGCAGCAGCAGTATTAGAGTGTTCAACCTATGAAAGTAAACCAGTAAGACAAAATGATGTTTTAGAAGGCTAGTTTTACCACAAATTAATAATTTCCTCCATAGATAGATATTTTTCAGTTGTGCATTTTGGCGCATTTTAATGTTGAATTTTACAGTATTTTTTTCTTTTATACAAATAAGGTGAATTAAAGCATTGATAAATCAGAGTAAATATAGCATGCAGAGACATTTGAGATGGATTAGTTATTCATTGCTGCATAACAAATCATCCCAAAGTTTAGTGGCTAACAACAATAAACATCATGTCTCATGGTTTCCATGGGCAAGAATTTGGGAACAGCTTAGGTAACGATCTGGGACTTTCATGACATTGCAGTCAAATGTCAGCCAGAACTATAGTCATCTCAAGTTGGGTGTGATTGGAGCTATAGGGACTATATGCAAGGTGGATGATTCACATAGCTGGCAGTTGGTCCTGGTGTTGGGTGAGAAGCCTCAGTTCCTCTCTTTAAAAAAAAAAATAATAATTTTTAACATTTATTTTTGGCTGTGCTAGGTGTTCATTGCTGACCGGGTTTTTTCTGTAGTTGCAGAGAGTGGAGACTACTCTCTTGTTGCGGTGCACTGGCCTCTTATGGTGGTGACCGCTCTTGTAGAGCATGGCCTCTAGAGTGTGCAGGCTTCAGGAGTTGTGGCGTGTGGGTCCAGCAGTTGTGGCTCCTGGGCTTAGTTGCTCCGAGTTATGTGGGATCTTCCGGGACCAGGGATTGAAACTGTGTCTTTGCTTTGGCAGGTGAATTCTTTACCACTGGGCCCCCAGGGAAGCCCCTTGGTTCCTCTCTATGTGCTTCCTTCACCAAGACTGCTTGAGTGGCCTTATGATGTAGTGGCCAGCCTACCTCAGAACAAGACAGAGAAAGAGACAGTTTCAGAGAAAGAAACAGCTCAGGCTGAAGTACCCCCTCCCCCAACTCAGTAAATGCAAATTCTGTTCTGTCAGTTACCCAAACCATAAACCTGGAAGCCCGCGCACTTTTGTTTTCTCTCCCTCTTTAGTCCTGCCTGAAATTCATCAGCATATGTTGTAGGCTGTACCTTGCAATATATCTGGAGTCACACTGAAACTCTTAGTTCATCTCAGATCCTCCCTCTCTCTCCTTTGCTTACTCCATCCTGCCACCCTGTTTGCTTTACTGTTCTGACTTCAGGGCCTTTGCTTTGTTATTGTTTCTTCCTAGGAGTCTCTTCTGTATACGTGAATGGCTAGTTCCCTTACTGGGTTTGGGTCTCTGCCCAAATGTCACTTCATCAGAGAAACCCTTCCTTGATCTAAATTAGCATATGTACACCTGTCATTCTTGCCTGGAAAATCCATGGACAGAGGAGCCTGGTGGGCTGCAGTCCATGGGGTCACTAGGAGTCGGACACGACTGAGCGACTTCACTTTCACTTTTCACTTTCATGCATTGGAGAAGGAAATGGCAGCCCACTCCAGTGTTCTTGCCTGCAGAATCCCAGGGATGGGGGAGCCTGGTGGGCTGCTGTCTCTGGGGTCACACAGAGTCGGACACGACTGAAGTGACTTAGCAGCAGCAGCAGCAGCATACCTGTCGTTCTCTGGGTCTTTGCTCTGCCTTGTGTTGCTTAATACCTATACCAACTGTCATATATTTATTGTTTTCTCATGTATTTTCCACTGTCTGCTAATACAATCTGCATGAGAATAGGTGCTTTCTTTTGTTAACCTCAATACCTAAAATGACATCTGGCATTTAGTTGTTGTTCAGTTGCTAAGTCATGTACAACTCTGAGATCCCATAGACTGTACACACCAGGCTTCCCTGTCCTTCACCATCTCCCAGTTTGCTCAAACTCATGTCCATTGAGTCGGTGATGCCATCCAGCCATCTCATCCTCTGTCACCCCCTTTTCCTCCTGCCCTCAATCTTTCCCAGCATCAGGATCTTTTCCAGCGAGTCTGCTCTTTGCATCAGGTGGTCAAAGTATTGGAGCTTCAGCTTCAGCATCAGTCCTTCCAATGAATATTCAGGGATGATTTCCTTTAGGATTGACTGGCTTGACCTTGCAGTCCAAGGGACTCTCAAGAGTCTTCTCCAGCACCACAGTTTAAAAGCATCCATTCTTCTGTGCTCAGCCTTCTTTATGGTCCAACTGTCACATCTGTATATGACTACTGGAAAAACCATAGCTTTGATTACATGAGTCTTTGTCAGCAAAGTAATGTCTCTGCTTTTCAATATGCTATCTAGGTTTGTCATAGCTTTCCTTCTAAGGAGCAAGCATCTTTTAATTTCACAGCTCCGGTCACCATCCATAGTGATTTTGGAGCCCAAGGAAATAAAATCTGTCACTGCTTCCACTTTTCCCCATCTGTTTGAAATGATGGGACCAGATACCAGGATCTTAGTTTTTCTGAATATTGAATTTTAAGCCAGGTTTTTTACTTTCTTCTTTGACCCTCTTCAAGAGGCTGTTTAGTTCCTCTTTGATTTCTGCCATTAGAGTGGTATCATCTGCATATCTGAGGTTGTTAATATTTCTCCTGGTAATTTTGATTCCAGCTTGTGCGTCATCCAGCCTGGCATTTTGCTTGAGTACTCTGCATATAAGTTGAATAAACAGGGTGACAGTATACAGCCTTGTCGTACTCCTTTCCCAATTTGGAATCAGTCCGATGTTCCATGTAAGGTTCTAACTGTTGCTTCTTGACCCGTGTACAAGTTTCTTAGGAGATAAGTAAGGTGGTCTGGTATTCCCATCTCTTTAAGAATTTTCCACAGTTTGTTGTGATCCACATGATCAAAGGCTTTCATGTAGTCAGTGAAGCAGAAGTAGATGTTTTTTCTCGAATTCCCCTTGCTTTCTCTGTGATCCAATAAATGTTGGCAGTTTGGTCTCTGGTTCTTCTGCCTTTTCAGAACCCAGCTTGTACAGCTGCAAGTTTTCTCAGTTCATGTACTTCTGAAGCCTAGCGGAAGGATCTTGAGCATAACCTTACTAGCATGAGAAATGTAGGCACTGTGTAAAATTTTGTTAGATGAATGAAAAGAAGGGAGAGAAAGAAACAGAGGACATCAGAACAAAGAGAAGGATGAAGGGGAGAGAAATAAGGCAGAAGGAGTTGAGTAGACCAGAGAGCTAAAACAAATGTGAAGTAATCATGTCAGTTTACGATATTCTCCAGAGTGACTCCAAATTCATATATCAGGCCTGCTTAAAAAGAGCACAGCATCCTCTAATGAAAACAAAAATAGTTCCTGTCCTTGTAGCATATTTCTCCAGTGCATTTGTCCAGTATGGATTGCATGATGCAGTGACAGGTCATGACAGCAATCCCAAGTCTATCCAGCTGACAGTGCCTGAACCTAGAAGTCTCAGCTAACTTTTTGAAACCATGTGATGTCTGGAATCATGTGGTCTATATATCTATTTCTCCTTTAACTTCTTAAGGACTGTGTCTCTGTCTTCATCACCTTTTCATCATCTTCAGAAACTATCACAATGCTAGCATGAAACAAACACTTAAATATTGGTTAAATGCATTAGCAAATTGATGAATACAGCAAGGCAGAAAGCAATTAACATTCATAGAGCACCTCTTAAGTAGTATATAGATATAGATGAGGACACAGGTACAGATGCAGATATATTTATAGACATACACATAAATATAGACACAGATATAAATAGTATATAGTTTACTTAATCTTCACAAAAATCCCATGTTAGGTTTGTTTTGTTCTGTTTTTTGTTTGGGAACCTGGAGTTCAAAGGAAGAGACTTGCTTAAGGTCAAATCATGGACAAAGGAATGGTGGAGGCAAGATTGGATACCAGATCTGTGTGTCTTCAAGGGTTTTGCTCTTTTCTTTATTCCATATCACGCAATATACAGTTACAGAATCATTTAAAATCTGCTAAAGAAGGTTAGAACTTTGAATTTCTTTTATTCCAGTTACCTAAACCAGTTCTTCCCTAGCCTAAGTGCCATCCTGCTTCCTCCCTGTGTTTAGCAAGGCCACCTTCTCTCAGCCCTTTTGAACAGCAGAAGGAGGTTGAATGCACATATGTATGTGTGTATGTGTGTGTGTGCTCAGTCGTATCCGACTCTTCACGACCCCATGGACTGTAGCCCGCCAGGCTCCTCTGTCCATAGGGTTCTCCAGACGAGAATACTGGAGTGGGTTGCCATTTCCTTCTCCAGGGGATCATCCCAACCCAGGGATGGAGCCTGTAGCTGTTAGGTCCTCCTGCATTGGCAGGCAGACTTTTTACCACTGATGCCACCTGGGAAACCCTGAATACATATGTCATCCTCCTAATTCATACAAAACAGCAACAAAATAAAAATCAAATTCCTTATGCAAAATTCTAGTCTCCTCTCAAAATCCTTTTACGTAAATTCACCAGTTAACATCCACCTTTGTTGCAACTCATTTCTACTTTGTTTTCCTGCCTAATCGCTGTTCCCTGGGAAACCTGGATCCTGGTTCTTTTATGTATGTGTTCTTTATCTGTACCTTGAAAACCTTGAGCTCTAATTTCACTTCTTCGCTTCATCTTCAACCATCCATTCTAAACAATTATTCTTTTAAGCAGTGGGTTCTCTGTGTTCCCACTGCAAACAGAATGTCCTAAAGTGTTCTGTGCAAAAAAAGGAACAAATATTTCTGTATCAAGTGTTCTGTGCAAAAAAGAAACATTTTCTAGGCTTCAGAGAAAGACTTTCCTTATAAGCCTTAAAATAGATATTTTGTAATTTATTTCAGTGAACAGGTTAGTGATTTGGATCACTTGAGAGCCTGTGGGGAAGGTTGTTCCTTTCCTGGCTAACTAATAGTTGCCAAAAATTTCTTTTTGGTTGTGGAATGTCTGGAATGTAGTCACTGTCTTGCTTCCTTAATTTGCCAGAACCCTGGGGTCAAAATGTTGCCTTCAGATCCCAGCTTCACCCCTTGCTGGCCATTTGACTTTGTGTAAGCTCTCTGGGTCAATTTGTTCACAAGTAAAAAGAAAATAACCTTTCCCTCTTCACTCAGTTACTAAGGAGATTAACTACAGCACACAGGAGCCCACTGAACCATTTATGGCCCTTCATATATGTTTTCCGTACTTCTCACATGAGGGATGTGATGGGGTTCTTGATGTAGAAGCATGTTTCTGAACATTACATCAGCAAAAATCACAGTGCTGTGAATCTGAAAGATATAAGAGAATTGGTATTGGTTGCAAGGGAAGCTGAGTCAAGTCTGAACTACAAAAGTGAATTCAGCCTGGACACAGTCCATTCTGATGGGTTGGATGACCATTTTAGTTTGTGAGTGATCACATGGCATCAGTATAATAATCTCATTCACATTTTCTAGGTGTGTTTGGTGAGTTTTATTGCTCACAGTATTCTCTGCTTCTTGCAATGGAAAGATTATATTTCTACACTACAGTGACTTCAGGCTTGGCCATAGGACTAGCTTCAGCCAATGAACTGTGAACACATGAGACACTTGTGATGTGCGAGCGAAATCTGTCCATGGTGTCACACAATCAGCCCTCTTCTGTTTTCCAGCACTGTCCCTGGGCAGGCAACTCCTTACCCTGAGTCGTAGAAAAGAGATAATCATGAACGAGAGGGGAAGCTGGCCTATTGTGGCTATATAGTTTGAGTGAGAACTAAACAAATGTAGAAATCCAAGAAGATGAGTGTATTTTCTTTTTTGAAAGCTTTGATATCTGATTATCCTTTTGCTTTATTTCCTTTTTCTAAAAGTAGAGTGCACATGTAAGCATCCAGAGGACTGGGAGTTTTGGTAAATTGAAATGTGACTGAATCATTTCTGAGCAGAGATGTGCAGAAGCATATTTGCCTCAAACAGGACAAATCTAGTTGTTGGGAGGTACAAAAAATTTCTAGTAACTGTTCAAAAACACTTCCTCTTTTATTAGGTTAAATGAGTTATAAGTTACGTATGGAATATAGATAACAGTAACTTTTTTATTGACAGAGAGTATATAGAAGCAGATATACAAGACACTGTAATTTTAGACTTGTCACTTTATACTCTGAGTAGAGCATCACAGCCTCGTTTCCACCCCAAATATAAAAGGGGTATGTTATTTTAACATAGTTTTGACGTTTTATCTTGTCTTCAGGCTTTGTTTCTTGAAGACATTTCAAATACAACCTTCTTTTAAGATTCAACTAAACATGACACCAGAAAAATACAGAAACTAGGAAACTTATGACATTTTTCTGCCTTTTATGTACTATGATATTCAAGAGTTTTGAGAAATAGAATAAATGTCAAATCTGTCCAGCAGCAACTTTGATACCCATTCCAACAGATACATTTTTACATAAGATACACGAGTTAACTATTTTCTTTGGTAATTTCAATTTTCAGAATAGTTATAAATACCCAGGAAGTACTCAGGAAGCAAAATCTGCTGGAGAATATTATTGCCTTCTTTTAAGATTGAACTTTCCAGCGAAATTTAAATGTTATTCAATCAACCCAACATGTTCGTTGAACCGTATTTAATGCAGTGTGCTTCCCAGGTGGCTCAGTGGTAAAAGAGTCTGCCTGCCAGTGCAGAAGACACAGGAGATATCAGTTCAATCCTGGGGTCAGGAAGATGCCCTGGAGGAGCAAATGGCAACCCACTCCAGTATTCTTGCTTTGAGAATCCCATAGACAGGAACTTGATGGGCTACAGTCCATGGGGTCACAAAGAGTCAGATACAACGGAGCAATTGAGCACACTCAGAAAACACTGTTCAAAGAACACCTAAGCAAAAGAAATATGCTAGCAAATGCATGCTTTTTGTGACTGATGACACAGATTTAAATTGAAATGCTGGTAACTGTCAGAAGCATTTTTAGTATTTGGGGATGTGCATGCCTGGTGCTATTGCTTCAGTTGTGTCCGACTTTTTGCGACCCATTGGACTACAGCCTACCAGGCTCCTCTGTCCATGGGATTTTCCAGGCAAGAATACTGGAGTGGGTTGCCATGCCATCCTCCAGGGGATCTTCCTGACCCAGGGACTGAACCCAAGTGTCTTATATCTCCTGCACTGGTAGGCAGGTTCTTTACCACTAGTGCCACACTAGCCCCTTGAAATGGGATGTCACTTCTTAGATTCTGTTCATGCTCAGTTGCGTCAGTCGCGTCTAACTTTTTGCAACCCCATGGACCATGGCCCACCAGGTTCCTCTGCCCATGGGATGCTCCTGGCAGGAATACTGGAGTGGGTTGTCATGCCCTCCTCCAGGGAGTCTTTCTGACCCAGGGATCAAACATATGCCTCCTGCATTGCAGGAGGGTTCTTTACCACTGACTGGCCTCTTGAAATGGGACGTCACTTCTTAGAGTAGGTTATAGAAAGACTGGGTTTGACCTTGCTCAGTCTTTTGTACTTCCTTGCTTGCTTCTTCTGAGGAAAGCGAGTTGCTGTGCCATGAGCTGACCTGTGAAAAGCCATGAAGCAAGGGCTGGAGGACAGCAGTGAGCCCTCTGTCCATCAGCCCACGAGAGACTGAAACTTTACACAGCCACATGAGTGAGCCTGAATGAAAGTCCTCGCCTGGCCAAGCCTTCAGATGACTGCAGCCCCGTCCAGCACCTTGACTGCATCCTCATGGGAGACCTTGAGGCAGAAAACCCAGCTGAGTTACACCAGATTCTGAACACAGAAATCTTGAGATAATGTTTGTTATTTTAAACTTGTACTTTTTTTATGTTGATTTTTCTGTGAATTGTCTCTTCTTATCTTTGAAATGTCTCTTTTTCAATTGGGTAATTTGTCTTTGATTTATTTATTTATTATTATTTTTTAAATTTTATTTTTACTTTATTTTACTTTACAATACTGTATTGGTTTTGCCATACATTGACATGAATCCACCACGGGTGTATACAAGCTCCCAATCCTGAATCCCCTTCCCACCTCCCACCCCCCACCCCATATCATCTCTCTGGATCATCCCCATGCCCCAGCCCCAAGCATCCTGTATCCTGTATCGAACATAGACTGGCACTTCGTTTCTTACATCATAGTATACATGTTTCAAAGCCATTCTCCCAAATCATCCCACCCTCTCCCTCAGAGTCCAAAAGTCCGTTCTATACATTTGTGTCTCTTTTGCTGTCTTGCATAAAGGGTCATCATTACCATCTTTCTAAATTCCGTATATATGTGTCAGTATACTGTATTGGTATTTTTCTTTCTGGCTTACTTCACTCTGTATAATCGGCTCCAGTTTCATCCATCTCATTAGAACTGATTCCAATGTATTCTTTTTAATGGCTGAGTAATACTCCATTGTGTATATGTCCCACAGCTTTCTTATCCATTCATCTGCTGATGGACATCTAGGTTGTTTCCATGTCCTGGCTATTATAAACAGTGCTGCGATGAACATTGGGGTACATGTGTCTCTTTCAATTCTGGTTTCCTTGGTGTGTATGCCCAGCAGTGGGATTGCTGGGTCGTAATTGGAGTATAAGTGCTTTACAATGTTGTGTTAGTTTCTGCTATACTACAGCCTGAATCAGCTATACGTATACATATATCCCCTCTCTCTCTTAGACCTCCTTCCCATCCTACTCCTATCCCAACCCTCTAGGTTATGACTGAGCACCAAGGTGAGTTCCCTGTGCTCTATGGCATAAGCTTGTACTGATTTTAAACTGTTTGGTTTTATCTAAAACAAACAAAAAATAACATTTTATTGAGGTATGATTCACATACAGAAAGCTGTATACAACTTGATGAGGGTTTTGGTATTGTTGTTCACTTGCTAAGTTGTGTCCAACTCTTTGTAATCTCATGGACTGTAGCAGGCCAGGCTCCTCTGTCCTTTACTGTCTTCCAGAGTTTGCTTAAATTCATGTCCATTGAGTCCGTGATGATATCTAACCATCTAATTCTTTGCCGCCCCCTTCTCCCTTCTCCTTTTGCCGAAAGTCTTCCCCAGAATGAGGGATTTTTCCAGTGAGTTGGCTCTTTGCATCAGGTGACCAAAGTATTAGAGCTTCAGCAACAGATCTTCCAGTGACTTATTCAGGGTTGATTTCCTCTAAGATTGACTGGTTTGATTTCCTTGCAGTCAAAGCGACTCTCAAGAATCTTCACCAGCATAACAGTTCAAAAGCATCAATTCTTCAGCTCTCAGCCTTCTTTTTGGTCCAACTCTCACATCCATACAACTACTGGAAACACTGTGGCTTTGACTATTTGGACCTTTGTCAGCAAAGTGATGTCTTCGCTTTTGAATATGCTGTCTACGTTTGTCCTAGCTTTCCTTTCATGGAGCAAGTGTCTTTTAATTTTGTGGCTGCAGCCACCATCTGCAGTGATTTTGGAGCCCAAGAAAAGAAAATCTGTCACTGCTTTCACTTTCTCCCCTTCTGTTTGCCATGAAGTGATGGAACGAGATGCCATGATCTTAGACTTTTTAATGTTGAGTTTCAAGCCAAGTTTTTCACTCTCCTCTTTCACCTTTATCAAGAGGCTCTTTGGTTCCTCCTCACTTTCTGCCAATTGAGTGGTATCTGTCTATCTGAGATGATTGATACTAATATTTTTCCAGCAGTCTTGATTCCAGCTTGTGATTCATCCAGCCTGGCATTTCGCATGATGTACTCTACATATAAGTTAAATAAGCATAGTGACAATATACAGCCTTGACATATTCCTTTCCCAGTTTTGAACCAGTTGGTTGTTCCATGTCTGATTCTGTTGCTTCTTGACCTACATACAGGTTTCTCAGGAGACAGGTAAGGTGATCTGGTATTCCCATCTCTTTAAGAAAAATAAAATTCTTAAAGAACAGTTCAAAGGCAAGATGGAATGTGAGATTGGCTACCCGTTGACTCTGTGACCTTGGAGATGTCACACAGCATGCAGGTCTTTTCCTACAAAGGAAGGTGTGTTAGTTTCCTACGACTGCCAGATCACCACAGTCTGTGATTTACCCTCCCGCAGTTCTAGAGGCCAGAAGTCCCAAATCAAAGTGTCAGCCCTGCCGGGATCCCTCCAGAATCTAAGGAAAGATTGCTTCTTCTAGCTGTTTGTTCTTCTAGCTTCTGGAGGTCATTGGCTATCCTTGGTGTCCCATGGCTTGTGCTGCACCTCTCTAACCCCTGTCTTTTAAACCATGACACCAAATGAGGCTAGGTCTTAGCTTTTGCCAGCAATAAGAAAACTGAGCAAAGTACAAAAAAAAAAAAAAAGAGCGTTGCTTGCTGCTTTCCAGTACCTGGGGGCCCCCTACTGTCCACAAAAAGACATTGCAGCCTCTCCCCAGGCTAACAGGAGTGTTCGACACTTAACATGCCATTTCCTAAAAACTTAATTTTACCACTTCACATACCAGATCATTACTATCATATGCTTTTATCAACCTCATTCTGGATCAGCCAAGTCCTCTCTCTGGGTTTCCAATTTTTCTTAATGGTACCACCATGATCCAGATCTTCCTGGCCCCAGCTCTTCTTCTAGCTGCTCCTTTTTCAGCAGTATCGTTGTCACGTATTAAACTTCTGCTGTATGTCGGGCACTGTGCCGAAATCGTCACATACATTATGTATCATTTAATCTCTCAGTAACCCTTGTAAGGCAGACAATTGTGTTCTTAGGGAAGTGAAAACTGAAGCTTAAGGTCAATAAGTAACGGGTTATAAATATGAGAGGGGTCAAAGCTGGGACTTGAACCAGGATTTCAAGCTGCAAAGCTGTTAATCTTCCAAGCCTATTACATCCAGCCTGAGTTCTACTGAATAACTAACTTCCACCTGTGACAGCATTCACTAGAGGTGTTTTGTGAAGGGTGATATATAAGCATGCAGAATAATTGTTAGATAAACTAACATTGTAAAAGAAAATATACATGACATTAATAATAGTTTAGGTTTTGAATTGTTAAATCGTTCTCCTAGCAAAATGCGTATGTGCGTGTCAATTGACTATATTAATAGATTGAACGGTTATTCACTTTGCTAATTTTTAACCTAACATCTTTCAGCGGATAATTTCCAATGAATGACTAGCACACACACTTGAGCATTTTGATTTGATTTTTAAAATCTCTATAGAATATACATTTCAGTACACATGGGTATGCTAAGCTAATCCTCCTCTCTCAATCCCCAAATTACCCTCTCATTCCCATCACAGACACCAAGATGTCTCCAGAGTTCTGCATCTAGCCAGAAAGAGAGGATGAGGGGTAGGAAAGAAGGGACCACGTGATGGACAAAGATGGTCCAAGGCTCTCAATATTGTAAACCCTTTATAACTTTCCTGGCTGTGATAAAAGTTTTGTTTTAGAGGCAGAAACCAACTTGAGAGCATCTCATCAATTCTGAGTTGCTCAGACGTATTGTAGTGACATGAGTAGTATTGAATCTAGCTCTTCTGTCTGTGGTTGCCTGTTTTAAAGCCCCTTTGGTTAAAATTGTATACCTAACTTCTATTTCTTATCGACTGACTCCAAAGAAAGAGGACCTGGATAAAGAGAATGTTAGATGAGGACCCAATACACATGTGAAAATTGTGTATTTGTTTGATGTTTATTGTTGAGAAATACCTTCCTAGTGAATGTGTTGGAATGGGGATTGGAAGGTGGGACTGAATGTTCCATAAATTGGAACTTGACCTTGAAGCTTAGAGTCAAATATCGCATTGTCATTTTGTATCAAAAAATACATGAAAAACAGGGTGAGCTTTGGGTGATGTTTACTACTCAATAGTGATACCTATTCATCACTACACCCACATCTCCTTCCAGAAAGAGGCAACTTATGAAGATTTTTTAAGTTTCCACCTATAGCTCTATGAGAAATCTCTGATGGTAGCTCACTGAGTTCTAGGAAAATATAGAGAGGGGCGAACTAATACAGACTGAATGAGGGTCAAGAACTTAGAAGAATTGTGAAGAAAAGTCAAGGCCAGATGAGTAAGCAGAGACCAATCACTGAGACTTCTTTCTACCTATCCAAGAGGGTAACATAAATAACCAACATACAAAACAATGCTTTCATTAGTGATCAGAAACCAACTGTGTTTGCCATTTTTTTAAATTGAAGTATAGTTGATTTACAATGTTGTGTTAGTTTCTGGTGGACAGCAGAGTGATTCAGTTACACATTCTTTTTCATATCATTTTCCATTACGGTTTATTACAGGACTGAATATAGTTCCTTGTACTATACAATAAAACCACTTTGTTTATTCATTCTGCGTATAATAGTTTGCATCTGCTAATCCCAAACTCCCAATCCAACATTTCCCTACCCCTGTCCCCCTTGGCAACCGCAAGTCTATATCAGTGAGTCTGTTTCTGTTTCATGCCGCTAAGCTGCTAAGTCACTTCAGTCGTGTCCGACTCTGCGCGACACCATAGATGGCAGTCCACTAGGCTCCCCGTCCCTGGGATTCTCCAGGCAAGAATACTGGAGTGGGTTGCCATTTCCTTCTCCAAAGCATGAAAGTGAAAAGTGAAAGTAAAGTCAGTCAGTCGTGCCCAACTCTTTGTGACCCCATGGACTGCAGCCCACCAGGCTCCTCTGTCTATGGGGTTTTCCAGGCAAGAGTACTGGAGTGGGGTGCCATTGCCTAGATTCATTTGTGTCATATTTTAGATTCCACCTGTAAATGATATCCTACGATCTCTTTCTGTTTTCCTTCACATCATATGATGGTCTCTAGTTCTATCCATTTAGTTGCAAATGACATTATTTCATTTTTTGTGTGTGACTAACTACTATTCTCGTGTGTGTGTGTGTGTGTGTGTGTCTCACATCTTTATCCATTCATCTGTCAGTGGATATGTAGGTTGTTTCCATGTCTGGGCTATTGTTAATCGTGCTGCCATGACCGTAGTGAAAGTCGCTCAGTTGTGTCTGATTCTTTGTGACCCCATGGACTGTAACCTGCCAGGCTCCTCTGTCCATGGAATTCTCCAGGCCAGAAAATACTGGAGTGGGTTCTCCAGGGGATCTTCCCAACCCAGGGATCGAACCCAGGTCTCTTGCATTGCAGGCGGATTCTTTACGATCTGAGCCACCAGGGAAGCCCATGAACATAGGGTGCATGTATCTTTTTGAACTATGCTTTTGCCCTGACATATGCCAGGAGTGGATTTCTGGATCACATGGCAGATCTCCACAGCGGCTGCACTAATGTACATTCCCAACCAACAGTGTAGGAAGGTTCCCTTTTCTCCAGACCCTCTCTAGCATTTGTTATTTTAGACTTTTTAATGATAGCCACTCTGACCAATGTGAGGTGGTACCTCACTGTGATTTTGATTTTGTTTGCCACTTTGAATAATCCTCAAACAGGCAAGTAGTAACATAAAAGTATCTCCCAGGGAATTCCCTAGAGGTCCAGTGGTTAGGACTCCACACTTTAATTGCCAATGCCCTGGGTTTGATCCCTGTTGTGGGAACTAAGATTCCACAAGTAGAGTAGAGTGGCAAAAAAAAAAAAAAGAGTATCTTCCAGTGGTCAAAAAGTCTTACTTTCCTAAACATCAGTATTGTGTCCTGATCTTGGGGTATCAAAAACCTAAGCTTCCACAGGCTCAAGGACTCACCATCCTCAAAGCATACTAAAGCTATTTTTATCTGTTCTGCCCGTTAACATTCTTCACCAAGGAGAGGAATATTGGCTGATATATTTCAAAAGATCTCAACAGGGATTTTTTTGAGTTTTCTAGTTAATTTTAAGTTAGAAATAAAAATGTTTCACGGTATCTGGGTACCTTATTTTTCTAGAAGGGTTTCATCAAAGTTTTATTTCAGTGATTCAGGGCTTTAAATTGAAGCACTAAATATTCATCTGAGCTAGAATAATGGGGAAGATTCTTCATTACAGGTTTAAGTGATCAAATAATTAGAAAGAAAATGTTATTAAAAAAGAAGTCAAGGTACAGTATGGTGACCATAGTAATAATACTGCATATTTGAAAGTTGCTAAGAAAGTAGATCTTTTTTTAATTGAAGTACAGTTGATATATTAGTTTCAGGTGCATATCAGTGATTCAACATTTTTATAGACTGTACTCTATTTAAAATTATTTTAAGATAATGGTTTTATTTCCATGTGCTGTACAATATGTCCTTGCTGCTTGATTCAGTTCAGTTCAGTCCCTCAGTTGTGTCCAACTCTTTGCCACCCCCAGGAACTGCAGCATGCCAGGCTTCCCTGTCCATCACCAACTCTGGAGCCTACTCAAACTCATGTTCATGGTGTCGGTGATGCCATATAACCATCTCATTCTCTGTCGTCCCCTTCTCCTCCCGCCTTTAATCTTTCCCAACTTCAGGGTCTTTCCCAGTGAATCAGTTCTTTGCATCTGGTGGCCAAAGTACTGGAGTTTCAGCTTCAGCATCAGTCCTTCCCTTGCTGCTTGTTTATTTTATACATAGTAGTTTGCATCCCTGATCCTCCATCCTGATCTTATCCCTCTCCTTATTGATAACACTAGTTTGTCCTGTGTATCTGTTTCTGTTTTGTTATATTCATTTTATTTTTTAAATTCCACATATAAGTTATAACATAGAGTATTTGTCTTTGTCTGACTTATTTCTCTAAGCAGAATACCCTCTAGGCTCATCCATGTTGTTGCAAATGGCAGAATTCCATTCTTCCTTATGATTGAGTAATAGTCCATTGTAGATATATGCAAAAGTTCTCATCACAGGAAAAAGATTATAACTAGACTTACTGTGGTGATTATTTTCTGATATATACAAATATCAAGTCATTATGTTATATATCTGAAGCAAATATAATGTCTTATGTCAATTATACCTTAATGAAAAAAGAAAATTTTTAAAAAGTCAAGTCAGAGGAAAAAGACTAAGACTATAGGTATTATGTGAAAAGTAAGAAAGCACTCAGTAAATGCATTTTGTTCTCTAAAATAAAGGTTTGTGATTCTACAATGTCTTTAAGTTTTCTGATAAAAGGTAATAAATATTTATTGAGGACAGCTTGGAAAAAATAAAGAGATAAATAGCACCCAAATTTTACTATTCAAACATGATTGATGTTAATATTTTGATATTATCTTTCAAAGTTTCTTAATCTCTCTGAGCTTCAGTTTATTTGTCAAATGAGGTTAATAATGGTACGAACCTCATAAGGTTATTCAGAAATTAAATAGATAATACATGTGAAAACTTAATCTTTGGTAAAGAATAAGTACATGAAAAAAGATTAGCTGTAGTTATATTTTAGTGCATATATCCATTTTATATTTTATAAATTGGGGCCATACTTATTTTGTTTAATCCTGATTTTTTACTAAAAAATATTTTGAACGTTTTCCAAGGTCATTGAAAACCTTTACAAGCTGTTATTAGTAGCTTTTCATAGTATGGTATTCCGAGTGGGTCAGTGGTGTAGAATCCACCTGCCAGTGCAGGAGATGCAGGTTTGATCCCTGGGTCAGAAAAATCCCCTGGAGTTGGAAATGCAGCCCCACTCCAGTAGTCTTGCCTGAGCAACCCCTGGACAGAGGAGCCTGGCAGGTTACATTCCGTGGGGTCACAAAGAGTTAGACACAACAGAGCCTGTGGTATTCCATCCTGTAAACCAGTCATTCCCACCAAGTGCAGTTTTGCCCCCAGTAGACATTTTACATTGTGCTTTTTGATTGGCACAACTGGGAGAAATGGAGTACTACTGGCATCTAGTGAGTTAGAAGCTGGGCTGCTGCTAAACATCCTTCAAAGCACAAGACAGTCTCCCAAAACAGAATTCTACAGCTCAAAATATCAAAGATTTGCCATTGAGAAATCCAAGAATGTTGCAGGATTTCCTTTTTGAACCAAGTCATTCTTACTCAACTTTAATTTTTTTTAATTATTGTAACACTGGAGTGAAAATACTAGTAGTGTCTTTTTGCTGAGGCTGTTCTATGGCCTGTGTGATGATTGACTTTAAGCTACAACAATATAAGAATCTTGTGGTGACTGTGTGTGTGTGCGCGCATCTGTATGTAGGCTTGTACTCAGGAGCATAATGCAAATTATCCCTAAGCCACATCCTTTGTCTTGTTCAGTCACTCAGTCGTGTCCAACTCTCTGAAGTTAAATACACAGGGTGACAATATACAGCCTTGATGTACTCCTTTCCCCCAATTTTGAACCAGTCTGTTCCGTATCTGGTTCTAACTGTTGCTTCTTGACCTGCACACAGGTTTCTCAGGAGGCAGATAAGATAGTCTGGTATTCCCATCTCTTGAAGAATTTTCCACAGTTTGTTGTGATGCACACGGTCAAAGGCTTTAGCATAGTAAATGAAGCAGGAGTAGATGTTTTTCTGGAATTCCCTTGCTCTTTCTATAATTCAGTGGACGTTGGCAATTTGATCTCTGGTTCCTTTGCTTTTTCTGAACCCAGCTTGTACACCTGGAAGTTCTTGGTTCATGTACTGTTGAAACCTGGCTTGGATGATTTTGAGCATTACCTTGCTAGCGTGTGAAATGAGTTCACTTGTGTTGTAGTTTGAACATTCTTTGCATTGCCCTTCTTTGGGATTGGAATGAAAACTGACTTTTTCCAGTCCTGTGACCACTGCTGAGTTTTCCAAATTTGCTGGCATATTGAGTGCAGCACTTTCACAGCATCATCTTTTAGAATTTGAAACAGCTCAGTTTGGAATTCCATCACCTCCACTATTTTTGTTCATAGTGATGCTTCCTAAGGCCTACTTGACTTTGCACTCCAGGATATCTGGCTCTAGGTGACTGATCACACCATAATGGTTATCCAGGTCATTAAGATCTTTTTGGTACACTTCTGTATATTATTGGAGAAGGCAATGGCACCCCACTCCAGTACTCTTGCCTGGAAAACCCCACGGATGGAGGAACCTGGTAGGCTGCAGTCCGTGGGTTCACTGAGCGTCAGACACGACTGAGCGACTTCACATTCTCTTTTCACTTTCATGCATTGGGGAAAGAAATGGCAACCCACTCCAGTGTTCTTGCCTGGAAAATCCCATGGATGGAGGCGCCTGGTGGGCTGCTGTCTACAGGGTCACACAGAGTCAGACACGACTGAAGTGACTTAGCAGCAGCAGCAGGGACAATTAAATGGCACTTGAGATGTCCTAAAAAGGATCAACATTTTCAGAGTAGGTTATTTGGTAAAGTATTCTTATTGACATCTACATCAGAGGATGTGTTAATTAGCATTTTTGTTGTTCAGTTGCTAAGTTGTATCTGACTGTGACCCATGGACTGCAGCACACCAGGCTTCTCTGTCCTTCAGTATCTCTCAGAGTTTGCCCAAACTCATGTCCATTGAGTCAGTGATGCTATCCAACCATGTCATCCTCTGTCGCCCCCTTCTTGTTCTGCCCTCAGTCTTTCCCAATATCAGGGTCTTTTCCAGTGAGTTGTCTCTTCTTATCAGGTAGCTAAAGTGTCGGAGCTTCAACTTCAGCATTAATCCTTACAGTGGTGTAATGAATGACATTTCCTATAAGCAACTGATAAGAATTTAAAAGATACACTGCTCTTGGATGCCAGGAATAGGATAAGCCCAGGAATGCAGTACCATTATTAAAGTATCTGAGGTTAATCTCTCCATCCATGAGAAACCCTGAGATCTGCTGGGCTCTACACTCACAGTCCTGCCTTCAGGCCGTATGGTGTTAGCCTTTCAACCAGGGTGCTGGTGACCTTAATGTAAAAGAGAGAGCCGGCCTCTCTGAAGATTGTAGATGGGATGTATTCGGACTGGTTTGGGGGAAATATAACTGACATCAAAACTGTGATTTCCCTGACATTGTTGCTTAGGACAAAACTACTTTGAAACACACACAAGGACACACACACACACACACACGCTGAACCCAAAAGTCAAGGTCATCAGATAGATTTTGAGTTGATCTGGACTTGACTTCATAGATTTGTGACTTGGGGCAATTTCCTGCTTTGAGCCTCAGTTTCCCTCATAAAATAAGGATTACATCACCAGCCTCACTGATGACATGAACTGCATAGCACATTGTAAGCATGCTACAGATGCGTGTATTATTTGCATGTTTTCACACCCAACTCTACTTCATTCCTTAGGACAGATTTCTAGAAATGCAATTTCTGGTCAATATATCACCTCTGAATGGAACATGACCACCAGTATTTTCTCAATAAAGCACTGGTTGCCTCAGTGATGTAATGATTTTTTTTTCTTTTTTTCATTTTGTTCTTTTAGGGGAAGAAAAGGCCAGTCTTTGGATTGTTCTTTTCTGATGGGAGTCAGAAAAGAACTCTTCTATTTGGTTTTAAGAATGTCTTTTGGGAGCCTGGTATTCCCAGTTGCCTGCTACCCACCCAGTGTTGAAGTACAACCAGCACCCCACCACCTGCCTCCTGGGATAGTTCTAGAAAAGCCTCACGCCAGGTCTTGCCCAGGGCAGGATTAGAGTTTGTGGGACTAAGAGAAGTAGATCCTATTCTTTGCCTTCAGAAAAGAAAGCTTATTTGCATTTTATAATGAAAAAGACATGACACATTATACAGTCCTTCAAAATAAAAAAGCTAGTAATGAAAATGTCAGTGTGCGTGTGTGTATATGTGTGGATAATGATATGTCATTGTAGGTTCATCAGTTGTAACAAATATCTTACCCTGGTATCTGACAGTGATTGTGAGGGAAACTGCATGTGTGGAGTTGTATGTGTGTGTATACGTGCACAGGGGACAGGGGAACTTTGTACTTTTCGCTCCATTTGCTATGAACCTAAAACGTCTCTAAACTAAAGTCTTTCTTTAAGTGTATTTATTTTTTTTGCAACACTGTGTGGCACATGGGATCTGGTCACAAGTGACCAGGAGATCAAACCCATGTAGCCTGCAGTGGAAGCATGGAGTCTTAACCACTGGACCGCCAGGAAAGTCCTAAAGTCTGTTATTTAAGTGATTAGTAGTAGGCTTTCGGAGAAGGCAATGGCACCCCATTCCAGTACTCTTGCCTGGAAAATCCCATGGATGGAGGAGCCTGGTGGGCTGCAGTCCATGGGGTTGCTAAGAGTCGGACATGACTGAGAGACTTCCCTTATACTTTTCACTTTCATGCATTGGAGAGGGAAATGGCAAGCCACTCCAGTGTTCTTGCCTGCAGAATCCCAGGGACGGGGGAGCCTGGTGGGCTGCCATCTATGGGGTCGCACAGAGTCGGACACGACTGAAGTGACTTAGCAGCAGCAGTAGGCTTTAGGGGAAAAAAATTGAATTGGGTAAATATGGGCAAAACTCTTAGCACAATACCAAGCATGTAACTGCTCAAGCAGTGTTTATCACTGTTATAGGAGAAAATACAAACAATGGCAGGAATTGCTTTAATCTATACATCTATTTCCCCATGGAGGGTGGTGGGAGGTGGTTCAGGATTGGGAACTCATGTATACCCGTGGCAGATTCATGTCAATGTATGGCAAAACCAATACAGTACTGTAAAGTAAAAAAAAAAAAATACAATAATCTGAATACTTATTTTTTTAAAAAGGGGGCAGGAGAGGGCTCTATGAGGAATACTTGGTACTAGAACGCAGATGTCCTGCCTATAAATGCCTCTTATCATTTCTTCATTCAATAGACATGTGTGGCCCATCTGCAATGTGTAAGGCGCCCTACCCAGTGCTCAGAATATATAGATGAGTGAGACCCAACCAGTCCACCAGACAAATAAGCGTGAGGAATCAAGAGTCATAGGGCAGGAATTCTATATCAGGCCAGCTGCATGTTCAGATACCATTTTAAAGTATCAAGGGAGAAAAGATCTTATTCAAGTAACTTAACAAGAAATGGGGAGAAAACCATAATACTTTACTATGGGATATAGTGATATTGTTAGTCGCTCAGTCATGTCTTACTCTGTGACCCCATGAATAGCCCGCCAGGCTCCTCTGTCCATGGAGTTCTCGAGAATGAATACTGGAGTGGGTTGCCATTCCCTTCTCCGGGGGTTCTTCCCAACCAAGGGATTGAACCTGGGTCTCCTGCATTGTGGGCAGAGTCTTCACCATCTTAGCTGCCAGGGAAGTCCACTAAGGGATATAAAATAAGACAAATACATGTCTATCAGCATTCCCTTCAGTTCAGTTCAGTCACGTCCAACTCTTTGCAACCCTATGAACTGCAGCACGCCAGACCTCCCTGTCCATCACCAATTCCCAGAGTTCACCCAAACCCATGTCCATTGAGTCGGTGATACCATCCAACCATCTCATCCTCTGTCATCCCCTTCTCCTCCTGCCCTCAATCTTTCCCAGCATCAGGGTCTTTTCAAATGAGTAAGCTCTTCACATCAGGTGGCCAAAGTATTGGAGTTTCAGCTTCAGCATCAGTCCTTCCAATGAACACCCAGGACTGATTTCCTTTAGGATGGGCTGATTGGATCTCCTTGCATTCCAAGGGACTCTGAAGAGTCTTCTCCAACACCACAGTTCAAAAGCATCAATTCTTTGGTGCTCAGCTTCCTTCACAGTCCAACTCTCACATCCATACATGACTACTGGAAAAACCATAGCCTTGACTAGATGGACCTTTGTTGACAAAGTAATGTCTCTGCTTTATAATATGCTATCTAGGTTGGTCATAACTTTCCTTCCAAGGAATAAGCATCTTTTAATTTCATGGCTGCAATTACCATCTGCAGTGATTTTGGAGCCCCCCAAAATAGTCAGCCACTGTTTCCACTGTTTCCTTGTCTATTTGCCATGAAGTGATGGGACCAGATGCAATGATCTTCATTTTCTGAATGTTGAGTTTTAAGCCGACTTTTTCACTCTCTTCTTTGACTTTCATCAAGAGGCTTTTTAGTTCTTCTTCACTTTCTGCCATAAGGGTGGTGTCATCTGCATATCTGAGGTTATTGATATTTCTCCCAGCAATCCTGATTCCAGCTTGTGCTTCTTCCAGCCCAGCGTTTCTCATGATATACTCTGCATAGAAGTTAAATAAGCAGGGTGACAATATACAGCCTTGACGTACTCCTTTTCCTATTTGGAACCAGTCTGTTGTTCCATGTCCATTTCAAACTGTTGCTTCCTGACCTGCAAACAGGCTTCTCAAAAAGCAGGTCAGGTGATCTGATATTCCCATCTCTTTCAGAATTTTCCACAGTTTATTGTGATCCACACAGTCCAAGGCTTTGGCATAGTCAATAAAGCAGAAATAGATGTTTTTCTGGAACTCTCTTGCTTTTTCCATGATCCAGTGAATGCTGGCAATTTGATCTCTGGTTCCTCTGTCTTTTCTAAAACCAGCTTGAACATCTGGAAGTTCACGGTTCACGTACTGCTGAAGCCTGGCTTGGAGAATTTTGAGCATTACTTTACTAGCATGTGAGATGAGTGCAATTGTGCGGTATTTTGAGCATTCTTTGGCATTGCCATTCTTTGGGATTGGAATGAAAACTGACCTTTTCCAGTCCTGTGCCACTGCTGAGTTTTCCAGATTTGCTGGCATATTGAGTGCAGCACTTTCACAGCATCATCTTTCAGGATCTGAAATAGCTCAACTGGAATTCCATCACCTCCACTAGCTTTGTTCCCTAAATTAATCCATAAAATCAATGTAATCCAATTAAAATATGCCCAACGGATTATTTTTTTTGACAAAACCAGTTTTTAAGTTCAAATGGAATCATAAACCTGTGAAATATCTAGTTAAAAATTAAGCATAGAGATAAGCTTAGCATTTATTAAATACACTAGTATATGCCATTAAAAAGAAAAGGCTGAAGCCCATGAATGTAGCTGTGTGGATTAATGCACTGTCTTGATTTAAGTAGCCTTCCTAGTGTGTTTTCTCTTTTTAGCCTAGGGGCATTGCAACATAGTAAGATTTGAAATGGATGAAAAATATGCCTCTTCCTCCCCGTCCTCTTCTTCTTCCTTCTAATGTTGAAGAATTATTTTGAACTTGGGCTCCTTCTCCAGAAGATCATGTTGAGAATCTGGAATCTGACCATCAGTATACATACCTCAGTTTGAAGACTATTAACTTAGATGAAAGAGAGACTGATGTGCCAAGCAATGGAATTTTCAACTTATCTCCATTTACAAAGGTTTCTGAACCTCCACACTGTTGACATTTTGGAAACTGGGGGAAACTCTTTACTGTTGGAGCAGGTCACCCTCTACAGTGCAGTGAAGAATGTTCAGCAGTGTCTCTGACCCTGAGCCACCAGATGCCAGAAGAAAGCACCCCACCACTCCAGCTGCAGCAACCAAATGCCTCCGATGTTGCCACATGTCCCCTGGGGGATGGGATAGCCCCTGCTTGATCACCACCACAGTAGACAAAAGGTAAGTCATTGAAGGGCTTGAGGCAATAAGACAAAATCAGAATTGTAAGATTATTTGTATTGCTTTTAAAAGTAATTGCAATATGAATATGGGGGAAGGCCTAATAAACTTTTCATAGACCTGATGAAAAAGGAGGAACCTTTGGAGACATTTGGCTGTTCAATATCAAAATACACTCTAAAGCTTTGTGATTTAAAATGTGGAGTACTTGGATAGGAATTGATAAAGAGATCTAAGAAATGGAGCAAACAGTCCAGAAATAGACTAATATTAGGAAGAAGAATGAAATAAGCAGTCTCCTAATATGATGGTGACATAATGGTACAAGTTGGTACAATGTTGGGTAGCTATTTGTATGCATTAAGTTAAAAAGTTTTTTATATCTTGGGATTGTATACACTAGTCAGAATACCATCAATGCGTTAAGAATTATCTTTATCAACAGGATGTTGTAACATGCAAGCATGCTTATATTACACTAAGTGAATAAAAGTACAGAAGACAATATATGTATATACAGACATATCAGATACAGAATACAATATACATTTTGAATATATATTCAGTATAGGCACAGTTAGCTTAAAGAAACAATAAAAGTTTGGAGAGGTATAGAATAACAGAGTGCTTTTCTTTACTAAACATTTCACAGGCTACTTTTCTGCTTTCAGTTTCTCTTTATTTTTTTTTCCCTAAAATAAGCCTATTAATTTCCTCTTACTAATTAAAGGGAAATTTTGCAAAAGTTTTTTAAATAAATTATAATTTAAAATTGAATGAAAAAATTAAATAAAAATAGCCCTATGTAATTTTTTTGATTTTCTTGAATGTGTCCTTTGACAATTTATCATTACTTACCATAGCCTTTCTGGGGAGACATTTGTTTTTGTTTGAAGATCCCATGCTTACCGACAATTGAAAGCTGACGAATATATAACAAAGGCTTACTTCAGCCTGATTATGAGTCAGTGTTTTGAGGATGCTGGTGATACACATTAATTTTACACTTAATTTGTTTTCTGTTCCCTCATATAGATGGCATTCTATCCTAGGAGGAGTGTGAGGAGTGTCCTGATGGTTTAATTTGTCTTCCATTGTCATCTTGACAGGATTCATCAATAAATGGAGACATATTGCTGCAACTCAGGGTAAGAAAAAATCTAAATTGAAATTTGTCGGCTTGAAATTAAGTCTAGTAATAGTTATGAGTTTAAATATTTCTTTATCTGGAACTCAGTTCTACCCATTCACCTTGCTAGATTTAGAATGCCATTTCTCTTTTTTATTTGACATTCACATTTTTCTTCAGCTCATGTAATTTATTTTTGTGATTGGCATCTTGATTAGATTAACTTTTTTTCTTTTAGTCCCAGATATGTTAACACTCACACATAACTTTATTATTTCCTGTCTTGATATAACACAATTTATACTTAATTAATGAAATATCCTACCTAGGCTAAATGATATTCATAGAGAATTGTAATAAAAGTATCAGAGAAATGAAATACATTAAGAGTTATTTTAAGAAAGTGAATCAAGATAAATTTTAGTCATGAAAAGCTTTATTTTATATATCCACCCCAACCTTAATAATACTGTCTGATTCCTATTACTATTAAACCTTTCTCTACAGTGTCTCTTAATTAATATAATAAATTATTTCTACTGGATTTCATAATCTCAAGTAGTTATTAGAAAGACAAAATTTGATTCCATCATCCAAGAATCATAAATATCTACAGAGAGGTGCTTAATAATTAACTCCTGGAAGAACATCTTTGGCTTTTAACTTTTCTATTTAAGTAGAAACGTTCCTGTTCAGTGAAGAATTTTTAAATATAACATAGAGCCTATTTATAATGCTGGCAATAGGCTTCCCTGGTTGCCTCAGTGGTAAAGAACCTGCCTGCCAGTGCAAGTGACACAGGTTTGATCCCTGGGTCGGGAAGATACCCCAGAGAAGGAAATGGCAACCCACTCCAGCTTTCTTCCCTGGAGAATTCCATGGACAGAGGAGCCTGGCAGACTACAGTCCACACGGGTTGCAAAAGAGTTGGACAAGACTGAGTGAGCGTGCATGCATATTGGATAACTCTTCTTACTAATCATCTTCATCGGTCCTTCAGAATACACTGATGTGGTCTTGTTTTCCTAAGGCAAAATTGATTTCCTTGGAGCTTTAATGTCTTGCAGGTTTTCGTATTTTTGAACTAGTCCTTACTGGCTTGAAATGTAATGTTGTTAACACTTGCATTCTTTCTATGTTGTTTCAACATGCTCTGTAACACCTGCTTTGTCATAAATCATCACAGCGCTTGAGGGCACAGCATTCCTGACCTTGATTCCATAGAGAGAGAGTGTGAAGCATCCGCACACACACTCACAGTCTCTCTCTGTAATATTCTCATAAATGCATACCTATGACCTCTAAATGTGGAGAGCTAAATTTGGGTTCAGTAAGACTGAACCAAACCACATATTTTTTAAAAAATCAGAGTTGTTTATATATACAAGACCACATTACATCTGTAAAAAGAAAAAAATTGTCCAAACTTGGTATGGAACAGAACCCTATTTTTATTATTCCAACGCTTCCTCTGGGAAGAAATTAGCACTCCTGATAAAAATGCATAAGCAATTTGGGAGTAAAAGGGTTTAAGACTTGTTCTGAGAAACCGGTCAGCTGACTCTCACTCAGCGATTGTTGTGAAACATTATTTTCTGTAGTTCAGCAAAGGTTAGACAGCCATCCTCTTTTCCTATAAATGTGGATCATTGAACTGGCCTTCTGTTGGCCTTTTTGCGTGCATGATGCTGATAATTAAATCCTCCAAAGGTTTCTTTAAAAACATCTCAAAACCTCCATTAGCAAGTCAGAGTTTACAAAAGATTCTTCTAGTAAAGAAGAGAGCAAAAATAAATTGATAATTTAAGTTCAGCACAATAAATTCCACTTTACAGATATGCCCATTGTGCCATGAGGATGGAGGGAAAGTGTTGAAAGCACACTGGGGCCAGCTTACCACAAGAGACACTGAAGGCAGGAGAATTTTTGTGAATATCGTTTTTCATTCATTGTGTGTGTTTAACTTAATTATTAGTTTTAAGACAGGTATCGTTTCCTGTTTTGGCTAAAAGTACATTGTTTCATCCACATTACAGTTCAAACGGGCTTTTGTTGAAATAACTGGGAATTTAACCACCATGGTAATATCATTACTAGGGGAAATATGTTACAAATTCTAACCAAAACAATCCCAAAGTGATGTTTGAATCACAACCAATTGGTAAATTGGATTTCTTGTTGATCTGTATGAGTGAATACAAAAAGATGAGATGAAATAATTCTTAGGTATATTAAACTTGATTTTGCTTTGCAAGATCATTTGCAAAACATTCTTTTCTGATTATTGAGTTGGAGTCCCAGATATCTTGATGATAATAAGAATTTCAGCTATGGACATGATGATAACATTAGTCACAGCAGTTAAATCTTCTGTTACAAATCAATCCATTAGCCTTCTGGTATGAAAATTAGTCTTTTGTTAGAAAAGTGTACATTAATACTGAAGTTGGATCTATGTAAATATACACATGGTAACAGAATCTATCTAACTGCTTTAACTATATATTGACTCTGTCCTTGGTGCTAGCCAGTTAATATTTATTTGCTTCATTGTTTATTGTTAATGACTTGGATAAAGTTACATACCCCAAATTTCCAGATGACACTGTTGACAAAATCGAAAGTAAAAAATACTGATGTGTACTAAGATGAACCAAAATACACTAATAAGAAATTAACTAAGGATAAATGTAAGAAGCAGTTGCACAAATATGGAAAGATATGACTTAGCAGCAGCAGATATAGTAATAATTTTTTTAAATCAGAGAGGCTTTTCTTGACAGTAAACTTAGCGTGGGTTAAAAGTGGTCAGAAAACTAATATGAATTCAGCCTGTTTTCAAATGCAGTTAAGTTTCAGTCTGTTCTTATTTTGCATTGTGTTTGGGTAGTCCATATCAGTAAAGGTTTATAATGAGAGAGGGGATCAATCAGGTCTTTTCTGTGAAAGCTGGACCCAGTGCTATGTTTAGAACAAAAGGGAACAGTCTTGTATGTTGGAGTTGCATGCTTGGGCTTGCTAGGTTTTAGTGAAATAAACTTTCTGCACAAAATGTTTCAAAGAGTATATATTATAGAAAGTTTTTGAGAGAGAATTTCATATTTACCAGATGTTTTGAATTCCAAAAGGTGAACTTGTAATATAAGGGAAGAACTCATATGGAACATTGTTCAGGTTTTACCATCAGAAGAGTGCTCTTGAAAAGTGCTCCTGACCCAATCTCAGGTCACTTCAGCCTGGCAGTCTAATGACTGGATCAACAGTCTCTTATATTAGCTAATAACTAGTTCCTCCTGCATCATAT
This sequence comes from Oryx dammah, assembly GCF_014754425.2. NCBI lineage: Eukaryota > Metazoa > Chordata > Mammalia > Artiodactyla > Bovidae > Oryx > Oryx dammah. Next base: position 59,317,438 of record NW_024070203.1, read on the forward strand.
CTCTGTTTAAAAAAAAATTCACTTCATCCCATAGAGACATCATCTTAAAGTAAAATAGAATGAGAATCACTCAATTAAATCAATGTGCAAAATGCAGTCTTGAGCAAAACCTATCTCAGCACAGCACTCAAAGTTTTCCATCAGGGAAAAGGACTTTCATTCTACTGTGCATTTAGGACAAACTCTACAGTTCATGGAATTCCATGAACTGTTAATTTAACAGACAAGAAGCAACTCCCAGATGTTTCATGCTATTTAAAGGGAAAGATTCATTTGCCTCTGAGCTACACTTGGAAAACTTCAGATAGTAAAAGGCTCCTGAACTGAAATGAACTAAGAAAATTACAGGAAAGTCAATTTGCTTTCCTACTTGGAAACTTTTGATTTCTGAGATGAAGAAAATGAGTATAATTTTCTATAAATGTATGGATTCAACTCTATGAATGCAAGCACCAATAATACATGTTCATGGAAACATGGGAAGTTGTTACTGGCATCCTCCACTTCCCCATCAGAAAACCAAAGCCTCCTCCTGCCAGCCCATATTTCATGAAGCAGACAACTTAGTCTCTGTGGCCTGTATGTATTTTTTGCATGATTTTTTTTAAAGTAATTTTTTTAGAGTATCCTTGCTTTACAATATTGTGTTAGTTTCTATTGTACAAAAAAGAGAATCAGCTATACATATACATATATCCGCTCTTTTTTGGATTTCCTTCCCAGTTAGGTCACTACAGAGCACTGAGTAGGGCTCCTCAAGCTACACAGTAGGTTCTCATCCATCACCTATTTTATGCATAGTATCAATAGCGTATGTATTTCAACCCACTTCCCAATTCATCCCATCCCACTTTGTGTCCGTACATTGTTCTCTACATCTGTGTCTCTGTTTCTGCTTTGCAGATAAGATAATCTGTACCATTTTTCTAGATTCCACATATATGTATTAATATATGATACTTGTTTTTCTCCTTCTGACTTACTTTACTCAGTATGACAGTCCCTAGGTCCATCCACGTCTCTACAAATGACGCAATTTCATTTCTTTTTAGGGCTGAATTATATTCCATTTATATATGTGCCACATCTTCTTTTTCCATTCCTCTGTTGATGGACACCAGGTTGCTTCCTTATCCTGGCTGTTGTAAATAGTGCTACAATGAACACTGGAGTTCATGTGTCTTTTTGAATTATAGTTTCACTATATATATGCCCAGGAGTGGGATTGCTGGGTCATATGGTAGTTCTATTCTTAGTTGGTTTTTTAAAAATATTTATTTTTTTAATTTTTTGGCTGTGGTAGGTCTTCGTTGCTGCACTTGGGCTTTCTCTAGTTGTGGCAAGTGGAGGCTACTCTTGGTTGCAATGTACAGCTTCTCATTGTAGTTGCTTCTTTTCCTATGGAGCAACAAAGCCACAGTCCACAAAAAAAAATGATAAGCTAGACTTCATTAAAATTAAAAATTCCTGCTTTGCAAAAGATATTGAGAAAATATAAAGACTAGGAGAAAAAAAAGCTTGCAAAATACATATCTGATAAAGGGCTATTATTCCAAATACACAAAAAGTGTTAATAGTAAGAAACCTAGTCAGTTGTCAAGTATTTTGTAAGGTTTTTCTCCTAGTCTTTTTATTTTTTTGATATCTGTAATAATGCTAGTGGTTAAAAAAAGAAAAAAACCACTTGCCAGTGCAGGTAGATGTAACAGACACAGAGTCAATCCCTGGATCAGGAAGATCCCCTGGAGGAGGGGACAGAAACACACCCCAGTATTCTTGCCTGGAGAATCTCATGGACAGAGGAGCCTGGCAGGCCATGGCCCAGAGGGTTGTCAAGAGTCGGACACAGCTGAAGTGACTTAGCGCACGTGCACACACACACATACACGCACACACTCAATTATAAAATGAGCCAAGGACCTTAACAGATCCCTCACCAAAGAAGATATGTATGTAGATGGGCAAATAAGTGAGTGAAAAAACACTTCACATCATCGAACCCAGGTCTCCCGCATTGCAGGCGAATTCTTCACCAGCTGAGCCACCAGAGAAGCCCTTGTCTGTCGTCTGGAAGATACCAATGGAAATGCCAGTGAGACACCACTACACACTTTATTAAAATGACCAGAACCCACAATGTCGCCTCCACCGAAGGCTGATGAGAATGTAGCGCAACAGGAACGTGCATTGCTGGTAGGAATACAAAATGGTACACCCACTTTGGAAGACAGTTTGACAGCTTCTTACAAAACTAAACACGTTCTTACCATATGATCCAGAAATTCTACTCCCTGCTGTTTACTCAGAAGAGTTAAATACTTATGTCCACACAAAAACTTGTACACAGATATTTAACTAATGATTTTTACCAAAAATTATTTAACAAAGATTGCAAATAATATTAAAATTGCATCTAAGATTCAATCTTAAATTCTTTAGGTCTCTGTTCAGAAGGTCCTTTGGTTCCCAGATCCATAGGTGGAGATTTCTCTTCCAGATTTCAAAGTCAGATCAATTTTGCAGGTTATTTCACTCTTCTGATTGTAACTCAGTGGTCCTCAAACCAGAGACACTTGGGGCTGTCACATAAGGAGGGAGAGGGAGATATTACTAGTGGACAGAGGCCAGAAATGCTGCTAAAGACCCGGACCGCTGGACAGCTGCCACAGGAGGCACAAGGACAGTCACGCTGAGTCTGGGAAAGCCTGCTTCAACACCTTCTGTCTCTTAGATGTCTTCTGCGTTGTTTCCTCCTCAGCCTACCTCCCATGTATTCTTCTAAATCCCTAGGCTAATCCTTGATTATAATGGCAACACAATGGTTCTTACAATAAGATCACTTGTGTCTCAGATAAAAACCAGTGTTCTTAGAATATGCATGTTATTTCTGAAAGTACTTTGTCAAATGTAAGTTTCTATCTCACAGAGATACAAGTTCATTTTTTCATGTTTAGCCTTCTTTTGAGAAGAAATATTTGTCAAAGCTGGCCTACTTATTATTCTCCATCCTTAAGATATGTTTCAATGATGCATCTGACAACTTATACTCAGATTTTCTTTTGGATGTAATAGTTGTACCATAATAAAGATGAAGCCAATTGTAAGAATCTCCCAAACTGTAGAATTCAATCTTGTAACTGATTAATTCTTCACATAAAACCATTCCATCAAAGATGGGTATTTTTAAATTCCTTATGATAAAATTTAAACAATACAAAGAAAAAACACCAAACTAGATATGCTACCTTAAGTTGCAGCTGGTGCCTCCCCTTACCCAAAATGCTCAATAAATATTAGCCCTTATTATCTGTAAAAAATATATATATATATATATTATTTGAAAGCACAATAGCTTCAAATAGATTAGTATTTATAGATCTGTTCTTATTTCAAGACGTATGTGTTAGTTTAAAATCTGTCCAAATCTTTAATATCCTAGTTCAAAATACATAGTCTATATAGCAAACCAAGCAATGAATTATTTAAGAAGCATCTTAAGAAATTTCTACTTTGGAATAAGTCTGACTCTCATAGAAGGCTTATCCCCTCGCTCCACTCGACTCCAGCCACGCTGGTCTCCTTTCTGTTCCTTAAGACTTCCAGGGAGCCTCTTGTCTCAGAACCTTTGTACTTTCTGCTCCCTCTCCTGGATACTCCTTCCCTAGGAACTCACGGGGCTCATCCTCTCACTTCCCTCAAATCTCCACACAAGTGTTAATATCGTTGTCATTCTTTTTTTTTTAATTTTTGGCCACAGCATGTGGCATGTGGAATCTTAGTTCCCTGATCAGGGATTGAACTTGTGCCCTCTGGAGTGGAAGCACAGAGTGGTAACCAGTGGACTGCCAGGGAAGTCCCAAGTATCATTTTCTTAGGGAGCCTTCCTTCACCCACTCATTACTCTCTACTTGCCCAACGTTATTTTTCTCCATGGCACTTATCACCTTCTAGTGAAAGTCACTAAGTCGCATCTGACTTTGCAACCCTGTGGACTATACAGTCCATGGAGTTCTCCAGGCCAGAATACTGAAGTGGATAGCCATTCCTTTCTCCAGGAGATCTTCCCAGCCCAGGGATCAAACCCACGTCTCCCACATTGCAGGCGAATTCTTTACCAATTGAGCCACCAGGGAAGCCCTATCCCTTCTAATGTACTATATATTGTAGCCATTTGTTGTAGTAAGTACTCAATAAATATGTGTGTGTTCACTTAGTAAATAAAGGGAAGGAAAGGTGAGGATGCCAGTAATGTTTTGCTGGAGTGGGTGTAGTAGGTATGGTCTCTCCCTGGAGCTCTAAGGCTGAAGGAAGCTTCTGACTCCAGTCCATAGCTAATGTAGCTAATTCTGGAAGTATGCCAACAGGGCCTTTTTGATTCCCCAGCTTCCTGACAGTTGCAGAGGTAGCCCTTGTTTTAGAGGATATTCTGGGAGTCTCTCCTGGAGACCCAGAGAGAGTCAGCTTTTCTTCACCATCTCTCTCATTCATCTTAGTTTATCCAAACGTGCCCTGCTATCTAAGACTGAACCCTAATACTACACCCCCATCTGACGTCAAGAAAACTGATCATCAGGAACACTAAATGACCACAATAAGTCACACCCAAGTTTATTTGACCCTTCAAACTAAATGAACAATTCTAAATTCCTCTTCCAATGACTGAGTAACACCTACTCCATTTTAGAAATTTCTCTTCCTAATCTCTCAGAAACATGGATTTCTGGAACTGATGAAAAAATATATTCTTTCCAGCCCAGCCCTCTGTCTGGAATAGTTTGCACCTGCTGTGGATGACTGTTAAGACTGCTCCCCAGGGAAAAGAAAATTGTGCATCTCAATATTTAAGCATTTTGCATAATGTATCCTGTAGGATATTTTGTGGAATTTTCAAGATATGTTGCATTGGGTAACTCAAATTAAGTCACAAAAACCAGCTGTTTGGTTATAAACCATCCATTGTGGATTTACAGTGCATATTATGGATTCAAATCTTCTTTCAACTAAAAATGGCTTGTTTTCCTTTTCTGATTACTCGGTTGATGACTTGTGTGATTTGGGACAATCAGAGCCTGAGAATCTGGCTGTTGCTTCCTGTCTTCTGTACATTCTGTTGAAGCAGCTAAACTCTGTGTCTAGTGTGGTTTTTTCCTTCTTTTTTTTTTTTTTTGTATATCTGTGGTGTTTGCCTTTGAAACTGAAAACATTTTTCAAAGAGAAAACCATCTCAGAAAAACATCATAGAGGGAAAATCCTCTTCACTGTTTGTATAATTTTATAGAGGCAAGCCAAGGACAGGCTACTCCTCTGAAAAGACAAACCTGGTAAGAGAAGATTTCTTAATACAGAAAGTGGGTGAAGCAGAAGGTATCAGAGGATGGATAGGGCCAACATATTTTTTCATGGGTATGAAAATTTGTAATACAAAGTTACTGAATAACATGTGAGTCAATTATATTGTACTTTTAACACACTGTGGGTTTTTTTTTTCTATTTGTTAAAGAGTTATTGTACGAGTTTTTAAGAGTTGGTTCCCAGGGAATTCCCTGGTGGTCCAGTTGTTAGGATTCTGCGCTTTCATGTCCAAGGGCCCAGGTTCAGTGCCTGGTCAGAGAACTAAGAACCCAGAAGCTGCACAGCACAGCCAAAAAAAACAATTGGTTCCCAAAAAGTGCAGAAGGACTGTCCCTTCTAAAGTTGTAATTTATATCATGAGAAATTGTCATTGAACATTATTTTTCAAAAGAGAGTTTCTCTTTTGGTTGTCCTACTCAGTATATTTCCCACTTCAGATGAAAGTCAGACCCTAACAACAAAGAGAATGCGCTTTAAAAATGGGACTCTTATATCTTCTAACATAATAGCTTGTTAGGTGCTGAAGACAGGAGAAGAGAGAAAGCAGGAGAGAGAATAAATACTCTTGACAACCATTAATAAAATTTATATTTTTTAAAAGGATTTTACATTAAGGAATTCTGCCACAAAACACCATTACATAAAATATTATCCTAAACATATGATATAGTGAGTATAAATAAGGTAACTCCCAGGATGTACCAAGAAGACTTAGGATAGAGGAATATTCCTACTGTGAGTATGCAGGAGTTCAAGATAGATTCTTCTTTGTGCAGTCAGGCATGAATGAGGTGGGAAAGGAAACCCTCGGAAGGAAAGCTTCATATTTGAACCTGTAGGATTTGTTACAGGGCCCAGAATATACATATTTTAATTAATCACTAAATTCCACAGTCTGATACATTGCCACACACATGGTGTTTCAATACATGTTGGTCAATTTGATACCAACGATGCTTGTTGAGCACATATATAGATGTCAATTCCTTTCTTCCTTCTTCTTGACTTAAAAGATGAAATGATACCTATCATAACAGGCATCATATTTCAACCATGAAGCCAGTACTCTTAGGCTGATAGGGCAGGAAGATGTAAAAGATGTGAGGCTTTGAGTTTATCAAGGAGCTATTTGCTCCAGATGTTTTCTTATGTTAATATATATATTTTTTGCTTCCAAGTGCAAATTTATATTTTTTCTATTTTTTTATTGAAGTATAGTTGCCCTATGATATTGCATAAGTTTCAGGTGTTCAAAACAGTGAATCCACAGTTTTTAAGAGTTATACTTCCTTTATAGTTATAAAATATTGGCTGTATTCCCCATATTGTACAGTAGACCCATGTAGCTTATTTTGTACCCAGTAGTTTGTGCCTCTTAATCCCTACCCCTATACTGCCCCTCTCCACTTCCCGCTCCCCACTGGCAACCACTAGTTTGTTCTCTATGTCTGTGAGTCTGCTTCTTTTTTGTTATATTCACTAGTTTGTTGTATTTTTTTCGATTTCATACTTAAGTGATAACATGTAATGCTTGTCTTTCTCTGAATTATTTCACTTTGCATAAAGTCCGTCCATGTTGCTGCAGATGTCAAAATTACATTCTTTTTATGGCCAAGTAGTATTCCGTTGTATGTGTCTGTGTGTGTGACATCTTTCTCTTTTTTTCCATTCATCTGTTGATGGGTACTTAGGTTGCTTCCATATCTTGGCAATTGTAAATAGTGCTGTTATGAACATTAGGGTGCATGTATCCTTTCGAATTATGGTTTTCTGCAGGTGTGTGCCCACGAGGGGGATTGCAGGATCATATAGCAACTCTATTTTTACTCTTTTAAAAAACCTCTATACTGTTTTTCACAGTGGCTGCATCAATTTACATTCCTACCAACATTGTACAAGTTTTCCCTTTTCTCCACATCCTTGCCAACATTTGCCAACTTATTTATTTGTTTGTTTGTTTTCAGCTACACCACACAGCATTCAGAATCTTAGTTCCCTGACCAGGGATCAAACCCATGCCCCTGCAATAGAAGCACAGAGTTTTAACGACTGGACCTCCAGGGAAGTCCCTGTAGACTTTTTATGAGAGTCATTCTGGAGAAGGAAATGGCAACCACCGACTCCAGTATTCTTGCCTAGAGAATCCCATGGACAGAGGGGCTTGGTGGGCTGCTGTCCACAGGGTCGCACATTCATGGCGTCACACAGAGTTGGACACGACTGAAGCAACTTAGCATGCATGCATGCATGCATTGGAGAAGGAAATCACAACCCACTCCAGTATTCTTGCCTGGAGAATCCCATGGACAGAAGAGCCTTGTGGGCTGCCATCTATGGGGTCACACAGAGTTGGGCACGACTGAAGTGACTTAGCAGCAGCAGCAGCAGCAGCATTCTGACAGGCATAAGGTGATATCTCACTGTGGTTTTGATTTGCATTTCCCTGTTAATTAATGATGTTGAACACTTTTTCATGTGCCTGTTAGACATCTGCATTTCCTCTTTAGAAAATATCTATTCAGTTCTTCTGCCCAATTTTTAATTGGGTTATTTGATTTTTTTCTTTGATGTTGAGCTGTATGAGCTATGAAGATAAAAAGAGCTGTACTCAGAAAACTATAGCACACTGATGAAGGAAATTGAAGATGGAAAGATATGCTGTGTTCTTGGATGGGAAGAATTAATATTGTTCAAATGACCGTATTACCCAAGGCAATCTACAGATTCAGTGCAATCTCTATCAAAATACTAATGGCATTTTCCACAGAACAAGAACAAATAATTTTAAAATTTGTACGGAAACACAAAAACCCCAAACAGCCAAAACAATCTAGAGAAAGAAGAACAGATCTAAAGAAATCACACTTCCTGGCTTCAGGCTATGCTCCAAAACTGCAGTAATCAAAACAGTATGGTGGTGGCACAAAAACAGACTCATAGATCAGTGGAACAGGATAGACAGCCCAGAAATAAACCAACACACTAACGGTGAGTTAATCTATGAGGACAGGAGTGATAATTCACAATGAAGGAAAAAAACAGTCTTTGCTAAGTGGTGCTGGGGAAATGGAACAGCTACATGTAAAAGAATGAAATTAGGGCATTTCCTTGGAAGAAAAGTTATGACCAACCTAGATAGCATATTCAAAAGCAGAGACATTACTTTGCCGACTAAGGTCCGTCTAGTCAAGGCTATGGTTTTTCCCAGTGGTCATGTATGGATGTGAGAGTTGGACTGTGAAGAAGGCTGAGCGCCAAAGAATTGATGCTTTTGAACTGTGGTGTTGGAGAAGACTCTTGAGAGTCCCTTGGACTGCAAGGAGATCCAACCAGTCCATTCTGAAGGAGATCAACCCTGGGATTTCTTTGTAAAGAATGATGCTAAGGCTGAAACTCCAGTACTTTGGCCACCTCATGCAAAGAGTTGACTCATTGGAAAAGACTCTGATGCTGGGAGGGATTGGGGGCAGGAGGAGAAGGGGACGACCGAGGATGGCTGGATGGCATCACGTACTCGATGGACGTGAGTCTGAGTGAACTCCGGGAGTTGGTGATGGACAGGGAGGCCTGGCGTGCTGTGATTCATGGGGTCGCAAAGAGTCAGACATGACTGAGCGACTGAACTGAACTGATAGCACCATATACAAAAGTAAGAATCCAGATACTGTAAAATTTCTAGAGGAAAACATAGGCAGAACATTCTTTGACATCAATTACAGCAATATTTTCTTGAATCTGTCTCCTAAAGCAAGGGAAATTAAAAATAAACAAATAGGGCCTAATTAAATTTTTTAAAGCTTTTACACAACAAAGGAAACCATTGGCAAAATGAAAAGGCAGTCTACTGAATGGGAGAAAATATTTGCAAATGATATGACCCATAAGGGATTAATATCCAGTGTAAATGTTTCATTCTTTGTCCCTGAAACCACTGTTATTGTAGAAAAAAAGGAATTCTTCATTGATAAAACTCTAAAAGGAAGAGTGCATCTTTTTTCCAGGTCCTGAAAGGTAGGCCTGATCTGATGTCACAACAGTCTTCTTGGATAAAGAAAAAACAGAAAATCATTTGTTTGCTGATGTCTCCAATTCTTCATGCAACATAACACTTTATCTAGAACATGTGATATTGACTCATACGTATTTGTATAATACCTATTTGGGCATTATCTTTGGGTCTGTTCCAAGAGAGAATTTCCTGTTTGGGGAAGTTCTTGGCTCACAAATTCAGATCACCTGCAACATAATCTATTTTTCAATTATTACAGATTTCCTGCTTCAGCCATTGCTAAGCTTTTGTTCTCAGACTAATCACAGTGCTACCATTAATTCCACAAATGACCACCTCTGAAACTTTTCTTCACAAACCATAAACCTGGGTTCTCCCCTCAAACAGTCATAGTCACCATCTGTGCCAGTTATCAGTTTACTGTCTCTGAGCTCCTAATTCAACTTTGTTTGCTTTGCTTTGTGCTAGCTGGACCCTGCAAACATTTCCCCATATCAGCTAGTGCAATGTTAGGCTTTGTCAGCAGAGGGCGAGGCAGTGCTATTGCTGGAGGCAGGGACTGCTCTTTTGGGTTCTGGTGTGAAGATGGAGGGTTGGGGCTGTGGGAGGAGGTTGCTCCTACAGCTCTTGACAGAAGGCAACATATAGGACACCCATGCAGCACATAGGCACTCATGCACCAACAAGTTTTGCCAGCGATATGCAAAAATCAGAAAGTGACTTTCACCAGCATCCCAGAGGGCTGATTCCCAGCTAGTTTTCCTAGGGCCCCAACAGGTGGTTTCCAGCCAGCCCTGACTGGTGGCACTTCAGCAAACTCTCTGTCATTAAGTAGGCCATAGCCACACCCTCTCCAACAGGGCCTGTATGTCAGTGTTGGCTTCTTTCCAAATCTTCTCCTTCCATGGGTTTTAGCCTCAGCCGTAGAGGTAGTAGCCCCTCCCTACGTCTGCTTTTCTTATATTCAGTCAAGTTTACTTTATTGCTAAGATGTCACCTCCTCTTATTTAGTTAACTATTAATTATTTATCCCTTAGTTACTTAATTGCTATTAGTAGTTCATTACTAGATAATAATGCTTTATATTTAAATGTTCCATTCAATTTACTGAGTGGTTTCTATCTCCTGGCTAGCCCCTGACTGACACATCTTCTATAGGTCATTCATAGCAATTCTGCATGGGCTGTCTTTATTTTACAAAAATGTCAGGAGTCTACTAACTTCCAAAATAAATCAGCCTATCAGTTGTAATGTTAGACATGTACAACCAAATTTCCAAGCCTGATAATCTAGTACATTAAATTTAAATTCTTTCGCAAAGGTTCAGAAATCAGGAAAGATTCAGAGTCATTGAATTTCTGTTGGTGGCCTTTCTTAAACCCATTAACATTTATTTTAATTATGGTTCCATGGTCATATTTCAAATACTCTGAGAACTAAATTGCATGTGTAAAAACTCCAATGTTTAGGGAAATATTTGGATATTAGATATAGGCTCTAGAGTTGCCTACAACTAAAAGATCTGAGAGGATGAGAGTGAAAAAGCTGGCTTAAACTCAACTTTAAGAAAACTAAGATCATGGCATCTAGTCCTATCACTTCATGGCAAATAGAAGGGAAAAAGGTAGAAACAGTATATTAGATTTTATTTTCTTGGGCTCCAAAATCACTGCAAACGGTGACTGCAACCATGAAATTAAAAGATGCTTAATGGAAGATGCTCCTTGGAAGAAAACTCTAACAAATCTAGACAGCATATTAAAAAGCAAAGACATCACTTTGCCAACAAAGGTCCATATAGTCAGTTCAGTTCAGTTCAGTCGCTCAGTCGTGTGACCCCATAAATCGCAGCATGCCAGGCCTCCCTGTCCATCACCAACTCCGGAGTTCACTCAGACTCGCGTCCATTGAGTCAGTGATGCCATCCAGCCATCTCATCCTCGGTCGTCCCCTTCTCCTCCTGCCCCCAATCCCTCCCAGCATCAGGGTCTTTTCCAATGAGTCAACTCTTCGCATGAGGTGGCCAAAGTACTGGAGTTTCAGCCTTAGCATCATTCCTTCCAAAGAAATCCCAGGGTTGATCTCCTTCAGAATGGACTGGTTGGATCTCCTTGCAATCCAAGGGACTCTCAAGAGTCTTCTCCAACACCACAGTTCAAAAACATCAATTCTTCAGCGCTCAGCCTTCTTCACAGTCCAACTCTCACATCCATACATGACCACAGGAAAAACCATAGCCTTGACTAGATGGACCTTAGTCAGCAAAGTAATGTCTCTGCTTTTGAATATGCTATCTAGGTTGGTCATAACTTTCCTTCCAAGGAGTAAGCATCTTTTAATTTCATGGCTGCAGTCACCATCTGCAGTGATTTTGGAGCCCAAAAAATAAAGTCTGACACTGTTTCTACTGTTTCGCCATCTATTTCCCATGAAGTGATGGGACCAGATGCCATGATCTTCGTTTTCTGAATGTTGAGTTTTAAGCCAACGTTTTCGCTCTCCTCTTTCACTTTCATCAGGAGGCTTTTTAAAAAGCTCCTCTTCACTTTCTGCCATAAGGGTGGTGTCATCTGCATATGAGGTTATTGATATTTCTCCTGGCAATCTTGATTCTAGCTTGTATTTCTTCCAGTCCAGCGTTTCTCATGATGCTCTGCATAGAAGTTAAATAAGCAGAGTGACAATATATAGCCTTGACGTACTCCTTTTCCTATTTGGAACCAGTCTGTTGTTCCATGTCCAGTTCTAACTGTTGCTTCCTGACCTGCATACAGATTTCTCAAGAGGCAGGTCAGGTGGTCTGGTATTCCCATCTCTTTCAGAATTTTCCAGTTTATTGTGATCCACACAGTCAAAGGCTTTGGCATAGTCAATAAAGCAGAAATAGATGTTTTTCTGGAACTCTCTTGCTTTTTCCATGATCCAGCGGATGTTGGCAATTTGATCTCTGGTTCCTCTGCCTTTTCTAAAACCAGCTTGAACATCAGGCAGTTCACAGTTCACGTATTGCTGAAGCCTGGCTTGGAGAATTTTGAGCATTACTTTACTAGCATGTGAGATGAGTGCAACTGTGTGGTAGTTTGAGCATTTTTTGGCATTGCCTTTCTTTGGAATTGGAATGAAAACTGACCTTTTCCAGTCCTGTGGCCACTGCTGAGTTTTCCAAATTTGCTGGCATATTGAGTGCAGCACTTTCACAGCATCATCTTTCAGGATTTGAAATAGCTCAACTGGAATTCCATCACCTCCACTAGCTTTGTTCATAGTGATGCTTTCTAAGGCCCACTTGACTTCACATTCCAAGATGTCTGGCTCTAGATTAGAGATCACATCATCATGATTATCTGGGTTGTGAAGCTCTTTTTTGTACAGTTCTTCCATGTATTCTTGCCACTTCTTCTTAATATCTTCTGCTTCTGTTAGGTCCAGACCACTTCTGTCCTTTATCGAGCCCATCTTTGCATGAAATGTTCCCTTGGTATCTCTAATTTTCTTGAAGTGATCTCTAGTCTTTCCCATTCTGTTGTTTTCCTCTATTTCTTTGCATTGATCGCTGAAGAAGGCTTTCTTATCTCTTCTTGCTATTCTTTGGAACTCTGCATTCAGATGCTTATATCTTTCCTTTTCTCCTTTGCTTTTCACCTCTCTTCTTTTCAGAGCTATTTGTAAGGCCTCCCCAGACAGCCATTTTGGTTTTTTGCATTTCCATATAGTCAAAGCTATGGTTTTTCCAGCAGTCATGTACTGATGTGAGAGTTGGACCATAAAGAAGGCTGAGTGCTGAATATTTGATGCTTTCAAATTGTGGTGCTAGAGGGGACTTTTGAGAGTCCCTTGGATTGCAAGGAGATCAAATCAGTCAATCCTCAAGTAAGCCAACCCTAAGTATTCACTGGAAGAACTGATGCTGAAGCTGAAACTCTAATACTTTGGCTGGCGACATGATGCAAAGAGCTGACTCACTGGAAAAGACCCTGATGCTGGGAAAGATTGAAGGCAAAGGGAGAAGAGGGTGGCAGAGGATGAGATGGTTAGATAGAATCACTGAGTCAATGGACATGAATTTGAGCAAGCTTCAGGAGATAGTGAAGGACAGGGTAGCCTGGTGTGATGCAGTCCATGGGATTGCAAAGAATTGGACACAACCTGGTGATGGAACGACAACAATGAAAACAAAGGATTTCAAAATTTGTATCTCTACTAATAATAAGCCTGTAGGCAAACTAAAAAAAAAAAAAAAAAACAACAACTCTACTCTCAACCCACACAATGGAATATCGTAACATTTGAGGTTTTTGGGTTTTGTGCTAATCTTTGTCAAGAATGACCCAGAGAGAGAAAATATCTACAAATAATATACCTGATGAGAACTTAAGAGTCCATAATTTATTAAGAATTCATATAATTCACCAAGAGAAGACCAACAATCCAATTAAGGATGGACAAAGTATTTAAATAGACATTCTCTAAAGAGGAAATATAAATGGCCAACAAGCAGGTGAAAAAATGCTCAGTGTCATTAAAGAAATGCAAGTCAAAACCACAATGAGATACCATTTCACATCCACTTGGATGGATAGAATTAAGAAATAAAACCAAATAACTAGTGGTGGTGAGCATTTAGAGAAATTGGAACCTTAATACATTGCTGGTAGGAATATAAAATAGTACAGACACTGCAGAAAGAGTCTGGCTATTCTGCAATGATTAAATTCCACCTCTAGGGATAAACCCAAAAGAATTGAAAATAGGTGTTCATACAAATGACTAAGCAAATGTTGATAGCAACACTATTCACAATAGACAAAAGGTGAAAACAAGCCAAATGTCCATCAGCTGATGAATGGTTAAACAAAGTGGCATATCCATACAATGGAATATTATACAGATATATAAAGGAATGGAGTACAAATTACACTACAATGTGAATGAACTTAGAAAATATTATACTAAGCTAAAGAACTAGGTACAGAAGGTCACAAGTTGTATGATCCCATTTATATAAAATATCCAGAACAGGAAAATCCAGAGATTAGTGGTTTCCAGGGGCCAGAAGGAAGATGGAATAGGGAGAGATAGTTGAACGGGTATAGGTTTTCCTTTTTGGTTGATAAGGTTCTAGAGTTAGACACTAGTGATAGTTGTAGGACATTGTAATTATACTACATGCCACTGAACTATATACTTTAAGGTGGTTAAAATGGTGAATTCTGTATTATATATACTTCTCTGCAGTGAAAAGATTGTGGAAAGGAAGGAATTAGAGGTGCAAAACATGAACAATTCTTTAAAGAAATTTTGATGTAAAGAGTAGTTTAAAATGGTGCAATGGCAGGAAGGGGATGTAGAGTGAATGGAAAGTTTTTAAAATATTAAAAAATTTAAAAATATATTGAAAACAGTGTTATCATATAGTAATTATCAAAGGTACTTGCTGAATGGTAAGTAGGTGTATGGTTACCACACAGACATAGAGGGTGGCAACACTGGATGAAAAGCCATTGATCTATTAGATCCCAAACATAAGATACAGTGATCACCTTTGCCTCTGATTCTCATGGTCTCACTGCATGAAAGAAATGAATGATAACAGTAGGGAAGCAAGATAAAAGATAGAAGACTATAGGGACTAACTGTGTGTGTGTAGTTACTCAGTCATGTCCCCATAGATTGTAGCCCTCCAGGCTCCTCTATCCATGGGATTCTCCAAGCAAGAATACTGGAGTAGGTTCCTATTTCCTTCTTCAAGACCCAGGGATCGAGCCCACCTTTCCTGCTTGGTAGGTGGATTCTTTACCACTGAGCCACCTGAGAAGCCTCAATCTCAGGTGTTGACAAATTCACATTCCCACCCGGTCCAGAGACCTGCAGCATCCCTGGGGCCACTCCTGGCCCCTGGCGATATTTCTTTGCAGACACCTACC
Organism: Oryx dammah; assembly: GCF_014754425.2. NCBI lineage: Eukaryota > Metazoa > Chordata > Mammalia > Artiodactyla > Bovidae > Oryx > Oryx dammah. The sequence goes on from NW_024070203.1 coordinate 59,332,723, forward strand.
TGCCTGAACAGACCTTTAGTACGGCCTTGACAGGGATGTTTGCAGCGCCTCTCCAGAGCAGGATCCTGATTCAAACCCACATGCCGGAAGCTGAGCATTTGATTGTGAATGAAATCTAACATTTCTGTGATTTAACTAACTTAATATCTTAATATGATATTTCAATACCAATGTTTTGTCCTTAGTCCTGCTGCTTCTTAAATATAATACATCTGATTATAACATTTTTGACTATGTTGTCCTTAGAATGTGTTCCCTTTTTGATCAAAATAATACCATCCTTTTTAGGGATAAAAAGTATTGTTGACATTAGAAGAAAAGTCAGAATCTAAACAGAGAAAAATGGACAGATAATGACAGGAAAATGTTTATACCAAATCTTAAAGGGTTTATTCACTCTTTCTGGACTCTAATGAACTTTAGTAACCTCATAAAACAAATATTTTATACTTTGATTTATTTATTTAAATAACTTTTAAATTCTGTTACAACATACTTGACACTCTATAAGTGTTAACATACTTAACACTCATACTTAACACTCCATTATTAATCCTGAAAGTCTGTCCATTTGCCTTATTGCTCTCTTAATCTAATCTCTACTTTTAATCTAACCTCTCCTACCTACACTATATATTTTATGTCATAGAGAATTATGTTTTGAAAGTCTAGCAATTCTGATGATTAAGTCTATGAAGTTGTGTTTAAATCTTAAAGAACTCTGTTACCGTGTGTTGATCATCTACTTCTGTAACAGTTTTGTTTTTGCTTTGGTTGTTGGCTGAGCTAGGTCTTCACTGTAGCACACGGGCTTTCTTTAATTGTGTGAAGGGGGCCTACTCTCTAGTTGCAGTGTGTGGGCTTCTTATTATGGTGGCTTCTCTTGTTGTTGAGCCCAGACTCTGGGTGTGCAGGCTTCAGCAGTTATGGTGCCTGGGCTCAGAAGTTGTAGGCTCTAGAGCATGGGCTCAGTAGTTATGGCACATGGGCTTAGCTGGCAGCACTGCATGTGAAATCTTCTCAGACCAAGAATCGAACCCATGTGCCCTGCATTGGCAGGTAGCTTTTTAACCACTAGACCACCACGGAAGTTCTGTAAATGTTTTAAACATTTAATCTGTATTGGTTGAGGGAAATAACATTGAAAATAATAACAGTGCTTGCACCCCTTCCCTACTTAGCTTGGAATTTCAACAGCTATCCTTATTGCCAGCCTCTTAAAGTCCCCATTCAGTTTAGTTCAGTTCAGTCACTCAGTCGTGTCTGACTCTTTGTGACCCCATGAACCACAGCACACCAGGCCTCCCTGTCCATCACCAACTCCCAGAGTCCACCCAAACCTATGTCCATTGAATTGGTGATACCATCCAGCCATCTCATCCTCTGTTGTCCCCTTCTCCGCCTGCCCTCAATCTTTCCCAGCATCAGGGTCTTTTCCAATGAGTCAGCTCTTCGCATGAGGTGGCCAAAGTATTGGAGTTTCAGCTTCAACCTCAGTCCTTCCAATGAACAGCCAGGACTGATTTCCTTTAGGATGGACTGGTTGGATCTCCTTGCAGTCCAAGGGACTCTGAAGAGTCTTGTCCAACACCACAGTTCAAAAGCGTCAATTCTTTGGCACTCAGCTTTCTTTATAGCCCAACTCTCACATCCAATACATGACCACTGGAAAAACCTAAAAGACGATGCTGTGAAAGTGCTGCGCTCAATATGTCAGCAAATTTGGAAAACTCAGCAGTGGCCACAGGACTGGAAATGGTCAGTTTTCATTCCAATCCCTAAGAAAGGCAATGCCAAAGAATGCTCAAACTACCGCACAATTGCATTCATCTCACACGCTAATAAAGCAATGCTCAAAATTCTCCAATATGTGAACTGTGAACTTCCAGATGTTCAAGCTGGTTTTAAAAATGGCAGAGGAACCAGAGATCAAATTGCCAACAATCAGCTGGATCATGGAAAAAGCAAGACAGTTCCAGAAAAACATCTATTTCTGCTTTATTGACTGTGCCAAAGCCTTTGACTGTGTGGATCACAGTAAACTGTGGAAAATTCTGAAAGAGATGGGAATACCAGAGCAGCTGACCTGCCTCTTGAGAAACCTATATGCAGGTCAGGAGGCAACAGTTAGAACTGGACATGGAACAACAGACTGGTTCCAAATAGGAAAAGGAGTATGTCAAGGCTGTATATTGTCACCCTGCTTGTTTAACTTATATGCAGAGTACATCATGAGAAACACTGGGCTGGAAGAAGCACAAGCTGGAATCAGGATTGCAGGGAGAAATATCAATAACCTCAGATATGCAGATGACACCACCCTTCTGGCAGAAAGTTAAGAGGAACTAAAGAGCCTCTTGATGAAAGCGAAAGAGGAGAGTGAAAAAATTGGCTTAAAACTCAACATTCAGAAAACAAAGATCATGGCATCCAGTCCCATCACTTCATGGCATATAGATGGGGAAACAGTGGAAACAGTGTCAGACTTAATTTTGAGGGGCTCCAAAATCACTGCAGATGGTGATTGCAGCCATGAAATTAAAAGACACTTACTCCTTGGAAGGAAAGTTATGACCAACCTAGACAGCATATTAAAAAACAGAGACATTACTTTGACAACAAAGGTCCGTCTAGTCAAGGCTATGTTTTTTCCAGTAGTCAAAGTCGCCATTAAAAAATAACAAAAAAAATTGCCCAACTAAAATAGGAGTTACCTGATGAAGCTTTGAGTTCCTGTTGCCATGACCACTAGGGTAATGGACTCCAGCTTGTGAGTTGAACCTTGCCCCAAGCCAAAATCAGGTGACCCAGCATAAGTGGAGCAGAAAGCTGCTCACTTTCTTATCCACCTGTTGCTACAACACAAGAAAGTTAAAAGTGAGTTGTATAGTGTGAAAACACCGGAAGGGTCCAGGGCAGTTGAAAAACTAGCACACAACTGGGCTGGATTAAAAGCACTAGGTGTCCACATCCAAAGATGATGATCCTACTCTCCTCCTCTGGCTTGGAGCTTGATTTCTAGCTCAGGGTGCCATTCATTAGGGGGAAAACATTATAGGGGAAAATAATTTTGATAATGATAATGAAGATATTAAGTAATAAAACTTAGATTACTTGTAATAGGCCATGTGGCATTCCAAAAGCTTCTACACATACTAATTCATGAATCCTCTCAACAATCCTCTCAGGTGATAAACCAAAAGCACAGTGAGAGGCTGTTACTTACTCATGGTCATACAAGCAGAAATTGGCAGGGCCTTGTTGTAAAGCCCTTAAATTTGGGGCAGGATGAAGACCTTTTCTTATAGTAATAGTGTTATCCTACATAATACAGAGGATCAGGGAAGACTCTTGAGGAGGTGACTTTTCAACTAAGATGTGTAAGATTATCTAACAAAACAGAAATAAAGTTAGGGATGTAGGAAACAAAATTTACGGTAACCAGGGGGTAAGAGGGTGGCGGATAAATGGAAAGATTGGGATTGACATATACACACTACTACATATAAAATAATAAGGACCTACTGTAGCACAGAGAACTCTACTCAATACTCTGTAATGGCTATTTAGGAAAAGAACGAGTGGATAGATTGTGTGTGTGTATAACTGATTCACTTTGCTATATACCTAAAACATTGAAAATCAACTATACTCCAATAAAACATTTTTAAGTTAAAAGCAAAAGAAATCAGACAAAAGGGGAAGGGATGGAATTGCGAGACTGTTTTAAGCACGGGGGCCAACGAGTGGAAAAATCGTTGAGGCAGGAGCGTTCGTAGTGCATTTGGTAATTTAAAAGGCAGAGTGACTGGAGCACAGTGAGGTAGAGAGGGGCCAGGAAGCTTGAGCAGGAGGCGGGGGCAAGACCATTGTATTTTCTTAAGCACTTTGGGAAATAGCACTTAGGCAGATATTATCTTATTATATAGTCATTAGATTCCAGACCCTAAAACGTGTTTCAAAGACCGTCTATAAATATAGGTTGACTGAATGAATGAACTCCTGCATTTAAATAACTTATATAATGGTTTTATGCTACCTTAGTTGCTACAGAATCATTAAAATGAATGTGTCAGGGGCACATAAAACTGCACAGAGACAAGTTGTCTTTTTTTTTCCCCTTTAAAATAAGCCAAAGAATAAAACTGAATCCAATTAGCGCTTCACTGGCAAGCACTGCGCGCAAGCCACTTGCCAGGGTCGCGAAACTAGAAGACCCTCTAGCAAGAGAACCCCCTTTGCGCTTGCTCAGTCCGGGGCTGCTCAACCAGAGGGCGGGTTCCTAGGAAAAGGAAATGGTCGCTGCGCCTGCGTCGCTCCTTCTGGGTCCTAGGCTGGCTGCGCAGGCGCACAGGGGCCATTTTTGACCGTAAACATCCTGCCGATTTGAACCGAGGATTTGGGCGGCAGGAAGAGCCGCGGCGTAACGGCAGCCATCTTGTTTGTTTGAGTGAATCGGAAAAGGAGGCGGCGGCTGTGGCGGCAGCGGGAGCTGCTGCGAAGCTACACCGCACTAGGGCTCCCCTCCCTTTCCCCGCCCCCTCCCCGACCCTTTTCCCCTCCCCAGGCCACCCAGCCCGCCCAACTCCCGGCGGAGAGCAAGGTAAGATAGACGGCCGGCCCCTTCTTTTGCTCCAGCTCCCCCCCCCACCCCGATCCCCGCCGTCTTGCCGTCGGGGAGCCGGACTCCGGTGCGGGGCGGGAGGGCGAGGAAGACCGCGGCACGGCCCGCGCCCCGAGACGGAGCCGTGCTGCCTCTCTTCTGAGCTCCGGGACGGCAGCGCCGCCCGCCCCGGGTCCCTGGGCCGGGACCCGCGCCGCCTGGGCCCGCATCGTCTCTTGTTAGCTAACAGATGGTCCAGGTCTGTTTCTAGGCCAGAGGAGCCGTTACTCGGCGGGTCCCTCGGGGAGCAGGGGAAAGCCTGGGCCGCGGAGGGCGAGGAGGAGGTTTAAACGAGCCCGCTCTCGGACCGGGCCGCCTACTCCTCGGGTGAAAATGGCTGTCTGGGAGGACGCGGGATTCGGGGCGGGAGGCGGCGACAGCTCGCGATACCAGCTCCGAGGGGCCGCAACCGTCTTTCGCGCGCGGGTGCGGGGATCGAGGACACGCGGGCCCGGAGGATGCGCCGGGCCCCCGGCCGGGGACTGCTGCTGCTCCCCCTTTCCCCGTTTTTTTTTTTTTTTTTTTTAAGGAAAATGGTTACGATGGGGATAGCAAATGTTAGACCAATAGAAAACGCGACCAAGGGAAGTTGCCTCTGATTCTTGGGAAATTAGCATAATTGGTTTTCCTCCCAGACTTTTCCTGGAGATTGAGGATACTGAATGTTGTGTTTGGGAGGGAAGTGTGTGTTTCTGACAAATAAGTGGTGTCTTTTTTTCCTCGCTGAGAAGGCTTTGAGAAGGATCTGTAATAGTTCAGGGGTGACACTGTCGAGCTGTGCTACCAGACTTCGCGACCTTCTTCAAAGAGGGAAATGCTGGAGGGTTTGGCCGCCTTTAGATTTGATAGATAGGCTACCAGCGTTCGAAAACGCGCTTGTGTTTTTAAGGGTTTCTGGTAAAGGCTAGTGTTTATCGGCTTCTCTTTGCAAGCCAAAGTTTAACATCTGCTCTCCTTACGCTGTTTATAGAGTAATCATTGAATTGCAGAAAATAAATTTCTATTTTCTTCCAATGAATGTCAATGCCAGTGAGCTGTATGATTGTGCAGAATGTTGAAGACAGATTGGGGAAGCTTTTTGAAGTTGTAGGGTCATTAAATTTCTTTGCTTAATTGTTGGAGGCTGCTAATCAATTACTTTTAAAAAGACGTTGATGGGGACCTGTGCCATATCCAGTGATTAAATTATTTAAGAGTTTGCAGATGAGATGACAGTAGTGAATAACTCAGTGGACTTTGTGCTTTTTTATATACAAGTCAATTATGCTGGTAGCGCATAATCTTTACCATTTTTGTGTTTAGAGGCAACACATTACTGCACTCTAGAATTAACTTCTTGAGGATGAGATTCTCCTGGTGAGTTTCCCATTTATTGGAACACAAAGATTATGAGTTTTCTCTTTTATAATTTGGTACAGAAAGGAAAGTTCTTGATATTGAAAATGAAGGTTTTATGTTTAAGTGTTGTGTTATCAGAGTTGTTAGGCATGTTCTTGATAACTTCTGTATACTTTGGAGGAGATTTTTTTCTCAGAGTAACTGCGTCTGTAAAGGCATTGTGTTGGGTATGATGTTTTATTTAATTCTCAAAATCCTGTTTAGGAAACATCCCCATTTTAGAGCTGAGAAGGCTGAGACTCACATGTTAAATCGCTTTCAACAGTTACAGAACTGCTAAGGAGGGAGCTGAACTTGAACCTAGGACTATCTGGTTGTAAAACGCTCCTTCAAAGAACTTTAGTATCAAAAGGGACGCAGCTCTAATGTGTAGCATTGCAAATACCTTTTGTTCTGGAGACCCTCCCCCCAAACACCCCGCAGAAGACAGTTCCATTCTTACCTGAGTTAGATGTTGATGTTTTCCAAGGTTAGTAATCACTGAATTTCCACCTTCCAGTTTTTAATGGTTAGGAAAAATGAACACCACAGAATAACCAGCCTAATTCACTAGTTACTGGGAAAGCACTCCCAATAGAATTGTTTTTACTTTGAATAGGTGACATTTGTGTATGCTTTAAGTTAAAAAAAAAAGCCCGGCAGTGCAGAAGGGTAGGCCTTACTTTCTCACTGGACCTACTTTTCAAAGGTGACCAGTTTCATCAGTTCTGTTTTCACTCTGCAGATATTTTATGCTCGTGCAAGTGCATGTTAACATACATGTATAGAGAGAATTCTCTTTTTCAATACTTTATCATTGTTTTGAGAGTGCATTGAATTCTATTGCCTGATTGTATTTATTTGCTTAAAATCATTTCTTAGGGGCTGCTGCTGCTAAGTCGTTTCAGTCCTGTCCGACTCTGTGCGATCCCATAAACAGCAGCCCACCAGGCTCCCCCGTCCCTGGGATTCTCCAGGCAAGAACACTGGAGTGGGTTGCCATTTCCTTCTCCAGTGCGTGAAAGGGAAGTCGCTCAGTTGTGTCCGACTCTTAGGCCCCCTGGACTGCAGCCTAGCACGCTCTGCTGTCCATGGGATTTTCCAGTCAAGAGTACTGGAGTGGGGTGCCATTGCTTTCTCCGTCTTAGGGGCTAGGTAGTTTTTTTTCTAATACTTTGTTGTAGTCGAGCTGGCAAGGCAACAAAACATTTAGTTAGAGCTCTGTGAGCTCTGAAGTTCAAGTTGCATTTGCATTGAATACTGGTGACCTTTGCCAAGTTCCTTATACCTCTCCTTTGCTTTCTTGGTCTATAAAATGGGCCAGTATTTATCTTCTAAGACTGTCATGAAGAGGATGGACACATAAAATCCTTAGAGCTTAGTAAGTCTTAATTTTTGATCTGTCATTATTATACGTCCTCAAGTATACCTTTGGCTTATTAACAGAAGCCCAGTTTCTGGCTGGAGAGTATAAAATTTTGCCAAATTGCCTTTCAAAGAGGGCATACCAATTTATACAACCACTATCTTGCCCTGCTTTCTAACAGATGAGTGAAATATTAGAATGATTTAACATCATTGTAGAAACATGAGCTGTAATTTGACTTTGGTTTTTCTGAAATATCTTAAAGAAATTGCCATTTTTTGCGTTCCTGAATATGTTCCTAAATACTAGTCTGCCATTTCGTATCAGATTTTTTAAATTACTTTTTAGGATCAGTTTTAAAAAGTTGCTGCTTTAGAAAAAAATTGAGAAATTATGAAATTGGTAAGCTATGTTTCTGGTAAGCAGAAATGTAGGCTTTCTGCTAAGATCTATTGTAAAGGAGTTCCAAAATTTAGAATCTTGAGAACTTTTAATCAACCTTTTTTTGTGGGGGTGGGGGGCAGGCTAAAGGTTTGGTATCAGTAAGGGAAAGAAATGCTGCAAAAGGCGAGGATGATCAAATTTTACTCTTATCTAGATATAAGCCAGTAGTTGATCACCACTGTCCATCAGGCTTCCTTTAGTTATTAAGGTGATTTCCTGTTGCTAATTGTTTCCCAGATTTAATTTTAGCACCACTCTGCTTTAGTTACTCCCCATCCAATGCCAAGAAAGCATCTGTTTAGGAATCTCTGTCTGGACATAGCTGGGATATTTTAAGCATGGAACTCTTAACCAGCAGCTGAAGTGCTGGCCGTGAGCTACTGACACCTGTTGAGACATGCCAGTTTCAATTTCTAAAATTTCCAAAATTTTTTACATGTATCAATTATGAGCTCACTTGGTGTATTTCATTTCCATTTTCATTAAATACATATTTAGTATTTGACTGCAGCAGAGTCTTGTAGGAGCTAAATAGTAAGAGTTCTTTTAACTTATTTGGAACATGACTTCTGTAGTAAAACTTGGGGCTTATTGTGCGTCACCGCCTTGATTTCTAAGTCAGTGTTTTTAGTAACATTTCAAAGCCATATTGGATTTCTGCACAATCCTGTGGATTATATTTATAATGCTATAGAGGCAGTCTGATTTTTATACTAACAGACTTTAAGGCTTGAAGTAGAAGTGCTACAACATAGGAGGCTCTTCTTGATTATGGGAAGCATATTTTGATTTACTAGGGTATAAGGTACACTTGAGGTGCTGTTTTTCTGTTTTTTGATGGCAGGGGGAGGTTTAGTCCTTTTACTTTAGAGTGACCTGAATTCTTCTTTAGTTCTTTTCTTAACTCCACATGTGCAAGAAAAACTTCACAACTTTAGGCAGTTGATGAAGCCTATTTTTTCCTTTTGAAAAATTTTTCCTGGTGTGAATTAATGATCCCCTGAAAGCATCTGGTTCAGAGAATGAAAATTCCATCAAGTTATTGGCATCAAGATGAGGCAAACCTGACCTTATTACTCTTGTACCACCGCTCTCCCAAACATTTTTGACAGGTGTGAAATCTCTTGCCTGGAATATGTTTAGTATATATGTATTTTCTGTACCATACTGGAAAGAATGAGCAGTTTTTAATTGAAAATACAGTAAGCAAAGTTCTTATTTAAAGTTAGGGTCCCTTTATGAAAGCATGAAAATTCAAATTGACTTAGTCTGGATCTTTTTTTCTTAAGCTAATTCAAAAGGAAATTTTGCATTCCCAGTAGCCATTTATGAGATATGCGGCTTCTCTGTACCCTCACCAGCATGAGCTGTTGCCGTTATTTTTTATTTTAGCTCTTACGAGAGGTGTGCAGTGATATCTCATTGAGTCTTAATTTGCATTTTCTTAACCAGCAGTGCTGAGCATCTTGTTCTTAATTTGCCTTCAGTATATTCTCTTCCTTGAAATACCCGCCCTTTTCTAGTTGGATTATTTTTTTAAACTCTTTAGTTTTGGGAGTTCTTTATATTCTGGATCCAGGTCCTTTTCAGATATGTGGCTTGCACATATGTTTTTTCATTTTCTGTCTTGTCTTTGCATCCTCAGTGGGTTCCTTCATAATAGGTTCTTCCCCTTTATGGGACATGTTTTTGGTGTGATGTCTAAAAATTCTTACAAAGCTTCAGGTGTTAAAGGTGTTTTCTTGTGGTTTTTTTTCCCCCTTAAAATTTTATAGTTCTCTATTTAAGTCTAATTTAAATTTTATATAATGTGTGAGATTTGGGTTGAGGGTTTTGTGTTTTTGTTGTTGTTTGTTTTGCCTGTGGGGTGATACCTAATCACTGAAGTGTCATTTGTCAAAAAAACTAGTAGACTACCTCCCTCCTTTGAATTCTGCATCTTTGTGAAAAATCAGTTGGAGTTAATTGTGTGGATATATTACTGTGTTCTCTACTCTGTTCCATTGATTTGTGTGTCTTTCTGGTCACACAGTAATTGACTATTATACCTCTAAAATAAGTCTTAAAATTGGGTAGAATGAGTCTTTACAGTTTTTGTTTTTCAAATTAGTTTTAGTTATTCTAGGTCTTTTGCCTCTCCTTACGAATTTTAGAAAAATCTTGTCGGTAGCTTATTTTAAAAAGCCTCATTAGAATTTTGATAGCAGCAGTGTTAAAGTTTCTTTAAAAATTAAAGGGATATTTATTGTGCTGTCCAGTCACAGCTCAGACTGTCTGTCTTAGAAAGTGAAAACTTATATTCACCAAAAGTCTGTATACACAAGTGTTTATAGCAGCTTTATTTGAAATAGTCGAAAAACTTAGAAACAACCAGATGTCCTTCAATAGGTAAAATGGCTAAGCAAACTGTGGTACCATACCCATCCCAGGGAATGCTGCTCAGCGTCGAAAGGGAACAAACTATTAATACATGCACCAAACAACTTGATAGATTTTTTAACCTGATGCTGAATCCAAAAAGCTATTCCAAAGTCAGATACTGTATGATTCCATTTTTGTAACATTCTAAAAATGATAAAGTTTAAAGAAAATTTAGTGTTTGGCCAGAACTTAGGAATGGTAGGGAGCAAGGGATAGGTGTGAAGTAAGTTTTAAAATTTTACTTACTTTTCATGCTTTCTGTAGAGGTATGACTTACCTTTTTCCAGTTACGGACATTTTAGAAAAAAATAGAAATTCATTTGGTGAAAGATTTTTAAAAATCTGTGGAAAAGAAAAACTACATGGTATAAGGGAAATGACCGTTTGACACAGTTAGTGTGTTCCCTAAGCAAGAGTATTTCAGGCTGTTTTTTTGCTTTAGGTATTTATACATTAGATTACTAAAAGGAAAATAACATACTTGTATTTCTACTAAGAATATTTCAGTCATGATGAATTGTATACTGTATCATTGTTTTAGATTTAGTATTTAAATATAAGAGGGCAAGTGCTTTCCAGATTCCTGAGTTGAGAAAACTTAGATAATGCTTCTTTTTAAGGCTCAGCTTTTCTAAACTACTCACTTGTAAAATGGGGCCAACCCACTTACTTATCAACTTGGTGAAATGTAAAATGCTTGACATGAGGTAGCAATTATTGTATAATGCATTTGGCTGAGAATCTCATTTTTAAATGGGGTTCTAAAATGAAAATTTCCTCATTGATTAATATCTGTGCTTGAGTGTTTTTTTTCCTGGACTTTTTTTTCTTATCATGAGGAATAAATTTTCTAACTTTTGGCCAAAAGCAAACTTCTTACTTTCACAGTTAGTAATCTGGTTTGGAATAGAATTAACACTGGATGCAACTTCAAAAAGAGTAGGTTTTCTGATGACAATTTTTACTTAAAGTGAAAAAACATACTAGCACTTCTATTATAAGATGACAGTGTGGCATGAAAGTGATCTGACCTTTGTCCCCTTTTCACCTTAGTATGGGAGGAGCAGTCTTTTTCTTAATGCTATCAAAATTAAACAATAGGGGTTTCTTTCTTTTAATTTATACTCTACATCACTTGAGCCTTTCATACATAGTTCTCAGATTTAAAAGGAAACTTTTCAGATTTTTTGTGAAAGTCGCTCAGTCGTGTCACTTTGAGACTCCATTATACAGTCCATGGAATTCTCCAGGCCAGAATACTGGAGTGGGTATCCTTTCCCTTCTCCAGGGGATCTTCCCAACCCAGGGATTGAACCCGGGTCGGATTCTTTACCAGCTGAGCCACAAGGGAAGCCCAAGAACACTGGAGTGGGTAGCCTATCCCTTCTCCAGCAGATCTTCCCGACCCAGGAATCAAACCGGGGTCTCCTGCATGGTAGGTGGATTCCTTCCCAGCTGAGCTGTCAGGGAAGCCCGATTTCTTGTACATCTTGATAATTCAGTTCTCATGTGGCATTTATATTAATTTTTCTTCCCCCTCAGGTTTCCTCCTGTTTCATAGTCAACCAGAACAATGTTCTACGCACATTTTGTCCTCAGTAAAAGAGGGCCGCTGGCCAAAATTTGGCTTGCGGCCCACTGGGATAAGAAGCTAACCAAAGCCCATGTGTTTGAGTGTAATTTAGAGAGCAGTGTGGAGAGTATCATCTCACCAAAGGTATGTTTGATGTTGATATTTTTATTCACTTTGTTGATTGTTCACTGATGTGTGAAATGGAATTCTATAAAAATGATTTATTAGGCAGGCATCTGTGTATATTGGGGGTAAAGAAAATCCATAGATTACCCAGAGTTTGAATTTGATACTTTCTTCTCTAAAAATTCTGTGGTGAATACAAAGATAATTTTCATTTGCCTCTTTTAATGACAGATAAGGATGGTCTAGCAGTACCCAAATATTTTATATTTGACTTTCTAGATGTTTTTGTACTAAATATGTGTCTAGGTGTTCTTGATTGAGTAATTTATAGAATTTATATAAAGTTATCAAAATAAGGACCCATCATTTGGAAAATGTTACAGGGGCCAGATCTAACTACTTTATCCATATGGTGAACAGTGTCCAGAACACTTGCTCCACCTCAGCTTCACCGGCCTGCTTGCTATTTCTTGAAGATACCAACCTTTTCCCATCATAGAACTTTTGTACTTGGCCATGCCCTTTCCCTGAATACTTAATCACTGTGTGCCCCTAGAATGGAAGGCTTGGGAATGTCCTAACCTTATCTGCCTTGTTTGCTGCTCTGTTTCTAGAGATTTTCTTGATATCCTCTGAAACTTCTGACGCAGTGGTTTCCACCCTTGGATTTCACAAATAGTATGACTTAATACATGTTTTTTGTGTTGCCAAAGAAGGACCATTAAAACACACAGACACAAAGCTACTAACATTATTAGCATTTCATTAAGGAACAAACAGGTTGCTTTAAAAAATGTATGAAGGGCTAATCTCACAATAAAGGTATAGTCCTTGAATGTCATTTTTTATACATATATTACGTCTGTGTTTTAAAGGTCTTTTCCTTTATGTTGTATTTTTACATATGCATATACACATAAATCTACCAGTTTTCCTGTTTTTAAAGATTCCAGATCTCTGGATCAGCATTGGGAGCTACTGTTAAAACTGATAGTTAAATGAGAGTAGTTCTTCATTGCTGAAAGAGCAAGAGGATCCAGGAATGAAGCTGGGATGTAGCAGAGACTTGTTCAGAAAAGTTATGTGGAAAAATGTTTTACAGGGGAGAAGTGAAAGTTTGATTTGGAATTAGAGTACATTATAAAGTTTCTATGGAACTTCAGCCAGCTTTAGAGTTATTAATGTAGAATTTATGGTGTTAAAGATGTTTTATTATTTCTAAGACAATACTAATTAGAAAGCTTTCTGCAAATGAGAAAATAAGTGACCTTTAGTTCTACCACCTAGAAAAACCTTTAGTATTTTGGTATGCCTTCTAGACTTTCATGGGTGCATGTGTTATACATGTAATTTTCTCCCTTTTAATGAATGTATACAAAAACTGCATTGTATGTTTCATAACAAGACTGGGTTCAGGAAGAGCTCTATTCATAACTCTGCCATCGTTTTAGCAGTTGTATTGTACAGTGTCGTAGTGTCTTATGCACAGAACTTAAAATACAGAGAAAAGCCCAGAAACACACTTGACTTTAACTGAAGTGAGGTCATTTGTGTTTTCATAAATTCACTGTGGAAACACTAAGGTGTATGATTTGGGGTTGGGGGGTGGCGCTGTTGCAGACACTTCTGGGAATGTTTTGATAAATGGCGTGTGTACTGCACTGACTATAATATTCAAAAAAGCTTTGAATTCCAAAACACATTTGACTCCTAGGACTTCAGATAAAGGATAATGGACTTGTAATTTATAGTTGTGATTGTGCATGATTTATTTTACCAGCTGCATTTTTTGAAAGGAGGGAGCTAATCCATATTTTTTCCCAAATTTTCTTAATTGCTCTGGTTTTTTAATGCAGCCATTAAAAATTACAATAATACTATAGACAGAGCTTTTCCTGGATAAAGGCTCATTACAGAACAATATGCAGTTTTATGTACACATACACACACAAAAAGGAAAATTGTGTGTATGCACATATAAAAGCCTAGAAGGCATGTTAAAATATTACTAAAGATTGCTCTAAGTGGTATGATTACGAGTTTTTATTTTGCTCTTTAAAAAACAACCATTTGGTAACCGTTATTTGTAAAATCTTTTGTTCTGTGTCTTTCTTTAATGTTGATGTTTTAGGAATATGATTGTTGGAGCAGGTGATATACTTATTTTTAAGATATCTGATGCATTAACAATGTATTCTGTGGGGAAGTTGTACCAGTGTGCACTGCTGGTCAAATTGAGAAATGTTTTCTTTTTATAGGTATGCTTACTGAATTAAGTAAACGGAGAAAGGAGAAATTGCACTCTTTTCTGGAAATGGATATGTGTGGCTAATCTTTAACAAAATCCATAAGCAAATACTGAAGCTGATTTGGCTTTTTAAAAAACACATTTTTTCATAATATGTGCAGGGTACTTTGTACGCCATTAGGGACACTTATAACTTTAAAATCATTTCTAAGTCTGTTCTTAGATTTTGGATTATTGTGATCGAATGTATCACAATAGATACCTCCACAGGGTGAAATGACCTAAAAATTTCTAATGTTTGCTCTGGTTGTACAGTTCTCATGGGGAAATGTTGATTTAGTCGTTCAGAACAAGTGTCAGACAGATGGTACACTCAGAACTCCGTGCCTTCCCCCACTCTGGTTGGAACGGTCCCTCTTAGCCCCTGTAGAGCTGTTCTTGTATGTATATAGCCTGTGTTCTTGATCATACCTACATGCTTAATAATGAGCAAGCTCAGCAGCAAAAATTCCACTCCTCATTTTACCTCCTTCTAGACTAAATTATGAACCAAACTAATCTAGAAAGAAAGAAAGCCTTAGCCCAAACACCACATTTTTTTAAACTATTATCTTCATTTGTAAGTAATTTACTTTGAGGTGATACTGATTTATAACATTATAGAATAGATTTTGTATTTCTACTTTTGTATCCCGTGCACCGAGCTCACCACCTAAAGTTTTGTTTCCATCCACTCCCATAGAGCTGATCCCTCTGCCCCTTTGCCTCTCCCCTGTCCCCTTCTTCTAAGGTAACCACTACTCTGTTTTCTGTATACCACCTTCTAAAAGTTGCTAATTCTGGACAAGATAATGGCATACCATGGTTGAGTTTTTTGCCTCCTTTTTTCTCACATGAAGGGTTAGGCCTAGTCATTATTAATTTCAAATTTCCTAAGACAAGCCATAAAGGGAGAGTCTCATTTTTCAATTAAGAGCAGTGTTTTAATTGGGTAAGAGATTCAGCATCGGATGTGTCTTAGATTTAGTCAGAAATTTATTACAGTTTTAAATAAGAATTTATAACTCTTAAGGGACTGGATCTGATAGAGTGCCTGATGAACCATGGATGGAGGTTCATGACATTGTATAGGAGACAGGGATCAAGACCATCCCCATGGAAAAGAAACGCAAAAAAGCACAATGGCTGTCTTTTAACAGTAGATGTTCAGTTTGTTAGTGGAGTCCATCCGTTCAGTTCAGTCGCTCAGTCGTGTCCGACTCTTTGCGACCCCATGAATCGCAGCACGCCAGGCCTCCCTGTCCATCACCAACTTCTGAAGTTCACTCAGACTCATGTCCATCGAGTCGGTGATGGTCATCAAGGCATTTCATCCTCGGTCGTCCCCTTCTCCTCCTGCCCCCAATCCCTCCCAGCATCAGTCTTTTCCAGTGACTTGACTCTTTGCATGAGGTGGCCAAAGTATTGGAGTTGCAGCTTTAGCATCATTCCTTCCAAAGAACACCCAGAACTCCTCTCCTTTAGGATGGACTGGTTGGATCTCCTTGGAGTCCAAGGGACTCTGAAGAGTTTTCTCCAACACCACAGTTCAAAAGCATCAATTCTTCAGCACTCAGCTTTCTTCACAGTCCAACTCTCACATCCATACGTGACCACTGGAAAAACAATAGCCTTGACTAGATGGACCTTTGTTGGTAAAGTAATGTCTCTGCTTTTGAATATGCTCTCTAGGTTGGTCATAACTTCGCTTCCAGGGAGTAAGCATCTTTTAATTTCATGGCTGCAGTCACCATCTGCAGCGATTTTGGAGCCCCCAAAATAAAGTCTGACACTGTTTCCACTGTTTCCCCATCTATTTCCTATGAAGTGATGGGACCCCAGTCTATACTCGCCCCATAAACACTGGTCAAGACGCACCTCGATAAAATACAGGCCGAGGAGTGTGATTTCTTGTTAAAAAAAAAAAAAAGTACTGTTATCCTTTATCGGTTAGTATGCTTTCCAGTCAGGTAATAAAAACTAAAAGTGGCTTAGAGAGGAAATTAGCGGTCTTGTTTAACTAGAAGTTTTAGAAGTAGGAAGATCTAGGATTGATTCAGCAGTTCAAACATGTCATCCAAGGACTCACCTAGACTCACCTTTCTTAGTTTGTTGGCTGCTTGTCCTTGTCCTCATGCTTATGCCCTGTGGTTACAGGGCCACTGCAAGCAGCTGTAAGCTCCACCTACTCAAAGTGCAGGAGGGGAGAAGGAAGAGAGTGTTTTTTTGTGGAGATTTTTGTTTTGTTTTTTTAATTGGGAAAATCTCAGAATTCTCTGACCTACTTAATACGCCTTGTTAGTTGAACTAAGTTATATGCCCACTCAGAAACAAGCATCAGCAGAGATGAACAAGACCATCATCTTTCAAGTCTGGGGATGTTCACTTCCCACACAGAATCAGAGTTCAGTTAATTGGCAGGGAGCAGTGACCCTGGATTGGCATCCAAAAGTGTTACAACTTAGTGTGCTAATGATAGCACTTCATGGGTTGCCTTAATACTTGCTTAATATGTACATTCACATCCATGTTCATTCATGGATTTCTGTCAGTCTGTTCTTCGGCTATACTCAGGAAATTTACAGGTGAGAAAAAATATACATGATTATGCTGCTGCTGCTAAGTCGCTTCAGGCGTGTCCAACTCTGTACGGACCCCATAGACAGCAGCCCACCAGGCTCCCCCATCCCTGGGATTCTCCAGGCAAGAACACTGGAGTGGGTTGCCATTTCCTTCTCCAGTGCATGAAAGGGAAAGTGAAGTCGCTCAGTCGTGATTATGAGGTAACTTCAAATAAATGGTTAAAAGTATGAAGAGATATAAACTGCCTATAAATTGCACAACATACAGGCTTTGAAATTTTCTCTAAAACCAGAACATTACTATATAAATTAATGTTAATTCGCAGGTGAAGATGGCACTCCGAACGTCAGGACATCTCTTACTGGGAGTAGTTCGAATCTATCACAGAAAAGCCAAATACCTCCTGGCAGATTGTAATGAGGCATTCATTAAGATAAAGATGGCTTTTCGGCCAGGTATTGTTGACTTTTTTTGTTTTAACTTTGAAGTTTACTGTGTTGAGGGTGAAAAACTGCTAAGCATGTATTTCTAGATGGGCATAGTTTAATTGCAGTACAAGGAGCCCTTCAAAACTGGGCAAAGCTTGGAGAGGCAGTGTTTCAAGGAAGATAGCCCATTTCAGTTTTGTTCTGTGGATGGAACTATGGCAGACCTTTTTTGTTATTCCTTTGGAGCTACCCTTTTAACTCCTTTTTCAGCAGTCATCAGAGATTGAAGTGTTGAAAACTCATTGTTCTATGTTTTAAAAAATACAATTCAGAAAAAAAATCTTAAAATTTTAATGTCTTAAAATCAAATTCACTTTTAACTGAAGTTGTTAAAACTTTATTAAATGTTCTCTATATTTCCTTGTTGTTTTGTTTTAAGTAATAGTTGATTTCTAAAACTGAATCCTTAGAACCAAACTTCCATCTGCATAGATAATTACAATTGTATAATTTTTTTTAAATTTTGATGAAATTTTATTCTGATTAAAATAATCTCAGTGTGTAGGAGAGCTGCTTTATACTGTTAATTTCTACTGATGTATTCTTCTATTTCAAATTATTGTAACATGAATAGTGAAATCTTTGAGATTCTAAGATTTGATTAAAAGTAAAATGCTTAGGCAGAGGACATGATACTTGATTGTTTTCTACTTTGTGGCTACTAAGCGTATTTTGCTAAAATAACATTTTGTTTCTTTTTATCTTAAATCAATGTATGTTTATTATAGACCACTTTAAAATATAGGGGAAAATGTAAAGAAAATAAAAAATAATTCAGTCCCACTTTTCTAAAATAATTCCTCTTAACGTTTGGGATACTCTTGCAGTCATTCCTTTTCCTCATAAATTTCATGCTTATATAGAAAGCTATTACTAATACTTATTTGTTGCTATGTCCTTTTATTAAAGATTTCTCAGTTTAATTCATAATTAGTGCTTTGACCTTTTTCTTGTGATTCAAGTAGTGTGAATTATGATTCTAGAAAAACCTAAAGTACTTGTGCTTCAGTGGTACTGAAGCAACCCTCCTGGTATCTAACCTTAGGAAATTAAACTAACATTTTACCTTCCTTGACCCCTTGATAATCTTTGGTATAGCCAGGGCTTGAAGCTTATTGTTACTTTTCCAGGTGTTGTTGACCTGCCTGAGGAAAATCGAGAAGCTGCGTACAATGCCATTACTTTACCTGAAGAATTTCATGATTTTGATCAGCCACTGCCTGACTTAGAGTATGTCTCTCTCTCTTCTTTTTTTTAAATTATTGACTTGGTGTACCAAAAAACATTACTGGCTTACCAGATACATAGCTTTCTTGGGGTGTTTTGACATTGAGTTAACATGTAGCCAGAATGCACATGCTGTATTTATGATAGTATATAAATATGAAACATATAACTAGGAAGTGTTTCTTCTGTAAGAAAACCATGTAAACGGTGTCAGCTTTACCACTGCTAAGGAGAATTTGATTTGCTTAGGCCATTATGTAAATTGAACAGCTGTCTAGCTGTTTGCTTTACATGAGGATATCAATAAACTTGAACTGTAGCTTCATGATTTTTTTCCAGAGGTATTTACTAACGTCTTCTAGCATTTTATCATCTTGACCAAGCTATACTCAGCCACAAGTTTTTTTCTTTTCTTTTTTTAATAAACATGTGAGATAACTTTATACAAAGAGCGAGTGAAGGTCACTGTCACAACACACATTTGAGAACAGAAAGTTGTACAGAGATGGCCACTGTAACCGCACGCTTTGCTGAGTTGTCTGCCTCTTCTCAAGTCTTCAGAAGCCAGGTCTCATGACCGTGACAGGGAATGCGACTGTGACCAAGTGATTAAGTAGCACAATTAACCAAGAAACCCTCTACATCAAGCCCCATTTATTTTTTAACTTTTTTTTTTTTTTGGCTTTTTAAAAAAACAATCTGTGGCTTAAATGTAAATTTATTACTTAGTTTGAATTTATTGTGTTAATTAGTGCTCAGCACTATTTGACTGCTTTACTTTTTCTCTTTATACTTTGGTGTTTTTTTTTGTTTTTGGTTTTCTTAATTTTTATGGTGGAATTTTTCCTTTTTAACACAGCTAAAAAGTAAGAGCAATTAGTATTATGAACTCCAGGTACTGATCATCCAGTTTCTTTCATTATCAGTACATTTTTATATAATTTGTTTTATATAATGTGTACAGATGACCCTTAACACCAGTTTCACCTGTAAGGGTCTGCTTATATGCAGGTGTTTTTTTTCCCCCACTAAATGCATGCTGCCACTATCACCCAATCTGAGGTTGGTTCATATTAAACAAAGTTCCAGAAAAGGCAGTTAATGTCAGTGTTCACATAGCCTATGAATTGCAGGGCCCTGATGAAAACCCATGGTTCTCTAACCCAGGCATCTCTAAGTTCTTCCTCTGTGTATACCATGTTGCTTTATGTAGTGATTTCAGCATACTATATTTTGCTCACTGGTCATTAACATTTTTAAGATTTAAACACAAATGAAATTTGCTTCTAAATCATTTAGATTCTTGGATTGTATTTATTTAATGTCAAATATTTAGGCTCCATAGGTTGTGTGTTTGCTTTTCTCCCCCCTTATAGAATAGAATTTGAGATATGTTTTCCCTTATAAAACAATACAGTGAGAATTGAGACTGAAGTGTTTTGGGAATTCTTTTATAGTGACATCGATGTGGCCCAGCAGTTCAGCCTGAACCAGAGTAGAGTGGAAGAGATAACCATGAGAGAAGAAGTTGGAAACATCAGTATTCTACAAGAAAATGACTTCGGTAACAGAGAAGGAGATCATTAGCCACTAGCTGTAATGTTAAATTATGTCACTAGACATATTTAGGATAACCTAAATTTGGATCTTATTTGAATTTTCTGATCACGCCTCAGAATTGGTTTATGCAATGTAGATGCTGAAGATTTAAAGTTTAAACCAGATGTTTCAATATTCAAAGATACATAAGACTTTATTAGGCAAATACAGCATTATAATTAAATCATAAGGCATTTTCTTTTCTGTCAGCAGTATTTTTAACTTTTTTTGTTAATGACTGACTAAAATTTGTTTAGGTGACTTTGGAATGGATGATCGTGAGATAATGAGAGAAGGCAGCGCTTTCGAGGATGATGACATGTTAGCAAGCACTGGTGCTTCTAATCTCCTATTAGAGCCTGAGCAGAGCACCAGCAATCTTAATGAGAAAATTAACCATTTAGAATATGAAGACCAATATAAGGATGACAATTTTGGAGAAGGAAATGATGGTGGTATATTAGGTGAGTCACTACACGATGATAAATTCTTTATTTACTTGCAGTGTTTTAGAGTGGCTGCTAATTCTCAGTCTTGAGCATCTCTCTAGGTATATATGTGTGAATCGTGACCAGTTGGTTCAGTTGAAGTTTTCTGTAAGCCTGTAACCTTAAAATGTTAGCAATACCTAATTTTGTTTATAAGTGCTTGTCTTGGAATTTTAAGTTTTACTAATTCTTCAGGCTTCTCTATTTGTGTCTGTTAAGTTTTAAAATTAAGAAAGAGACTTTTTTCCCATGTGTGGAAGTATTTAATACTTCCATATACTACCATGAAGAGAACAGATGCATATTGAATACAGATTTAAATTTAAAAAATTTAATCCATTTTGACATAATTTTATTTTCCCAGTGATTGGCTATTGATCTTTCAGCATTTCTTTTCTAAACTGCAACTAAGTTACATTCCCTATTTCAGATGACAAGCTGATTAGTAATAATGATGGCGGTATCTTTGACGATCCCCCTGCCCTGTCTGAGGCGGGGGTGATGTTGCCAGAGCAGCCTGCACACGATGATATGGACGAGGATGATAACGTGTCAAGTAAGCATTTCGTGCTCAGTGATTGCATGTGATTGTATGGCATCCAAAAACATATTTCATGTAGAAGACCAAAAACTAACCATTTCAGCTTTTAATGAACTGTGAATCTGAAAAGGTGCTTATGCTTGAGTCTCTTACGTATTTAAGCCTGTGCTTTCCCTGTGTTTTGGCCAGTAGGTCAACTGGAAAGACCTTATAATTAGAAAAATGTTCTCTCTTTGGTACCAGTGGGTTTCTTTCAGTTACTCACAGGGGTTTTTTCCCTGCCATTTGTTGGATGTATAGTAAATTCCAAGCCTTTTGTGACCAGCTTTCTGTTTTTATAGTGGGTGGGCCTGATAGTCCTGATTCAGTGGATCCTGTCGAACCGTTGCCAACTATGACTGATCAGACAACGCTTGTTCCAAATGAGGAAGAAGCCTTTGCTTTGGAACCTATTGATATCACTGGTGAGCAAACACACTTTCCAGTAATCTCCTCATTTTAAATAACTTTTCTCCTTTGTCCAGCATCTATCGTAGAATCTTTAATCAATGACAATTTTAGTATCTTACAGAATGTTTTTACAAGTTGCTGTGAAATAACTTTCCAAAGGATGAAACAGGCTTCCTGCAAATATGTATCTCAGTCTTTGGGGGTTACAAAAATGCAAACAGGTCACATGTATAACAGTTTAAAAACACTGCAAGGCATTTTTCAGTAAAATAACAAGATGGACTAAATCAGTTATAGTGCTTAAATAAGAAGCACAGCAAAGTATAATTGGAGGTGCCTTTTCGGAGTAGAAGAGGCAATATGTAATTTGGATGTGAAACTTAAAAATTTCTAAATGGTTTTTGGGTACAGTGGGATGGAATAAGTTATTTACAGTGTGACTCAAGGTATTGTTATTACTTCTAAGTTAAAACAAGATTAACTTTTCGAGATTTTCTACTTAGAATCTGATCACCAAAATTGGTACATGGCTTCTGGTTTAAAAAGAGTACTTTCTGTGTAACGAACTCGATTTAGGAACTGAAAATATAAAAATGAACAAGTCTTTCCTCACGGAACTTCAGTAGTAGGGTAACCTGGGTAATTAAGTAAATTATGTACTGTATTATTGACAGATATCACAGAGATCTATAAAAGGACAAATACTGCATTGTTTAAGACAGCTGAGTTTAGCCAACTGTTACAAGAACTTGAACTTTTAATTTCAAGGAAAGGAACTCAGTAGCTGGAGGACAGGGGCTGGACAGAGGCTGTCACTGTGTAACAGCTTCTTGAATTTTGAACGATGTGCATATTTTATCTTTAAAACCAATAGAGTTATATAATGTATGACAGAATGAAATCTTGAGGAATTTATTTAATACCATGAAGAGGTTAGCAAAGTAAAATTTTTTTAATGGTCACTCACCTAATTGGCAAAACCTAGCACTTGGGTCTAACTCTGAATGAGGTGCAGTATGTTTCGTGTTTACAGTATAAAACTACATGGGCAAAAATGAATTGGTTCTTAGATTTTTTTTTTTTTTTTGGCCAATTCTGTGCTAAGTCTATACATATTCATTCAGCAAATTTTTATTGAATATTTATCATATGTCGGCTTCTATATGGTGCTTGGGAAACATCAGTTAAAATAGATTGTGTACTCATGAAAGTTTAACATTTCTTCTAGGCATGTAGAAAGGCAGAAATACAATGAGACCAAAGTTGTACAGTTCTTGCTGGCCTCTCAGAAAAATGACCTTATTTTCTTTTATCATGCCAGTCAAAGAAACAAAAGCCAAGAGGAAGCGGAAGCTCATTGTTGACAGTGTTAAAGAGTTGGATAGCAAGACAATTAGAGCCCAGCTTAGTGATTATTCTGATATTGTTACTACTTTGGATCTGGCACCACCCACCAAGAAATTGATGATGTGGAAAGAGACAGGAGGAGTGGAAAAACTCTTCTCTTTACCTGCTCAGCCTTTATGGAATAACAGACTACTGAAGGTAATAGCGTTTGCAGGATTTTAAATTTCATACAGATTTTGATCATTTTTTAAAATAAACTTTAAAACCTTCTCTTTAAATCGTTTTTGATCAGGTAATGTTCAGCCAGCCATATGGCATCTTCTGTTTTCTCCCTTAAACCACAGTATACTGAACATAAACCTGATCTGAAAGATTATGATAAGTGACACCTACATTTCTAAAAGATGTGAATGAATTTTCACTATTCTAAAAAGCCACTGGTGTTTTTAGTAATAGTTCTCTCTCCTCCACTTCCTGTGATAAATTATTAGTTCTGTTGCCTTACTGTGTACCATGGTTCAAGTCTATATTCTGTAGATGGTGCTTTCTGGCTAAAACATGGTTTGGTTCTACTTTACCCACAATACAGATTTCTGGCTTTATGAGAATTTCTTTTCATTTACAACCCCTTTTCTAGAGTTGAAATATTCTTAGAACAGATTTTTTTTTTTAATAATCGAAAGTCTCTAAAGCGGCAAGCTTTGTTAAAACTGCTGTTTTTTTGGACGCACAATCATTTGGAAAAGGTTCTTAAGTTTTTTTTGTTTGTTTGTTTTTTTGTTTTGACTTGGTGGTTTCATTGTCAGTAATTTTTCCTGAGGAGATAATTTAAAATATGGGGGAAAAAACTACTCCATGAAGATGTTAAATAATTATTATTTACAGTTAAGTTTTTCTAAAGAACTTTAAAATATTAAAAAATCTTTCAAACGTGGCATATATATGCAGACCCATATATATTTCCACTCAGTGGAATATTCAGTCATTAAAAATACTAGAAATAATAGTTAATAAAATTACCATATCATTAAGTGAAAGGGTACCATGTAAAGCTATTGGGTTGATTTCAGTTAGATTGAGTTTTAAGTGTATAAATGTGAAAATAAACTGCAGGTCAGTAAATTTAAAACTAAATCTCCAAGTTAGACAATGGATAAAAAAATTTCATCCTGAAATTTTCTAAAATTGCTGCAATGAAAATCTTACAGGACTTCAAATTATAGAATGGACTGTGAATATGCTATAACATTAAGTAGAAATCATGCTCAATTTTATGTATATATATACCAACTATTAAAACATTGTAATGTTAGTGGTAGGTTTTCATTTCTTGTGATTTGTAGTAGAGATTATATAATTGATTTTTAAATTTTTTATAGCTCTTTACACGCTGTCTTACACCACTAGTACCAGAAGATCTTCGAAAAAGGAGGAAAGGAGGAGAGGCTGATAATTTGGATGAATTCCTCAAAGAATTTGAAAATCCAGAGGTTCCCAGAGAGGACCAACAGCAGCAACATCAGCAGCGTGATGTTATCGGTCTGTTTTATTAGAATAGTTCCCTCATAAAGTTTAAGTGAACATTTGGCTTAAATTTTACCTATATATTGCCAAAGTAAAGAAACCAGGAACGAAGACGTGTACTAGAATTTTGAACAGGGAAATACGTGCTTATAGTCTCTGATTGCGTAGAGGTTTAGGACTTGGCTGAGTGCTGGTCTGCTAAAGGATTGTCCTGCCTTGGACTGGAAGTGGCATCTGTCCTTTTAAAGCTCCTTCCTACTTTGAAATGTATTGTTATAAATTGAGTAACTTTTGTGGAGGTAAAATTTTATTCTGTCTTCCTTACTAGGGAAAGTACCTATGTTGTAGCATATTAATATTAAATGGTTCTAAAGTATTGTTAAGGACTGTATGACCTAAGTCTTCTCTTCATATGACCAATTGTAGATGAGCCTATTTTGGAAGAGCCCAGCCGCCTCCAGGAGTCGATGGAGACCAGCAGAACAAACTTGGATGAGTCAGCCATGCCCCCACCACCACCTCAGGGAGTTAAACGAAAAGCGGGACAAATTGACCCAGAACCCGTGATCCCTGTAAGCACATCTCTCCATCAAAAAATGTTTGGGATGTTCAGACAGTATTTTAAGGATCCCTATTGGTAGCAAGTGTTATTTAAGGAGACCTTTTGAAGTATCTTGGTTTGGGCAGAAAATAGCAAGGAATGGATCCAGAGAGAAAGAATGGCAGCCAGGGATCTAAACACAGTGTGCCCTGAGGGGGAGTTGTTTTTAGTTTAGAAGCTTTTGGTTTTTTCTGACTCTTCTTGGATAGTCTTGCTTCAGAGTGGCCTGAACATCCTTGGCTAATATGGAATCCTTGACACTAGGTTCCAATTTTATTTTATTTCTCAAACATTAGCCCATGGTGAATCAGACAATTCTAGATAGAATAAGAAAAGCAACATAAGGAACCTGTTAAATACATTTTGAATAAAATAGAACAAGCTTCCTGCTGATAAATAACTGTTAGCAAGATGGAACATTTTCCCTCCATTTTTATTGAGATAAAATTGACATATAAATTGTATTAGTTTGGGGTGTATAGTATAATGACTTGATACATGTATATATTGTGAAATGATTACTATGATAAGTTTAGTTACTATCCATCACTTTACAGAATTAGATTTTTTTCTTGTCACACAAGATCTACTCTGAGCAATTTTCAAGTATGTAGTTATAGTTGGTTGAACCTCCTTATCCATGGATGTATACTGAGGGCTGTCTGGAATAAGTGTTCTATGTAAGATACTTGAGCATCCATGAATTTTTCTATTTAGAAGGGATCCTGAAACCAATCCCTTGCAGATACGGAGGGACAATTGTATTGTTGATTGTAATCATCATATTGTGTATTAGATCCCCCCAAACTTACTTATAACTGCAGGTGTATACTCTGACCAGCATCTACTACCTCTCATCTCCTCTACCTTCTAGCCTTCATGACCACCATTTTACTCTCTGCTTCTATGAATGTCAGCTTTTTAAGATTGCTTATATAAGTGATACAGCTGTCATAGAGGACTCATCTTTGATTTCACTTGGCATAGTGCTCTCCAGAACCATCCATGTTGTCACGAAAGGCATAATTTCTTGTGGTGAATAATAGATCTGTGTGTGTATCATATTCTCTTCATCCATTTATGTGTTGATGGACCCTTAGGTAGTTTTCATAACTTAGCTGTGAGCATGGAAGCATCTTTTCCAGATAGTAATTTCATTTCCTTTGGATAAATACCTGGAGGTGCAATTTCTAGTTTTAATTAAAGTTTTAATTTTTTGAGGAACTTCCACACTGTTTCCATAATGGCTGAGCCAATTTACATTTGCACCAGCAGTGCATGAGGGTTCCGTTTTCTCCTCATCCTTGCCAACACTTGCTGCTCTGTCTCCTCTTTTTTGGTGTTCTAACAGGTTAGTCATTCAGACAGGTGTCAGATGGTTTTTGTTTACATTGACTAATTAGAGATGTGTTGAGCACCTTTTCTTGTACCATTCGTCATCAGGTATATTGTCTTTGGAAAAATTTGTGTTCAGATCTATTGCCCATTTTCAGTTTGTTTTGCTCTTGAGCTAAGTTGAGTTGTTTATATATCTTGAATATTAGTCTCTTATCAGATAAATGATTTGCAGATATTTCCCCATTCTGTAGGTTGCCTTTTCATTTTATTGATGGTATCCTTTGTAGTGTGTTTTAGTTTGATGAAGTCCAACTTGTTTATTTTTGCTTTTATTGCCTTTGCTTTTGGTGTCAAATCCAAAAGGGTCTGTCAAGACCAATAAGTTTCTTACCAGTGTTTTCTTTTAGGAGTTTTATGGTTTCAAATCGTAGATTCAAGTCTTTAATCCATTTCATTCTTATACATGTGGCTGTCTAGTTTACCCAACACCATTTATTGAAGAGATTGTCGTCTCCTTCTTGTATACTCTTGGCTCTTCTGTGCTAAATTAATTGACCATATAGTGTAGATTTATCCCTAGGCCTCTGTTCTCTTCCAGATTCTGGTTTATTGTGTAGCAAACATTCCTGCCTATCTATAGTACAAAGTAGTTTCAGGCTATCTCATTGTCTGAAAAGTAAAGTAGCATCTTGCTACTTCATTTTAACTGGCTACCATTAAGTTCACTTCAGTGTCCTATTGTAAGTGAAAAGAAAGGTGGTCTGGTTTGAAGCTTCCCAAGCTTAAGTCTATAGAATACATTACTTTGGACAAAGGGAGACTTTTGGTTACCTTAGGCTCTTGGTTCAGCCTCCATCAAGACACTGGCAAAAGAATATTCCTTGCAAATTCTAAGAACTAGTTCTCTAAGCACCCCCTGGTGTTAAGGAGTTGTAAAAGGCTGGGCACATTTTTCTTTTTGAGTTCAGGACGGGGAGCAGATAATAGGTGGGTTGCTTTAGTACCACTCTCTGGGTAATTGTTCCCTTGTCAGTATTTTAATGTTCTCATTTGTTTCTCTTAAGTCAGAGAAAAAAATACAAGAAATGGATCCAGAAAAATAGTCTCATTTGTATTATTTGCTTCAGGAAGAGCCCGAAGGCCTATTTAGCACTCAAGCTGAGTTGCAATAACCTTAAAGCATTCTTATACAGTAATGGTTGCCTGTGCCAGGCTAATTAATGTTAGAGCCTTTTTGCATTGCCTTGGAGTCAGTGGATTCTATTTATTCCTAAAATGTTAATACAGAAAGTTTTGAGGGTTTTTTGTTAAGTGTTTGCAAATAGTAAGTATAAAAACAAAGCACCTTTGCTCTAGGATAAGACAGTGAATGGATTTTCTTTTGTAAACTAATGTTGAGATTTGTAATCAGTTTTTGATTATGAGGAAGTGTGGAGGTGTGACCCCAATATTTCTTTTCATTTTAAAAACTGCAGCAACTACATACTTAAAAGAAGCCACCTTTAAAATGTGCATCCTTAAATTGCCTTGTTTTTATTGCTTGAAGCCTCAGCAGGCAGAGCAGATGGAGATACCTCCTGTAGAGCTGCCCCCAGAAGAGCCTCCAAATATCTGTCAGTTAATTCCAGAGTTAGAACTTTTACCAGAAAAAGAGAAGGAGAAGGAGAAGGAGAAAGAAGAGGAGGAGGAGGAGGAGGTAAGGAAATGTAAAAAGATCTGATGAGTACAGTCCCATCCAGATTTAGTGAAAATCTTCCACCAGCTTGCTGTTATTTTTCATATTGGAGCTAATTATCAGAGTGATGAAAAATGTTTGAATAAAAGCAAAACTTAGCCAAATTCTTTTGTTTTCCCAACCCCCCACCCTCCCGTCTTTGTTGGGTCTTTAAAATTGTTATAGAAGACTTAGATATTTTTCTATTTGATGTCCTGTCAAATATTTTATTTAAACCTTTATGTTTAAAGTTTATTCCAAGACTAATTCTCACTACCATCTGTTCATATTTGTAATTTATGCCAGCATAGGTTTCATAACCATTTAGGGCTTGGTTATGAACCTAACATTGTTTTAAAGTAAGAATTTAACCCCAGAGTTCTTCCAACCTGTGTTCTAGAGTATCTCAGACTGTGTTCAATTAGTATTTAAAATTATACTTTCTGATATTTTTGAGATTGTTAACTCCTGGTCCTTTGGATATTATGTATAGTGTATAGTTCCAACATAGTTTGGGAGTATCTCAGCTCTTGCCCAGTGCCAACCTCAGTCTTGTAGGTGGCAGATGACTGGGAACCAGGCTATTACAGTTAAATATATATTATAAATTATAGCCCATTTCTTTTGAAACACCTGGTATGTTTCTTAGCAGCGGCCAATAACCCATTGCCTGCCAGCATTAGTCCATGGACCACACTGTGTAGATCCCATGCTTCTAGATCAGTACAGAATCATATCATCAGCTAAACGCACAGAGGACATTCTTCTGTAATTTAAAAAAGACTGAACTAAATGCTAAGTGTTTTTTCCACTAACCAAAATACACAATTTAGAGCTTTCAGGAGATAACAGAAATGCTTCATTTTGTAGCAGTTTTGTCAGTTTTGTGTGGGGTCATTTTCACTTAGGATGAAGATGCTTCAGGGGGTGATCAGGATCAAGAGGAAAGAAGGTGGAACAAAAGGACCCAGCAGATGCTTCATGGTCTTCAGGTATGCTAGTGAAGGCTTAGAGAAAAAATTTCATCAAAGGCTTTTGGCATTGTTTCCTTAAAAGGAAAAGTTACATGCTACATAACCAGCAAGTCTGCCTTTTGTGAAACCTTCCAAAACCACATAACTTAAATTACTTTAATACATAAGCTGTTAGGCTAAAATCAAGCCTGGAAAGCATCCAGGTGAACACTTTCCCATTGTTACTCTGCAAAGCAGAGCTCCTTGGTGTGTGTATACATCTTATTTTTGGTTGAGCAAATTTAATATGTTGAATCATTAAATTTGTCAAATCATTGTACAGGGTTAGAGTGTCACTTATCCTTGGGCCTTCATGTATCAGATACAGAGGAGATTGCTTGAGTGTCTGAAATACCAGGCAAGATGCTCAGGGTCTCCTAAAATAGATTCAAAGGATAGTTGAAAGTTTGAGAAACTGTAAGTGCTATATTTTACTATTTTATCAGTTCAATTAAATCTACAAAGAAATGAGTCTGTGTTAACATTGTCCCTTTGCTTTAACATGAGAAACATTCACATAATATACAAAAATAGTATGCTTCTAAAATTACTGATTTGGTCTGCTGATTACTTTATTTCTTCCTCTTGTTTTATTTCAGCGAGCTCTCGCTAAAACTGGAGCTGAATCTATCAGTTTGCTTGAGTTGTGCCGAAACACGAACAGAAAGCAAGCTGCAGCAAAGTTCTACAGCTTCTTGGTTCTTAAAAAGCAGCAAGCTATTGAGCTGACACAGGAAGAACCATACAGTGATATCATTGCAACACCGGGACCAAGGTTCCACATTATTTGAGCAGCTAGAAGCATTAGAGCTAGTGTTCATTTCACTAGTGTGTACAAATTGCCCCCATGTGTAGGGCACACAAAACCCTTCCAGAAAATTTAGCTTTTTGTCTGTACAAAGTCTCTGCCTTTTTTCATTTTTTCCAGTATTTTAAATTTACCCATTTCCTCTTTAAGCAGAACTGCTTGTATGGTGTTTGTATTCTGGTGGAGAAAGCAAGCACCCCAAGATCAGTCCGCAACAGATGTGTGCAATATTGGCGCATATAATTGAGTAGCAACGGAAGGTTGGCGTTTTTAATCTTAGTTCTCCATTACTGCATTATAAAGGAGAATGTTTCAGGAAAAAACATCTGACAGTTAAGAACAGTAGTCTGAATCTTTGACAGAAATTGTCTTTTCCCATCAGCAACACCCAGCAGTCTTAGAAGGGAGCACTGTCCTTCGGGGATGGTGCCCCAGACAGACTGTCTTCTCGGGATACGTTTTAAAGTATAATTTCACAATTCACCATCGGGGGTGGGGGTTGGTATGTGAAATTGTACTGTAACTGTAAAAAGATAGGACTTGGTTTAAAGTGCCCTATTTTGTAAATCATTCCATTTGAAACTTTTTAATGAATCTTACTATGCTGAAATCTGTTGTTTTAGTGAGACTCTAAA
This sequence comes from Oryx dammah, assembly GCF_014754425.2. Taxonomy (NCBI): domain Eukaryota; kingdom Metazoa; phylum Chordata; class Mammalia; order Artiodactyla; family Bovidae; genus Oryx; species Oryx dammah. The sequence goes on from NW_024070203.1 coordinate 59,363,336, forward strand.
ATGAGCAGAAATAGACTTTTTAGAGTAGAATAAATATAAAAAGCATCTATAATTTTCCAGGAGCTATAAATCAAGGTTTTAAAATGATGTTTGGACATATTTGAGTATTCAGATCATGAAAATAGAAATTGCTATGCTAACTGAAAGTACAGACTGATGGGAAATTGTACAACTGGTAGACTTAACCTTTAAGCAGACAGTGCTGTAAAAACTAATGGCTTCTTTGATATTTATTGTAAGTTTTAGTACTGATCTTTTTGTCCAAAGCTTGCACACTCCTTTGTTTGGAACTGTAATAGCTTTGCAACAGAAATCCAATAGTTTCCTATAAATTAAGTGAAGAAAAACATCCAAATAAAGGCTTTAAATATTAACAGACCAGGTAGCACCAGAAATTATGTGACTGTTATGATTAAAACATGTCTTAACTTTTTAGGGCAAAATTACACACTAAAAGTTCTAGCTTAAGTGTTGGCACTTGTATGGAAAAAAAAAATCATTCAGACTTCATTGTATACCCAATAATTTTAAATTATGTGAGATGTTTTAAATTTGTGAACTAGTAATTCCTGTTTTGATGATTCAGTTTCTTGAGAATGGTAATTGTATAAAATTGCTATTGCCGCTTTATTTCAGTATCATGTGCCTGTAAACCACGGATTTTTCTCCTTTTGTATAAAGACATTGTAGATAATTGAATGTTTGATTATAGAAAGGTCATTAGTTTCTTGTTACACATTTTGTTAGTCTGGTTTTTGTTGCTTATTGGGTTTAATATTGTTCTTGAAAATAGTTGATGCTATGTTATGTATAACTTTTCTAATAAAAGTTGTGTTATAAGCTGTAAATTTTGGAGTATTGGTGTTCAGTTGGTGGCATCCCCCAAGAATATTGCTTCATCTTTTTTGCCTTAACTAGAAATAATTATCCACACAAATAGTGAATTTTTAAAGAGATATTTAGAGTATAAAATAATAAATCTTTACAAGGTATATTAGAATGTATTAAGATTAAAATGAAACCAATAAATGGCTAATGCTGAGGAATCTTTTGGGGCATAGTTATAGTCTTGTAATTGTTAAGTACATAGAAATTATGACATGGGGGGGTGTGTCCTTGGGGGTCTAAACAAACATAGCCAATTAACAATGTCCTGGAGATTTACTGGATCCATATGAGAAATCTACTTTAGCCAGGGCGTTCAATAGGTAACTTGCAATGAACCCATCTTTGCATTCAAGCATCTGACTTGTCCCACCACCAGCTGTGAACTTTTAAGACACTTAAGACTTCATGCACTCAGGAAACATTCGACAAAGAAAAGCTTCTATTTGAAAGCTGATGCTTGGTGGACATGCAGAGGTACAGAGCACCTGTGCACACAGCAGGGGAAGAAGACGGGGAGCAAATGGAGAGAGCACTGACATACATACAGTACCACGTGTGAAATAGCTAGTGGGAAGCTGCTACATAACACAGGGAGCTCAGCTCGGTGCTCTGTGATGACCTAGAATGGTGGGACAGAGGCTCAGGAGGGAAGGCATGTACGTATGCATACAGCTAATCCACGTTGCTGTACAGCAGAAACCGTTACAACACTGTAAAGCAGTTATACTCAATTTTTTTTTTTTAATATAAATACACAGAGGGGAGAAAAAAAGCTGATGCTTAGGGTTCAGGCTTCTAATGTAGCACTCCTGTAGGGGCTGACTGTGATCCTCTTCAGAGACTAGGAAAACCAACAGACACCTCTAGCTTGCTTCAAGTCACCAGTATATCCCTGAGACGAGATCATACATATGTCTGATGCCCCAGCTTTTATGACTGCTGCCTGAGGGAAGGACCCTTCATGAGCTAATTCTAAATACCAACAGGATTCACAAGCTGACATTGAAACCACAGGACTGTAGCAAACAACAAAGGAAATAACTGACTCAGGAGTACATGTGCACACAGACCCAGGCCCAAATCAGAGGGAGCAGACAAAAGGCCCACCTGGAAGGTGCCTAGATACAAACTTGACCAGCCAGTTAACAACAAAGGAGCCAAGAATATACGATTGGGAAATGACAGTCCCTTCAAAAATGGTATTGAGAAAACCACCACCACGTACAAAAGAATGAGGCTGGAAATTAAAGAATTTACTATAAATCAAGTAAAGTTTGAATCTAACATGTAAAGCCATAAAATTCCTGTAAGAAAACAGGTGATAAGCTCCTTGAAATCAGTCTCAACTAAGATTTTTTTGGATCTGACCTTAGAAAGCAACAAGACTACCAAGTAGGACTAAAACCAAAAAGCATTTGCACAGCAAAGGAAACTGCCAGAAAACTGAAAACAAAATTGGAGAAAACATTTACATTATATATCTGATAAGAGATTAATAGGTAAACTGAAGAAATCATACAACCCAATAGCAAAACAATCATTTTAAAATGGGGAGAGTGTCAGACATTTTTCCCAAAAAAAAAAAAAATACAGATGGCCAACAAGTACATGAAAAAAATAAGATCATCTCTAATAATCACAGAAATGGAAATCAAAACCACAATGAGATAGCACTTCACACCTGTCAGAATGGCTATTATCAGAAAGACAAATTACAAGTGTTGGTGAAGATGTGGAGAAAAGGGAATACCTGGTATGCTGTTAGACTGAATAGGTGCAGCCACTATGGAAAACAGTATGGAGGGTCCTTTAAAAATTAAAAATAGAGTCAACATATGATCCAGCATATCTGCTTCTCAATATTTATAGGAAGAAATCAAAAACTAACTGAAGAAGACACACATCCAAATTTATGGCGTCATTATTTATAATAGCCAACATATGGAAGCAACCTAAGTGTCTTATGATGGATGAATAGATAAAAACCGTGTGTCTTTTTTACACACAATGGAATATTCTTCAGCCATAAAAAATGACATGAAACCTCACCATTTGCAAAAACAGAACTTCAGAACAGTATGCTAAATGACATAAGTCAGAGAAAACCAAAGACCATGTGATATCACTTATATGTGGAATCTAAAACAAAAACTCCCAAATTCACAGATACAAGGAACAGATTAGTGGTTGCCAGAGGTACATGGGGAAGGAGGGATTGGTGAAATGGGTGAAGGAGGTCAAAATGTATAAAATTCATGCTATAAGTCATAGGGATGTCATATATAGTACGGTGACTACAGTTGTTAATACTGTACTGCATGAAAGTTGATAATAGTATATCTTAAATGTTCTCACAAGAAAAAAATTGTAATTACATATGGTGATGGATGTTAACCTGTGATCATTTTGCAATATATACAAAGATCAAATCATTATGTTGTGCACTTGAAACTAATGATATATTCACCTCAAGAAGGCAAAGTGGTTGTCTGAGGAGGCCTTACAAATAGCTGAGAAAAGAGAAACAAAAGGCAAAGGAGAAAGGGAAAGATAAACCCAAGTAAATGTAAAATTCCAAAGAAAAGGAGAGATAAAGTCATCTGAGTGAACAATGCAAAGAAATAGAGGAAGACAACATAATGAGAAAAGACGAGAGATCTCTTCAAGAAAACTGGAGACACCAAGGGAACGTCTCATGCAAAGATGGGCACAATCAAGGACAGAAACAGCAAGGACCTAGCAGAAGCGATTAAGAAAAGGTGGCAAGAATACACAGAACTATACTGAAACGGTCTTAATGAACCAGATGACCACGATCACTCTAGGTGTGGTCACTTACCTAGAGCCAAACATCTGGGAGTGTGAAGTCAAGTGGGCCTTAGGAAGTATTACTATGAACAAAGCTAGTGGAGGTGATGGAATTCATGCGGAGCTATTTCCAATCCTAAAAGATGATGCTGTTAAAGTGTTGCACTCATTATGCCAGCAAATTTGGAAAACTCAGCAGTGCCCACAGGATTGGAAAAGCTCAGTTTTCATTCCAATCCAAAAGAAAGGCAAGCCAAAGAATGTTCAAATGACCGTACAATTGCACTCATTTCACATACTAGCAAGGTAATGCTCAAATTCCTTCAAGCTAGGCTTCAACAGTATGTGAACTGAGAATTTCCAGATGTACAAGCTGGATTCAGAAAAAGCAGAGGAACCAAAGATCAAACTGCAAATAACCATTGGATCATAGAAAAAGCAAGGGAATTAAAAAAAAAATCATTTCTTCTTCACTGACTATGACTGTGGATCACAACAAACTGTGGAAAATTCTTAAAGAGATGGGAATACTAGACCAGCTGACCTGTCTCCTGAGAAACCTGTATGCAGGCCAAGAAGCAACAGTTAAAAACAGACATGAAAAAATGGACTAGCTCAAAATTGGGAAAGGAGTACATCAAGGCTGCATACTGTCACCCTGCTTATTTAACTTATATGCAGAATACATCATGCAAAATGCTGGACTGGATGAAGCATTAGTTGGAATCAAGATTGCTGGGAGAAATAACAACCTCAGACATGCAGATGATACCACCCTAATGGCAGAAAGTGAAGAGGAATTAAAGAGCTTATGATGAGAGGTGAAAGAGAAGAGTGAAAAAGCTGGCTTAAATCTCAACATTCAAAAAATGAAGATCATGGCATCCAGTCCCATCACTTCATGGCAAAAAGATGGAAAAAAGTAAAAATGGTGACATTTTATTTTCTTCGGCTCCAGAATCACTGCAGATGGTGACTACAGCCACAAAATTAAAAGACGTTTGCTTCTTGGAAGGAAAGCTATGACAATCCTAGACAGTGTACTAAAAAGAAGAGATACCACTTTGCCAACAAAGGTCCATATAGTCAAAGCTATGGTTTTTCCAGTAGTCATATATGGATATGAGAATGGGGCTATAAAGAAGGCTGAGAGCCTAAGAATTGAGGCTTCCGAACTGTGGTGCTGGAGAAGACTCTTGAGAGTCCCTTGGACAGCAAGGAGATCAAACCAGTTAATCCTAAAGGAAATAACCCTGAATATTCATTGGAAGGACTGAAGCTGAAGCTCTAATACTTTGGCAAAGAGCTGACTCACTGGAAAAGACCCTGATGCTGGGAAAGATTGAGGGCAAGATGAAAAGGGGGCGACAGAGAATCAGATGGCTGGATGGCATCACTGACTCAATGGCCATGAGTTTGAGCAAACGCCAGGAGATGGTGAAGGACAGGGCAGCCTGGGGTGCTGCAGTCCATGGGGTTGCAGAGATAACACCTCAATTTAAAATAGAAATAACAGCTAAGAACTTCCCAAGTCTGGGTAGAGAATTATATATCCAAGTATACAAAGCTAATATAACCCTATTAACTCAGTGCAAATAAAACCATATCTAAGACACATTATAATGACCCTGTCAAAAATCAAAAATAAAGAGATAATCCTAACAGCAGCCAAGGGAAAAAGATAATAACCTATAAAGAAATTTCCATCAGGCTCTAAGCAGATTTCTCAGCTAAAAGTCTAGGTCAGGAGAGATGCAATGACATATTCAAAGTTGAAAGAAAAATAATTGCCAGCCCCAAATTTTCTAGAGCAGAAAAAAAAATCCGGCAGAGCTCATCACCCCTAGACCCGCTTTGCAAGAAATGCTAAAAGTAGTTTTTCCAGCTGAAATGAAATAATGCCAATCAGTAACATGAAAATGTACAAAAGTATACAGCATATGGGTAAAAGTAAACATTCAAACTTAGAAAACTAATTCTGTAGTAGGACGATGTGTTAGCCACTTAACTACAGTATCAACATCAAAAGAAGAAGAAGAAAGTCGCTCAGTCGTGTTCGACTCTTTGCAACCCCATGGACTGTAGCCTACCAGGCTCTTCTGTCTGTGGGATTTTCCAGGCAAGCATACTGGAGTGGGTTGCCATTTCCTTCTCCAGGGCATCTTCCCGACCCAGGGATTGAACCCGGGTCTCCCGCATTGTAGGCAGACACTTTACCATCTGAGCCACCAGGGAGGTCAAAAACATCAAAAGAAAAGAGTATTAAAAATAATTATAGCTATTATAATTTGTTAATGAACACACTATATATATAAAAAGTAAATGCATCAAAAATTTAAAGGTAGAAAAGCAAAAAGGTGAAGCTCTTGTAGACAATTAAAGTTTCTGTCATCTTAAAATAGACTGTTTTATTTATCAGACATCTTCTGTAACCATCTTATTAACCACAAGGCAACAGCCTATAGTAAAAGCATAAAAGATAAAGAAAGGGGAAACAGAATATATGATCATAAAAAATCACCAATTTATAAAAGTAGCCAGAAACGAGGTAAAAATAAACAATGGAAATAGAAAACAAACTGATTATTAATAAAACTGCATTAGTTAAGTCCTTACATATCAATAATAACTCTAGATATGTGTGAGTTGAATTCACCAATGAAAACACCCAGAATGGCTGAAGGGATTAAAATCTAGACCCAAATATATACTACCTACGCAGACTCACTTCAGAGTGAAGGGATGGGAAAAGATTCCTTACAAGTAGAAAAAAAAGCATGTGGAGGCAACTAATCTTGTACCAAACACAACAGACTTTAAGCCAAAAACATTAATAAGAGACAAAGAAGGTCAGTGTATAATGATAAAGGGGCTCAATTCATCAAGATATAGTGATTATGAATATTGACATACCCAACATCAAGGCACCCAAATATACACATTATGCGTCCTCAGTCGCTTCAGTCGTGTCCAACTCTGTGTGACCCCATGGACTGTAGCCCTCTAGGCTCCTCCCTCCATGAGGATTCTCCAGGCAAGAATACTGGAGTGGACTGCCATGCCCTCCTCCAGGGAAACTTCCCAACCCAGGGATCGAACCCAGGTCTCTCATGTCCCTTGCATTAGCAGGTGGGCTCTTTACCACTAGCACCACCTGGGAAGCCCTTGCTTTACAGCAAATAATAAACATCTCTGCAGGGAGAAAGAGGCAGTAATAGTAGGGAGTTTAGTACCCCACATTCAACACTGGATAGATCACCTAGACCAAAATTCAAAAATGAAATGCTGGACTTAAGTGATACATTAGACAAGATGGATTTAGACATTTACAGAACATTCCATCCAAAAGCAACAGAATACACATTCTTCTCAAGTACACATGGAGCATTCTTCAAGAATAGCTATGTATTAGACCATCAAACGTGTCACCAAATTAAAGAAAACAAATAATATCAAGCATCTTTTCTGACAACAATGGTATGAAATTAGAAATCTACTGCAAGAGGAAAACTAGAATATTCACAAATATGGGGAGATAAAACAAAATGCCCTTGAGCAACGAATGGGTTGAAGAAGAAATTGAAAAAGAAATAAAAAATAAATTGGAACAAATAAAAATTGGAAACAGATAAAACCAAAACTTACGGGAGGCAGAAGCAGTTGTAAAAGGGAAGGTCACAGCAGTAAATAAAAATACCTACATAAGAAATAGCCCACCTAACTTTACATCTTAATAAATTATAAAAACTGTAAAAAAGAAAATAGCCCACCTAACTTTACATCTTAATAAATTATAAAAACTGTAAAAAAGAAAATAGCCCACCTAACTTTACATCTTTATAAAAAAGAAAAAAACTAAGTCTAAGGTTAATAAAATGAAGGAAATAATAAATTCAAGTGGAAATCAATGAAATAGAGACTAAAAAAGATATTAGGGGAAAAAAATGAAACTAAGAGCTTTTTTTAAAAAAGAGATAAACAAAACAGACAAATGTCTGTTTATTAGGCTACTAATAAAGAAGAGAGGACTCAAAATTAGAAATGAAAGGGGAGACAAATTGATAACAGAAATACAAAGTATTATATGGGAATATTATAAATAATACATGGCAACTTAGAATAGTGGATAAATTTCTAGAACCTACAAGACTGAATTAGGAATAGAAAATCTGAATAGAAAAATCACAAGTGGTGAGACTGAATCAGTAATCAAAAACAATCCACTATTTAAAAAAAAGCCCAGGAGGAAATGGATTCACTGATGAATTCCATCAATCGTTTGAAGAATTAACACCAAACTTTCTCAGCCTTTCCAAAACATAGAAGAGAAGGAACATGTGCAGATTTATCTTACCAGGCCAGCATTACCCTGATACCAAAAACAAACAAGGACACTACAAGAAAAGAAAACTATAGGCCAATAACCCTGTGAAATATAAATGCAAACATAGCAAAATATTAGCAAACTGATTATAACAGTGTATTAAGAGGATCATACACCACAACCAAGTTAGGTTTTTTCCCAGGGATGTAAGGATGGATCCATATCTGCCAGTCAATGTGATACACTTCAGTAACAAAAGGGTAAAAATCAACAGAAGTACAGAAAACATTTGACAAAATTCAATGTCTTTCATTATCAAAACTCTCAACAAAATGGCTATAGAGGCAATGTACCTCAACATAGTAAAACCCATATACGACAGGCCCACAGCTAGCATCATACTAAATGTTGAAAGGCTGAAAGCTTTTTCTCTAAGATAAAGAGCAAGGCAAGAACGCCTAATCTTTGAACTTTTTATTAAAAACAATACAGTTTTTATTAAAAACAGTACAATAGTACAATAGTCAGAGCAATTAGGCAAAAAAAAAAAAGGCATCCAAATCAGAAAATTAAAAGTAAAGCTGTATCTACTTATAGATGATAGTATGTATCAGTTCAGTCGCTCAGTCGCGTCTGACTCAGTCGTGTCTGACTCTTTGTGACCCCATGAATTGCAGCACGCCAGGCCTCCCTGTCCACCACCAACTGCCAGAGTTCACCCAAACTCATATGCATCAAGTCGGTGATGCCACCCAGCCATCTCATCCTCTGTCGTGCCCTTCTCCTCCTGCCTGCAATCCCTCCCAGCATCAGGGTCTTTTCCAATGAGTCAACTCTTCGCATGAGGTGGCCAAAGTATTGGAGTTTCAGCCTCAGCATCAGTCCTTCCAATGAACACCCAGGACTGGTCTCCTTTAGGATGGACTGGTTGGATCTCCTTGCAGTCCAAGGGACTCACAAGAGTCTTCTCCAGTACCACAGTTCAAAAGCATCAATTCTTCGGTGCTCAGCTTTCATCGCAGTCCAACCCTCACATCCATATGTGACCACTGGTAAAACCATAGCCTTGAATAGACGGACCTTTGTTGGCAAATTAATGTCTCTGCTTTTCATATGCTATCTAGGTTGGTCATAACTTTCCTTCCAAGGAGCAAGAGTCTTTTAATTTCATGGCTGCAATCACCATCTGCAGTGATCTTGGAACCCCCAAAAATAAAGTCTGACATTTCCACTGTTTCCCCATCTATTTGCCATGAAGTGATGGGACCAGATGCCATGATCTTCATTTTCTGAATGTTGAGCTTTAATTCAACTTTTTCACTCTCCTCTTTCACTTTCATCAAGAGGCTTTTTAGTTCCTCTTCACTTTCTGCCATAAGGGTGGTGTCATCTGCATATCTGAGGTTATTAATATTTCTCCCGGCAATCTTGATTCCAGCTTGTGCTTCCTCCAGCCCAGCGTTTCTCATGATGTACTCTGCATATAAGTTAAATAAGCAGGGTATATATAGATAACCCTAAAGACTCTCCCCCTCAAAAAAATGTTATAATAAACAGATTTAGTAAAGTTGTAGGATACAGAATCAGTACACAAAAATCAGTTTCATTTCAACACACTAACAATAAATTATTATAATGAGAAATTAAGAAAATTATCTGATTTACAATTATATCAAAAAGGATATAATACTGAGGGATAAATTTTATTAAGGAAGTGAAAGAGCATACATTGAAAACTATACAATATTGATGAGAAAAACTGAAGACATGAATAGATGGAAAGATAGACTGTGCTTATGAATTAGAAGAATATTATTAAATATCCATACCACCTAATGCAATAAACAGATTCAATGTAATCCCTAACAATTTTCCAATGGAAATAAAATAATCAGAGGAAAACAACAGACAGGGAAAGCCTAGAGATCTCATCAAGAAAATTAGATATACCAAGGGAACTTTTCATGCAAAGATGGGGACAATAAAGGACAAAAATGGCATGGACCTAACAGAAGCAGAAGATATTAAGAAGAGGTGGCAAGAATACACAGAAGAACTCTACAAAAAAGATCTTCACGACCCAGATCATCACGATGGTGTGATCACTCACCTAGTGCCAGACATCCTGGAATGTGAAGTCAAGTAAGCCTAAGGAAGCATCACTATGAACAAAGCTAGTGGAGGTGATGGAATTCCAGTTGAGCTATTTCCAATCCTAAAAGATGATGCTATGAAAGTGCTGCACTCAATGTGCCAGCAAATTTGGAAAACTCAGCAGTGGCCACAGGAATAGAAAAGGTCAGTTTTCATTCCACTCCCAAAGAAAGGCAATGCCAAAGAATGCTCAAACTACTGTGCAGTTGCACTCATCTCACATGCTCGCAAAGTAATGTTCAAAATTTTCCAAGACAGGCTTCAATAGTACATGAACCATGAACTTCCAGATGTTCAAGCTGGTTTTAGAAATGGGAGAGGAACCAGATTTCAAAATGCCAACATCTGTTGGATCATCAAAAAAGCAAGAGAGTTTCAGAAAAACATCTATTTCTGCTTTATTGACTACGCCAAAGCCTTTGACTGTGGATCACAACAAACTGCAAAATTCTTCAAGAGATGGTAATACTAGACCACCTGACCTGCCTCTTGAGAAATCTGTATGCAGGTCAGGAAGCAACAGTTAGAACTGAACATGGAACAACAGACTGGTTCCAAATAGAAAAAGGAGTACGTCAAGGCTGTATACTGTCACCCTTCTTATTTAACTTATATGGAGAGATGCTGGAGAAATGCTGGATTGCTGGGAGAAATATCAATAACCTCAGATATGCAGATGACACCGCCCTTATGGCAAAAAGCAAAGAAAAACTAAAGAGCCTCTTGATGAAAGTGAAAGAGGAGAGTGAAAAAGTTGGCTTAAAACTCAATATTCAGAAAACTAAGGTCATGGCATCCAGTCCCATCACTTCATGGCAAATAGATGGAGAAAAAGTAAAAATCGTGACAGCTTTTATTTTCTTGAGCTCCAAAATCACTGCGGATGGTGACAGAAGCCATGAAATTAAAAGGAAAGGAGTTGGAAGGAAAGCTATGACAATCCTAGACAGTGTATTAAAAAGAAGAGACACCACTTTGCTGACAAAGGTCCATATAGTCAAAGCTATGGTTTTTCCAATAGTCATGTACGGATATGAGAGTGGGACCATAAAGAAGGCTGAGCACCAAAGAATTGAGGCTTCTGAACTGTGGTACTGGAGAAGACTCTTCAGAATCCCTTAGACTTCAAGGAGATCCAACCAGTTAATCCTAAAGGAAATAACCATGAATATTCATTGGAAGGACTGAAGCTGAAGCTCTAATACTCTGGCAAAGAGCTGACTCATTGGAAAAGACCCTAATGCAGGGAAAGACTGAAGGCAGGAGGAGAAGGGGGCAACAGAGGATGAGATGGTTGGATGGCATCACCAACTCAATGGACATGAGTTTGAGCAAACTCCAGGAGATGGTGAAGGACAGGGGAGCCTGGCGTGCTGCACTCCATGGGGCACAAAAAGTTGGACATGACTGAGTGACTGAACTGAAATGAACTGAAAAATTTGTATGGAATGACAAACAGCAGAGTAGAAGGACATGCACTCATCTTCTCCTGTAAACTCCAAAATTACAACTCACTGCTGAACAACCATCGACAGAAGAATATTGGATCCCACCAAAAAAGGATACCCCATGTCCAAGGGCAAAGGAGAAGCCCCAGCAAGATGGTAGGAGGGGCGAAATTACATTTAGAATCAAACCCCATACACACCAAAGATGCTTGGAGGGCTCAAACAAAACCTTGTGGACACTAGGAGACCCCACAGAGACTGAGCCAGACCTCCCTTTGAGTATCTGAATGTCTCCTGTAGAGGTGTGCATCAGCAGTGGCCTGCCGCAAGGGCAGGGGCTCTGGATGCAGCTGTCCTGGGTGTGGCATAAGACCTCTTGGAGGAGGTTGCCATTAACCCTACCATAGAGCCACCAAGCAGATGACCCACAAACTGCAGAATAGTTATACCAAATAAATTCTCATACTGTTATGAAAGTTCTAGGACCCACAACAGACTTCCCAACTTGAGGATCTGGCAAAGGGACTGAGAACCCCAAGGGAAATTGACTTTGAAGACCCCAAATAGCTAAAGAAATTTTGAGAAAGAGCAAAGCTGGAGGAATCATACTTCCTGATTTCAAATTATATTTCAGAGCTATATTAATTAAAACAATACAGTATTGGCAATAAAAACAAATAGATCAAAGAACTAGAATATGGAGCTCAGAGATAAATTCACTCATATATAAATCATTTGATTTACAACAAAAGCACCAAATAAATAACATTGGGATATCTGGGTTGTTGTTGTTTTAGTTTCTAAGTCATGTCCAACTCTTTGCAATCCCATAGACTGCAATCCACCAGGGTCCTCTGTCCATAAGATTTCCCAAGAAATCTGCAAAAGAATGAAAATGGGCCCCTATCCTATACCACACAGACAAATCAACTCAAAATGGATTAAAGACTTGAACTTAAGACCTCAAACTGTAAAATTCCTAGACAAAAACACAGGGTGTAAAGTCCTTGACATTGGTCTTGGCGATTCTTTGGATTTAACTCCAAAATCAAAGGCAACAAAGCAAAAATAAGTGGGATTACAAAGTAAAAAGCTTCTGCACAAAGGAAACCATCAAAAAAATGAAACGGTAACCTACAGAATTGGAGAAAATATTTGTAAGTCATCTGTTTGATACGAAGTTAATATTCAAATTATACAAAGAAGTCATACAACTTCAAAGCAAAAAAAAGAAAAAATAGAAACCACAATGAAATATCACCTCGCAGTAGCTAGAATGGCTATCACCAAAGAATAAGCCAAGATATGGATTGCAGCCATGAAATTAAAAGATGCTTACTCCTTGGAAGGAAAATTATGACCAACCTAGACAGCGACTTGATGGACGTGAGTCTGAATGAACTCTAAGAGTTGGTGATGGACAGGGAGGCCTGGCGTGCTGCAATTCATGAGGTCTCAAAGAGTCGGACACGACTGAGTGACTGAACTGTACTGAACTGAGACAGCATATTAAAAAGCAGAGACATTACTTTGTCAGCAAAGGTCCATCTAGTCAAGGCTATGGATTTTCAAGTAGTCATGTATGGATGTGAGAGTTGGACTATAAAGAAAGCTGAGCACAGAAAAATTGATGCTTTGAACTGTGGTGTTGGAGAAGACTCTTAAGAGATCCTTGGACTGCAAGGAGATCCAACCAGTCCATCCTAAAGCAGATCAGTCCTGGGTGTTCATTGGAAGGACTGATGTTGAAGCTGAAACTCCAATACTTTGGCCACCTGATGCGAAGAACTGACTCACTTGAAAAGACCCTGATGCTGGGAAAGATTGAGGGCAGGAGGAGAAGGGGATGACAGAGGATGAGATGGTTGGATGGCATCACTGACTCAATGGACATGGGTTTGGGTAGGCTCCAGGAGTTAGTGATGGACAGGGAGGCCTGACGAGCTGTGGTTCATGGGGTCACAGAGTCGGACTTGACTGAGCAATTGAACTGAACTGATGGAAACCACTTCAGTGTTTTTCAACAACAATAAAAATGAGGGGGAAATGTGAATATACAATGTAAATACAAATGTATGTAAATATACATCACACACAGTGGAATATTATTCAATCATAATGATGAAATCCTGCTATTTACTAGAACATAAATGGACCTTGAGGACATTATACTAAGTGAAGTAAGTCAGAGAAAGACACATACTGTATGATATCACTGACGTGTGAAATCTAGAAAAGCTGAACTCATAGAAGCAGAGTAGAATGGTAGGACCACAGGCTGAGAGGTGGGGGAAAAGGGGAGCTGTTGATCAGAGAATAAACTTCAGTTATGAGATGAGTCTGGGAATCTAATGTATATGATGGTGATTATCATTGATAATATTTTATTATGTCCTTGAAAGTTGCTGAGAGTATAGATATTGAATATCCTCCCTACAAAAAAAGAAATGGTAATTATGTGAAGAGATAGCAGAACTAGTGAACACCATATTGGTAATAATTTTGTAATAGACAGGTGTATCAATCAACATGCTGTGCTCTTTGTACAATGTTATATATCAATATAACCTCAATAAATTTAGAGAAAAAAATGAATGAAATGAAAGAATGATCATTATAGTTAATTGGCAAAACTTCCCCACTTTCTTTGAAAGAAATCACAGATTTTAATACACTTTCTTTTAAGGATCTTTTTCCAAAAATATTAAACCATACAATGCTAAATAATTGAAAAATAATTATAAATTCTTAGAAGTTAGAATGAGTCACCTGTGATCGTCCTAACCTAAAAGCAAGTAAACATTCCTATCATTTAGAAAAATGCTGTTAAATTTCTAAGGTGGCATGACCTACTGGTTAGTATAACACAATCCAATAAATATCATTATATATGTCTTCAACCATAACATGTCTCTTGAAACCATGGAAAAAAATGAGAAAATATAACATTAGACTCCCTGGTAGAAAAACTACTGACTTCATAATCAGACACAGTTGAATTTAAAACCCCAGCTCTGTCACTTTACCTTTTTACACAGAAGAACTGTACGAAAAAGATCTCAATGACCGGGATAATCATGATGATGTAATCTCTCACTCAGAGCCAGACATTCTGAAGTGTGAAGTCAAGTGGACCTTAGGAAGCACTACTGCCCATAAAGCTAGTGTAGGTGATGGAATTCCAGCACAGCTATTAAAAAATTCCTAAAAGATGATGCTATTTAAGTGCTACACTCAATATGTCAGCAAATTTGAAAAACCCAGCAGAGGACACAATATTGGAAAAGGTCAATCCTCATCCCAGTTCCCAAGAAGGTAAGTACTAAAGAATGTTCAATTCTTTAGTACAATTGCACTTATCTCCCATGTGAGTAAGGTTATGCTCAAAATGCTCCAAGCTAGGCTTCAGCACTACAGGAACCGAGAACTTCCAGATGTTCAAGCTGGATTTAGAAAAGGCAGAGGAACCAGAGATCAAATTGCCAGAGATCAAATTTCTTACTAGATCATAGAGAAAGCAAGGGAAATCCAGAAAAATATTTACCTCTGTTTCATTGACTATGCTAAAGCCTTTGACTGTGTAGATTGTAACAAACTGTGGAAAACTCTTAAAGAGATGGGAATACCAGACCACCTTACCTGTCTCCTTTGAAACCTGTATGCAGGTCAAGAAGCAACAGTTAGAACCCTGTATGGACCAACTGACTCATTCAGGACTGAGAAGAGGGTATGAGAAGGCTATTCATTGTCACTCTGTCTATTTAACTGAAATGCAGAGCACATTATGTGAAGTGCCAGACTGGATGAGTTACAAGCTGGAATCAAGACTGCCAGGAGAAATAGCAACAACCTTAGATATGCGGATGATACCACTCTAACTGCAGAAAATGAAGGAGAGCTAAAGAGCCTCTTGATGAGGGTGAAAGAGAAGAGTGAAAAAGCCGGCTTGAAACTCAATATTAAAAAACTAAGATCATGGCATCCAGTCCCATCACTTCTTGGCAAATAGAAGGGGAAAAGGTGGAAGCAATGACAGATTTCCTCTTCTTGGGCACTAAAATCACTGTGGATGGTGACTGCAGCCATGAAATTAGAAGACAATTACTTCTTGCCAGGAAAGCTGTGATAAACCTAGACAGTGTGTTAAAAACAAAGATATCACTTTGCTGACAAAGGTCCATATAGTTAAAGCTATAGTCTTCCAGTAGTCATGTACAGACGTGAGAGCTGGACAATAAGGAAAGCAGAGTGCCGAAGAATTGAAACTTTCAAACTACGGTGCTGTAGAAGACTTTTGAGAGTCCCTTGGAAAGCAAAGAGATCAAACCAGTCAATCTTAAGGGAAACCAACCCTGAATACTCTTTGGAAGAACTGATGCTGAAAGCTTTGCCAATAGTTTGGCCACATGATGCAAAGAGCCAACTCATTGGAAAAGACCCTGATGCTGGGAAAGATCGAAGGAAGAAGGAGAAGAGGGCAACAGAAGATGAGAAGGTTGGATGGCATCACTGACGCAATGGACATGAACTTGAGCAAACTCCGGGAGATGGTGAGGGACAGGGAAACCTGGCATGCTGCTGTCCATGGGGTCAAGAAGAATTGGACACAACTTGGCGATTGAACAACTGTCACTTACCACTAATATGCCTTAAGCAAACCTCTTCTTTTCTTCGAACCTAAGCTTCCTCATCTTTAAGGTTGGGTAACAAGATCTACTTCATGGGGTTTGTGAGAATCAAATAACATACTCTATGAACACAACAAGCATCAAGCCAGACCAACAGCTGGTACCTAGAAAGTATCAGAAAGTATGTAACTACCTGCATCAAAACATTTTTCTTTTGTCACTATATACACATTATCATACACACACAAAAAATTCATTTCTACAAGTCTCTAAGTCTCTTCTATAAAAGTAATTTATGGCCTCCCTGGTGGTAAAGAATCTGCCTGCAATCAAACCTGGGTTTGATCCCTGGGTCTGGAAGATCCCCTGGAGAAGGAAATGGCAACCACTCCAGTATTCTTGTCTGGAGAACTCCCTGGACAGAGGAGCCTAGTGGGCTACAGTCTGTGGGGTCGCAAAGAGTTGGACACAACTGAGCAACTAACACTTTCACTTTCATAAATGTAATTTAAGAATTTATCACTTCAGGAAAACAAATAGTGTATATTAATGTATATATGTGGAATCTAGAAAAATGACATAGATGATCTTATTTGCAAAGCAGAAAGAGACACAGATATAGAGAACAACTAGGGACACCCAGGGTGTGGGGGATGAACTGGGAGACTGGAATTGACATATATACACTTACCACATATAAAATAGATAACCAATAAGAATCTACTGTATAGCACAGGGAACTCTACTCAGTGCTTGGTGGGGTCTAAATGGGAAGGAAATCCAAAAAAGAGGAAATAAATATGTATGTATGGCTGATTCACTTTGCTGTACAGCAGAAACTGACACAGCAGTGTAAACCAACTATGTGTGTGTGTTAGTCACTCAGTCGTGTCCAACCCTATGCAACCCCATGAACTGTAGTTTGCCAGGCTTCTCTGTCCATGGAATTCTCCAGGCAAGAATATTGGCGTGGGGAGCCATTCCCTTCTCCAGGGGATCTTCTCGACCTAGGGGTTGAACCCGGGTCTCCCACATTGCAGGCAGATTCTTTACCAACTGAGCCACCAGGGAAGCCCAAAAAGCAACTATACTCCAATTTAAAAAAGAAGAAGAAGAATTTACCACTTTACAGAACTTGGAGGATAAGGACATCCATAGACAACCAGCCTTGCTCCATAAATATGGGAAGCGACCCCTGGATGTGACCTCCCAGGTGGAGTTGAGGGCCCTGGGCATTAGGAGGTAACTGGAGCCACTTACTTTGATGACCTTCTGGTCCTGCCTTGTCATCTTGCTTTCATGCTGTTTCCTCTAAACATTTACATTTTTTTTCAACTAGTGAGTCAACATAGGAATTTAAAATGGTGGGGGCCTCTTATTCCAAGAACACACTTCCAGCAGCCTCTGCTTCCTGTTCAGTATTCTTCCCACTTCTCTCCCAGACATGCATTGCCAGGAGGGTACGTGCTTAGGCACGTCCGGCAGGTAATGGAAATGAGTGACAAGGTCGGTGTGCAGCAAGACAGCAGAGGGAGAATAGCGGTGAACTGGACAAACAGAAGTGGGAGGGGCGGGTGGTGTCTGTTAAAATTTCATCAACTGCTGGTTCAGAAAACAGGACCCAAGGATGCCACATTTAGGGGTTTATCAAGAGAGGCCATGAATCCAGATTTTCTTGAACACTGATTTTTAAATATGATATATGATCCAAAATTGCTTCTAACATGCAGATCCAGCCTTAGCTGTGTGGCTTCTGTTGCATGGAGTATAAAAGCTGGAAGGAAAGAACACTAAAGCAAGGCTTCCAGGACTGTTTTCTCTGTTACCGCTTCAAAGACCACAGGCTGGCTGCTTCCTCTTTAAATAACGTTGTCTTCGTTTCTCCCAGGGCCTTTATTTTATTTTCTAAGCCTAACAGGAGAATTCTTATTTGACTTTATGCTTCAGCTCATGATAACCACTGTACAACCACTATATAAGCATATAACCTAATAGAAACCTCTTCTTAGAAGCAGGGCTAGAAAAAGATTACACATAGAGACAAAAGTCTCACCCTCTCAAATTTCCAAAAGCCCAACAATGCAGTGTTTCTCAGATGTTATGAATGCAAGAGGCATGTGGGAGATTATGAATCTATAGGCCTGAAATCTGGCCCAGGAATCTGCATTTTTAACAAGCATTCCTGTGGCTCTGAGGCAGGCAATTCCCAGATGATATTTTCAGATACCACAAGTTAGCCCCAGTCTTAGAGTTGCCATTTCAAACACTTGGCCAGCATCTGGAGCCCCAACTGGAAGGAGGAAGAGCCCTCCCCCTGGTCAGTTATTATTTATGCTCTAGGACTAATTAATTCTCAAATGGCCAACAGCTGTGCAGTGGGAAATTCCCACACAATTCAGAGATGGAATGAGGCTGTCCAAGTTGAGCGGACTGATACAGTGTTATTTCCACAGGGCATCTGGCCAAAGGGGTTCTCAAGTCCCACTCTAATTATCACAGTTGCTGGCAGTCTCCTACACAGTAGGAAAATAAATAAGAGAACCAACTCATGGATGGATAATAATCATGTCAATAGCAATCATCAAAACATTGATAGGTATACTAAGTCAGAGAAACACAAATGTCATATGACATAATCCATACAAAGCACCTAATTTAATGATATAAATGAACTTATTTAAAAAAAAAACAGAAATAGACTCACAAATTTCAAAAACAAATTTATAATTACCAAAGGGGAAACACGTTGGGGGAGGAGGAATAAATTAGGAGCTTGGAATAAACATACACTACTATGGTCTTTCCAGTAGTCATGTATGGATGTGAGAGTTGGACTGTGAAGAAGGCTGAGTGCCGAAGAATTGATGCTTTTGAACTGTGGTGTTGGAGAAGACTCTTGAGAGTCCCTTGGACTGCAAGGAAATCCAACCAGTCCATTCTGAAGGAGATCAGCCCTGGGATTTCTTTGGAAGGAATGATGCTAAAGCTGAAACTCCAGTACTTTGGCCACCTCATGCGAAGAGTTGACTCATTGGAAAACACTTTGATGCTGGGAGGGTTTGGGGGCAGGAGAAGGGGACAACAGAGGATGAGATGGCTGGATGGCACCACTGACTGGATGGACGCGAGTCTGAGTGAACTCCGGGAGTTGGTGATGGACAGAGAGGCCTGGCGTGCTGCGATTCATGGGGTCACAAAGAGTCAGACATGACTGAGCAACTGAACTGACCTGAACTATATATAAAATAGGTAACCAACAAGAACAGGGGTCTCAAGGCAATATTCTGTAATAAACTTTTAGGGGAAAAGGATCTAAAAAAGAATAAATATATGTATCTGTATAACTGAATCACTCTGCTGTACACCTGAAACTAATACAATGTTGTAAATCAACTATACTCCAACACATTTTTTTTAATTGATAGTTTCTCTTTATTGAGAAAGTTTCGTTGAGCTGAGGGCATGAAATTGGAATAAGAGAAAGGTGAATTGAGTAATAGTTCTGTCTCTAACTAGAAACCAACCATGGGACTGCCTTCACTTCTCTACATCTTGGTTCTCTACTGCAAAAACTAGTCAAGGATCCTATGAGGATTAAATAATATAATGCAAGCAAAGCACTTACAGTGCTTGGCCTGAGGTCACTGCTCTTTATCTATTAGCTATTATGTAGGGTACATCATGAAAAATGCTGGGCTGGATGAAGCACAAGCTGGAATCAAGATCACTGGGAGAAATATCAATAACCTCATATGCAGATGAAACCACCCTTATGGCAGAAAGTGAAGGAGAACTAAAGAGCCTCTTGATGAAAGTGAAAGACAAGAGTGAAAAAGCTGGCTTAAACCTCAACATTCAGAAAACTAAGATCATGGCATCCAGTCCCATCACTTCACGGCAAATAGATGGGGAAACAGTGGAAGCAGTGGCTGACTTTATTTTGGGGAGCTCCAAAATCACTGCAGATGGTGATTGCAGCTATGAAATTAAAAGACGCTTACTCCTTGGAAGGAAAGTTATGACCAGCCTAGATAGCATATTCAAAAGCAGAGACATTACTTCATCAACAAAGGTCCATCTAGTCAAGGCTATGGTTTTTCCAGTAGTCATGTATGGATGTGAGAGCTGGACTATAAAGAAAGCTGAGCACCGAAGAATTGATACTTTCGAACTGTGGTGCTGGAGAAGATTCTTGAGAGATCCTTGGACTGTAAGGAGATCCAACCTTGCATCTCCTTGCAAGGAGATCCTCCTCTCCATCCTAAAGGAGACCAGTCCTGGGTGTTCATTGGAAGGACTGATGTTGAAGCTGAAACTCCACTACTTTGGCCACCTGATGCGAAGAGCTGACTCATTTGAAAAGACCCTGATGCTGGGAAAGACTGAGGACAGGAGGAGAAGGGGATGACAGAGGATGAGATGGTTGGATGGCATCACTGACTCAATAGACATGAGTTTGGGTAAACTCCGGGAGTTGGTGATGGACAGGGAGGCCTGGCATGCTGCAGTCCATGGGGTCACAAAGAGTCGGACACGACAGAGCAACTCAACTGAATTGAACTGAAGGTTAAACCTTGATCTACAAGCCAATTTCACAGAAGGTAAGGGAATACCATGTAGTTAGGGATGATGTCTGGGAGTAACTATTTCAAGTTTTATAAACTTGAAAGTTTGGGGGAATTTCAACATTTAATGTTTTTCCTAATGAGATTCTGGGGCAATCACAAACCCTGACATAGCTGATGGCTTCCAAAAACATAAACTAAAGGATAAAATTAATGAAGAGTGAGGTTTTCAACTTGACACACATTTATTAAACACCAGACACTGTTAATAGCATAAAAACATAATCCTTACAATGACATCTTCAAAGATTTCAAGGAGGCAGTGAGCAGCATTTGAACCAGACCTTGAAGAATGAGTGTGATTTCATTTGCCAGGTAGAATACAGATGACTGATAGAAGGGCAGGGCAGGGACTTCCCTGACGGTCCAGTGGCTAAGACTCCACATTCCCAATGCAGAAGGCCCAGGTTCGATCCCTGGTCAGGGAACTAGACCTCACATGCCACAACTAAGAGTCTTGCATGCTGTGAGTAAAGGTCCTACGTGGCACAACTAAACCTGGCCTAGACAGATAGATTAAAAAAGATAGACAGATACCTATTACACACATAATACATAATTGCATAAAAAAGGCGGGGAACATCCCAGATGAGCCAATGACAAATAATCTGCCTGCCAACACAGGGAAAACAGGTTCAATTCCTAGTCCAGGAAGATCCCACATGTCGTGGGGCAACTAAGTCTGTGCACCACAACTACTGAAGCCTGCGCCCTAGAGCCCATGCTTCCTCAAAAGAGAAGACACTGCATTGAGAAGCCTGTGCGCTGCAACTGGAGAGGAGCCCCTGCTCGCTGCATCTAGAGAAAGCCTATGGGCAGCAACAAAGACCCAGCACAGCCAAAAATAAATGCAATTTTTAAAAAAGAAGAAGGGCGTGGAGGTAAAAAAGAGCAGGATTGATTTCAAGGGCAAATGTAAGGAAGCAAAGCCTAGGTAGCAGGCAGTAGGCAGGATTAACTCTCGGGCTACTCAATTGTGCTGGACTTTGTGGAGAGTCTAGGCTCAAAGGACTACCCGGCATTTCTCCTTCAGTACAGTCTTCTCCATATCCCTATGTTTAACAACAAATAGGGGTTCTCAACAGACCTTTCTGCTTTTAAATCAGGTCATGTGGGATCTTCATACCTCGACAAACCAGATAGAAAAGAGAAAGTTGAAAAACATTTCCAGACAAGAGTAAGTCTGCTTGTTGAGTGCGGCCATTTTTTTAAGTCCACCTCATTCCATTGTTTACATGGGAGCCTGACTGCCAGGAAAACTGAGCCGCCCCTGCAGCCTCCCGTGTCTCACACTCTGAGAGCCTGGACATGTAAGAAGTGCTCTGGACCCTGGAAAATCACTTAGGAGGAGAAAGAGCTAAATGCTTCCAATATCTTCAGACTTCTTCCTGGGTTGCCAGCAGAGGCATTTGTGGCCAGGAATACTGGAGAGAAAGGGCAGGCCAAGGGAAGAAGGTAAAGAGAAGCCGTCTTCAATTCCAGTTTTCCTGGAATGTTTTTGTCAATGGCCCTTGTCTTGATCCTAAGCCAAACTTCAGGGAAGAATGACTTCACAATGGCCCCAAAGTGACAAACGGTTAAGGGCTTAGGCAAAATCAGTTTTGCTCTTAAGAGAATCACAAAATGATGATGATAATAATAACAAAAGAACATTTACTGCCCACTTTAATAAAAATAAGTCATATCTGACTCTTGCGATCCCATAGACTGTAGCCCACCAGCCTCCTCTGTCCGTGAGATTTTCCTGGCAAGAACACTGGAGTGGGTTGCCATTTCCTTCTCCAGGGGATCTTCTCAACCCAGAGATTAAACCCAGGTCTCCTGCGCTGCAGGCAGTCTTCTGCTTTGTAGGTGGCTTCTTTACCAACTGAACCACCAGGAAAGCCCTATTAATAATACATTTATCACGTCTAGAACTTGTCCAACATTTGTTAGGAGTCAGGCTGTACATTAAGCATGTCACCTGAAAGCATCTCACTTAATCCTAACATCTGAGATAAATAATAGTATTATTATGAGATTGATAATCATATCTCCATGATAATAACAGTATTGCTATTAAACGTATCAACAGATATAGAAACTTAGTGTGACTTAGACTACCATGGTCAGTGAAGATTTCATTTGTTTCTTCATGCTTCATGACTTGACAATAGTTACGTGAGGTCACAAAACTAGCTTTCACCCATGGGCTTTGTGCAGAAATGAAGCATAATTAGTTCTTCAGAACTGAGGAAGTGAAAAACCCATTTGCACCTTATTCTCCCAGTCCTGTTCCTCTCTTCCCCTGAGCTCAAGGGAGGAAGGAGGGTGGGAGTGCGTCAGTAGCTACTAGCTGGTGGAACCTCCATCTAGCTGGTCCCTGAGTAACTAGGGAGAATGGAGGCTGCTCATAAACTTGGGATAAATATATACCAGGAGCAAGGGATAAGCCTTTATCGTGTTAAGCCACTGAGATTTTAGTGCTAATTTATTAACAGCTATATAATCTAACCTTTCCTGATAATACCCTAAGAAACTTAGTAACTTACCCTAAATAACAGATCTAAGTAAGTGATGGAGCTAGCACTAGAAACAACATCTTCTGGTTCCCAGGCAAGTCTCTGCTGTACGAATTCCAATCTGACTGTGATAAGGGTCATAGTTTCTGCTGCTCCATTCACCACGTGTGTGGCAATGACTCCAAGAACCTACCCATGAAAGACCCAGCCCAGATGGGATATCTCATAAAGCAGCTAATAGATTAGCTCTGACAGGGCAGGCTGGCTAGAGGCACATGTGAAGACTGAATTCCCAGGCAGGCCCTGAACGTGACAAAGCCAAAATATCATTAAAAGCAGATACAAACAGAGGGATTGCCAAATAGCCTCACAAGGTCACACGAATTTACTATAGTCCAAGGTCTGACCCTCATATTACCCAATCTGGTCAACAGACCCAAAGGAGTTTCAGTGCTCTAGGTTCAACTTGAAGTATCCACCTCACAGAAGATTTGAACCAGAAATCCAGTTTGTCATTTTATACTCAGCAATATGATTATCACGTGGTCAATAATGATTTTGCTGGCCTGACAACAATGATTTTGTTGGCACATTTGCTCATTCAACCACTTGGTTCGTCTTTGAAATATATTCCTGACCTGGCTTCTGGGGTATTTCACATTCACTCTCTTGCTGTTTATTTTTTCCACTTCACTAGAAGCTCATTCTCAGGTTTCTTTGTTAATTCCTCCTCATCTCCCTATCTTTAGCATTGGAATACCTCAAGGCTCAGTCCTTGAAACTCTTTTTCATTTGTGCACATTCCCTTGGTAATTTCTTCCAGTCTCATGGCTTTAAATAGCACCCACATGCTGATGACGCTGAAACCTATACCTCTAGCTGACTTTAATCTTTAGCTCTTGGCTGCCCGCTTGACCTCTCCCTGAGATATCTATCGAACATCTCAAATTTAACATGTCCAGAGCTGACCTTCTGAGCTTCACCTACAAACAACTTCCTCCTGTAACTTCACCATCAAAGTCAATGGAAATACCATTTCCTCAAACCCACAACCTTGGGGTCCCTCCTTGACTCCTTAATCTCCCTCATACCTCTTCCATCATACCTTCCAAGAAATCCTGCTGTTTTGTTTTCAAAATATAGCCAAAATTCAACCATTTTTACCACCTTTATGGCTATCATCCAAGTGTCCATTCTCTCTTTCCCTGGATCATTGCCATAGCCTCCCAACTGGTTTCCCTTTCACCTTAGCCAATTCCCCCGCATCAAACTGTCCTCAAGGGAGAAGCCAGAGTGATCCTGTTAAAACCTTGGCCAGATGGATGATGACTCTGTTCGATACCTTCCAATGGCTTCCTATGTCACTCAGAGTAAACACCAGTCACTGTGATGGCATTGGTCCCAGGTAACTTCACTCTTGTCCATTACCTCCCTGATCATATTTCCTACTTCCTTTCCCCTTGTTCACTGCACTCCAGTCACTCTGGCTTCCTTGTTACGCCTGGACCAAGTCCGGCCCGTCATACCCCAGGAATATTATGCTGGTAACTTAGAATTGATGCTTTTGAACTGTGGTGTTGGAGAAGACTCTTGAGAGTCCCTTGGACTGCAAGGAGATCCAACCAGTCCATTCTGAAGGAGATCAGTCCTGGGTGTTCTTTGGAAGGACTGATGCTAAAGCTGAAACTCCAATACTTTGGACACCTCATGCAAAGAGTTGACTCATTGGAAAAGACTCTGATGCTGGGAGGGATTGGGGGCAGGAGGAGAAGGGGACAACAGAGGATGAGATGGCTGGATGGCATCACCGACTCGATGGACGTGAGTTTGAGTGAACTCCGGAAGTTGGTGATGGACAGGGAGGCCTGGCGTGCTGCAATTCATGGGGTCACAAAGAGTCGGACACGACTGAGCGACTGCACCGAACTGAACTTTCTTTGTCTGGAATGGCTTCCCCTCAGATGACCACATGGTTTGTTGCCTCACCATCCTCAGAATTTAAGGCTTGATTCAGCAGGAATAGATCACTTCTGCTCCATGTGGTGTCATCTTTGCTCACTCCTGTTTTCATGGTCAACTGGTGGTCAGTGACCTCAATGGTTCACTGTTTGTAGAGACAATGGGTATAACCCGGCCATGCCATTCATAATCTAGCACATTAACCAGGCTTAACAGGGTTCTCAAGAGCAGTAGGTGAAGGGAAGCCCCAATGCCCACATGTTTCAAGCTTCTGTTTTGTATTATTGTCCAACTGGACAGAACAAATCAAACCACCAAGCCCAGAGTCAGTGCAGGAGGGAACTACTCAACCAGTATGGATTAGTGGTGCTAATGAATTAATGGTGAAGAGATGTGGATTCGATCCCTGGGTCAGGAAGATCCCCTGAAGGAGGGCATAACAACCCACCCCAGTATTCTTGCCTGGAGAATCCCACGGACAGAGAAGCCTGGCAGGCTGATCCATACGGCTGCAGAGTCAGACATGACTGAAGTGACTTAGCATGCATGCAATGCTAGACTTTTTTAAAAGAATCTAACATAGTGTTTTGATTAAAACAAAAAGCCCTGTAGTTGGGAATACCTGTACTATAAATCTTTTCTTCAAAGTAATTTTTTAATTATAAGGGTTACTACAGAGGAAGGGACTTCTTTCCTGTATAATTTTGTAAGAAAAAATTTATTAAAAGTTGCTTTAATTCTATAGTGCTTATATACTATTTTTATTGTCCTAGAATCCTTTCAAGAACCACTCTTTTCTTCTCCCTGTCGATGGTTCTGGTGAGGTTGTTAGTGCCATATCCTAGTCCCTTCCCCCAACCCCATGACCAATCAAATGCCTTCCCTGGGAATGATATATGGATCTGCAGTTGGAGGGGGTGGGCAGGAGACAGAAAGCCCTTTGTCTGCTGGAGAATATGAATCTGGAGCTGAAAGTCAGTAGCCATATTTCCCAGCACATAAGGGAAACCCACCTATAGAATGAAACATCAAAAAAAAAAAAATTCATTGAATTCTGGTTCTAGTTTGTGAGGTCCAGGTTCTGACAATAATCCCTCCTATCCTGCTTTACCCCTTTTGACACGTGAACCAATAAATTCCCTTTTTCATAAGCTATGTGCATGCATGCTCAATCATGTCTGACTCTTTGTGATCAAATGGACTGTAACCCATCAGGCTCCTCTTTCCATGGAATTTTCCAGGCAAGACTACTGGAACAGGTTGCCATATCCTCCTCCAGGGGATTTTCCTGACCCAGGGATCAAACCCACATCTCTTGTGTCTCCTGCACTGGCATACAAAGTCTTTACTACTGGGAATTCCTTCCTTAAGCTGAGTTGATTTTCCATCATTTGCCACCAAGAGCTCTAATGTGAAACCCTGGGATTGCTATTCAATAAGCTCATCTTCTCATTCAGCCCTATCACCATCTTCAGCTGTCAACTCTTGAAATGCTTCAAAACTTCACTAGAGAAAGTGCTGTCAGGAAGTGGGACATGGAGGAGGAAGGAAAGGGAGCCTGAAGGAAATGAATGGGCCACTGGGATATGGAAATAGACAGGATGAAAAATTACCACTCAGAATGGCCTGACACAAGAAAAAGGAGACGGATAAATGGAAGACGCTTGGCAGCCAAGAAAGCAAATGACGGGATAAGAAAGATGACATTGAATCCTAGGAACAGTATTACCTGAGAGGCTCACAGGAGTCAGAACTCTGAACAATGGCTTTAGGGTTGTCAGTGGTTGCTTTTTGGAAAAATATACTTAGGATCGTTAAGAAAAAAAGAAAGAGTGATGAGCAAGTCACTGTACAGAACATTAAAATAAAAAATGAGTTATGAGGAGAATTACTTCTTGATAGAAGCACAGCCTTGTTACTTTAAAATTTTGGTATTCTATCAAAAATCCATTAAGATGATACAGGCTTATCCTTACACAGAAGTTATATACAGCCAGCCCAGAGGATCATATTGTAAAGTATAATCTAGGGCAATTATGTTCCAACCCTCTGTTCCCTTTGGCATATAACTAAACTCCTTTTCAAGCTGCCTATCTTGTTTTCTGCTGCTGCTGCTGCTGCTGCTAAGTCGCTTCAGTCATGTCTGACTCTGTGCAACCCCATAGACGGCAGCCCACCAGGCTCCCCCATCCCTGGGATTCTCCAGGCAAGAATACTGGAGTGGGTTGCCATTTCCTTCTCCAATGCATGAAAGTGAAAAGTGGAAGTGAAGTTGCTCAGTCGTGTCCGACTCTTAGCGACCCCATGGACTGCAGCCCACCAGGCTCCCATCCATGGGATTTTCCAGGCAAGAGTACTGGAGTGGGGTGCCATTGCTTTCTCCATCTTGTTTTCTAACACTACCCTAATTTTTTTCTCTGCAATGTTTACATTTGTTTGACCAAGTTTCCCGTAATCTCACTAGCTTCTCACTCATCAACCAACCAGGTTCAGACCAAATTTTTACTTTTAGCACAACAGCCTTCATCCCATCCCAAGCCACTTTTATGATGATGCTCACATAATGTCAATACTCTGCCAAACTTATCTTCAGTATGAATACTATTAACTGATTTTTTAAATATTATTTTTTATTCCATCATTCCTCTCTTTTAAAATTTTATTTGTTTTTAAATACTTTTGATCACTCCATGCGGCATGCAGGATCTAAGTTCCCCAACCAGGGATCGAATCCACGCCCCCTGCAGTAGAAGTGAAGAACCTTTTTTTATAATTTTTATTTATTTTTGGCTGCACTGGGTCTTCATTGCTGCATGAGCTTTTCTCTAATTGTGGTGAGCAGGGCTTACTCTCTAGTTGCGGTGCAAGGGCTTCTCATTGTGGTGGCTTCTCTTGTGAATCACAGGCTCTAGGGCGCAGGCTCAGTAGTTGCAGTGTGTGGGCTCAGTAGTCGCGGCACACAGGCTTAGTTACTCCGAGGCATGTGGGATCATACCAGACCAAGGATCGAACCCATGTCTCCTGCATTGGCAGGTGGATTCTCTACACCTGAGCCACCAGGGAAGCCCCGAAGTGCGGAGTCTTAAGCACTGGACTGCCAGAGAAGTCCCTATTAAGTGGTTTTTTTTTTCTTACAGTGTTTTAGTAGAGAAGAAGGGGTTCTTGACAGTCTATGGGGAACATAACACACAGCAGCTATTAACCACCACTGACCCACTTTTAAGTACAGAATCTCTGCTTAAGCTATCTGTAGTATACACACCTGAGCGTGAAATAAAACCACATACACAAAATTGTTTTGGAAAATAACTCCAAATGAAATGTCATAATTATTCATTATATTCCCTACTTTTATTTCTTTACTAGGCATAGCTTGTTCCCAGAAGCCTCCATATGGCAGTTCCTGGCAGGTGCCCCCAGAAGCTGGAGCTAGGTCCCTCCACCCTACTCGCCTGGTATTAACCCCACCCTATATGCTGATTCAAGCCTCAGGAGACCTGACCAGACCAAGGTCTTCATTCAGTGAAATATTAACAAATCATTAACCATTGTTGTTCATTTTTCAAGTTGTATCTGACTCTTTGTAACCCAATGGATTGCAGCATGCCAGGCTTCCCTGTCCCTCACCATCTTCTGGAGTTTGCCCAAGTTCATGTCCATTGAATCAGCAATGCCATTCAACCATCTCATCCTCTGTCACCCTCTTCTCTTTCTGCCTCAATCATTCCCAATCCTGGGGCCCACACCTGAAAATTCTGACTCAATGGGTCTGTCTGTGGCACAGCCCAGAGTCATGTATTTTTTAAAATCTTCCAGAATGTTTACAATGGACATCCAGATTTGGGAACAACTGTCTCCATAAGGAATCACACACTCAAATTCCTACAAGACCCAGGCAATTGGCCTAGATTTCACTTTTCCACTTTTGAGATATGAGTTTAAGAGTTGTTTTCCATTTCTCTTTTATTTCTACTATAAGAAAAATATAACAAAGAGAATAATAAATGACAACTGATATTCAGCCTCAATGCCAGGACTCTACCGGGAATGGTGGGGACTGCGGCAATCTAGGTAATTCACACACCATCTAAAAGAAACCTCACTACTCAGCTCTAGTTAATTATTGCCTTGCAGTATTGTATACCCTACATATCAAACTTTTTAGTTCATCCAGAGAGGAAAAAATTCAGGAACCTGGAATTTGACGTGAAATTTACAAATTTCTAAATGTTAGGAATGCACATGAATTCTTTTAAAACATTGTCTGAAAGAAACAAAACCTCAGTGCAGAACACAAATGGCCAACAAAGCACAAGCTTGAGCATTTACTTCTTCCTACAGTAGAAAGCTTCCCAGGTGGCGCAGTTGGTAAAGAATCTGCCTGCCAATGCAGGAGACGTGGGTTCGATCCCTGAATCAGGAAGATCCCCTGGAGGAGGAAATGGCAATCCACTCCAAGTATTCTTGCCTGGGAAGTCCCGAGGACAGAGGAGCCCAGTGGGCTGCAGTCCATGGGGTGGCAAAGAATCAGACACGACTGAGCATGCACATACATAGATGGCACGGCGGAAAGTTTGGGGCAGTGAAACTAGCATTGCCTCTGCAGTCAGAAGTCCGGGGTTACCTTCCAGGCAGTGCTTTCATAGAGATAGTCTTAAACCTATCAGGGCTCAGACATTTCCTCTGTCACATGGGAACAAGAAAACTTGATGGACACAATTGCTCTGAGGGCAAATAAAATCATAATTTAAGAAAGCACTTCGGGACTTCCCTGGTGGTGCAGTGGGTAGGAATCGACCTGCCAATGCAGGGGACACAAGTTCAACCCCTAGTCCTGGAAGATTCCATGTCCCATGGAGCAACTAAGTCCATGTGCCATGACTACTGAAGCCTGCTCTCTAGAGCCTGCATGTTGCAACTATGGAAGTCTGCACACCTAGAGCCTATGCTCAGCAACAAGAGAACCCACCGCAGTGAGAAGCCCATGTACCACGCTGAAGAGCAGCCCTCACCCACTGCAACTAGAGAAAGCCTGCATGCAGCAATGAGGACCCAGCACAGCCAATAAATAAATAAATAAATAAATAAGCACTTCAGATATTATAAAATGTTAGTTCTCATTACTACAGTTAAAACAGAAGATGGAGTTGCATGCGGTAAAACGTTCTTTGGTAACAGAGACTGGAAAGTCTTATTATCAGGTTGATCTTTAAGTAAGGGGGTTCTGGATCAGGCAGTTTTGTGTTAAAAAAAAAAATGACAAGATCAGAGACTTCGGCTCAGCACAGCCTTTGCTTTCGGCCTGATTTTGATTCCATTCTCTTCTTCTCAGATGGTGAAAGCTGGTCCTGGCAGGGGCCTGCAAGTCTTGGATGCTGGAATCCTCCAGCCCCTTGGCACCATCACCTGCCACAGCTGGAAGGGATGTGGACAGAGAAGAAGGCATTTGGGAGGGCAGAAGTGAGTCAGACGATAGAGGCCTTGGGCCCTGAATGCAGTGGATTCAAAGACACGATGGAATTGGTGCTGGTAAAATGAGAAGAGGCCCCAAGCCCAGAATGTCAGCTTTAAAGATATTTCACTGATATGAGAAGTCATCTTGGCACCAGCTCATAAGTTAAGAAGAGAGGCAAATTTGTCAACAGCCAAAGCTTGCAGAGCAGTTTCAGGCCCTCAGACCTAGTAAACACTGCTCCTGGTGGAAGCTGTCAAGTCAGACAGATAAACTGCTGGGCTCCTGCGGTTTATTGAGCCTGAAATGACTGTACAAGGTCAGATCCTCTCAGAGTTAAGTTACATCCTCATATCTTCTGGGTAAGGAGGACCTGGAAAAGAAAAGCTAGGAGCTGCCTTATTGCTATCTTGTCTCTTCCTGAGGTGACTCCAGCCTGGAATTTAACCAAACAGGCACTCCTAAGTTGTTTATGCCAAGAACAGATTTTACTATCTACTGAAGCCTATGGGCCATTTGTCAGAATAATGTTTGCAAATGCTCAAGACAAAACATATGAACACAAAGAAAACAAATTATGTTCAAATATAAATTACCAAAATATTTAAAATATTTGTGATAAGATCAGCCCTGGGATTTCTTTGGAGGGAATGATGCTGAAGCTGAAACTCCAGTACTTTGGTCACCTCATGGGAAGAGTTGACTCATTGGAAAAGACTCTGATGCTGGGAGGGATTGGGGGCAGGAGGAGAAGGGGATGACCGAGGATGAGATGGCTGGATGGCATCACCAACTCGATGGAAGTGAGTCTGAGTGAACTCTGGAAGTTGGTGATGGACAGGGAGGCCTGGCGTGCTGCGATTCATGGGGTCGCGAAGAGTTGGACACGACTGAGTGACTGAACTGAACCAAACAGTGCTTACTTGTTAAATAAATAAGAACACCTAGCAATAAATCTAGAAACTACCACAATTTTGGGCTTCCCTGGTGGCTCAGTGGTAAAGAATCCACCTGCCATTGCAGGAGCTGAGGTTTCGATTCCTGAGTTGGGAAGATCCCCTGGAGAAGGAAATGACAATCCACTCCAGTATTCTAACCTTGGAAATCCCATGGACAGAGAAGCCTGGAGTGCTGCAATCCATGGAGTCACAAAGAGTTGGATACTCCTCAGCAACTAAACAACAACAAGTAGCAAAGAGCATGTTGATACACCTGCACGTATTATGAGATGAAAATCTGTGTGAGGTCTATTGCTGATGAAATGATAAATATTGCTAACACTTCTAAGGTTTGTTGCCAACATTTATAATAGAAAAAAAAATCTATATTTCAATTACTAGTTACTGAAGATGTAATCTTTTCGCTTTCCAATTTCCTAGTGATCTGAGGGATCACTTAGGGATCTAAGCATTCAAATTAAAAGCCCTGTGATAAGGTGATAGAATCAAATTCAGTTGAGCCACCCACCCTCTCAGCAGACAAGCAAATGAATGTATCTCTTCAAATCCCTCACTTGGGAAGCTACAAGTTTATGTTAACCATTGCTCATAATATTTGTAAAAAAAAAAAAAAAAGTAGCTCTCATCTAAATGTATAAACCATATTTATTTTTCTATAAACTAAACTTCAAATTCAAGACTCTACACAACCAAGTTGGTAAGAAACCGCATGACAATCATTCTTGGTGTTTCTACCCAACCAGCTTGGGAATCTTTCATGATTCCAAGTTCTTCCTCAGTCTCACATCATTCAGGAGGGGCTCTCTGTGTTGATCATCTGTCCACACAAGCTACCCATATGATATCCACTGTTCCTCTCTGATGGCTTCAGGATCAGTGGTTCTCTGTTGCTTGAGACATAGAAACTTCTCTTTAAGTCTGCTGAAGCTTTTATTTGCTAAAAGGTATCATATAGCTATTTCTCTCTAGAGCCATCAACCTTCCCATGGTTGGTCATAGCAGATTTCCTCCAAGGCTGTAAAGTATAGAATAGACTCCATTTTTTTTGGTCATGCCACATGACATGCAGGATCTTAGTTCTTTGACCAGCGATCGAATCCATGCTCCCTGCAATGGAAGCGTGAAGTCTTAACCACAGGACTGTCCCCAGACTCCCTTCTTAAGTGGGAAAAAAGAAGGAAGGAACTACAGTAGAAGGAAAAGTTAATATTTAAAAATATTATCCAGCTACATATTTCTAAAATTCCATTTTGGAATCAACTTCAGAAAAATGTATGCATTTGATATAAAAGCCAGTCTCTTAACTACACAAAAACATTGTGATTTAATAAAAATTGTCATTATTCAATTTGCTGTCCTACCTTATTCATCAGATTTTATTCCAAATAATTTTAGGCTATTGGCAAATATAACATCCATTCTCAGTAGGCAAAGAATTTCAACTCTGAGGATATTAAAAATATGCAAGAGGACCAGAAGTCCTTTCTAATATGACTCAAAATCCAATGTAAGAAAAGAAAACATGAGTAAATTTTAGCTCATAAAAATGAAAACGATATGCATGGGATAGAAAAACACCATAAACAAAATGAAAATATACACAAGATACTGGAATAGGTTTACAACAAGAGGGGGCTAATCACCATATCTAAAAAACTCGAAGAAATGAAGACAGGAAAATGCCAACTCCTCAATGGGAAAAAATAAAGTCGAAGAATAGGAAGATACAGAAAGGCAAATGACCCTTAAATATAATACAAGATTTTCAATCTCACACATAAGAAGAAGAAAGCAAGTTAAAACCCCATTGACGGATATCTCCTTCTAGCCAATAAGGAACACTGGAGTGTGCAGCCATTCCCTTCTCCAGAGGGTCTTCCTGACCCAGGGATCAAACCCAGATCTCCTGCATTGCACACATTCTTTACTGTCTGAGCCACTAGGGAAGTCCACATATATAATGGAATATTACTCAGCCATAAAAAGAACAAAATTTTGCCATTTGCAACAACGTGGATGGACCTGGAAGATATTATGCTTAATGAAATAAGTCAGAGAAGCACAAATACTTGATGTTATCACTTTTATGTGGAATCTAAAAAGACTAAAGGAATGAATATAACGAAACAGAAATAGACTTGCATATACAGAGAACTAACCAGTGGCTACTGATGGGGAGAAGAAAGGGGTGAAAATAGAAAAGGAAATAATTAGGAGCAGAAAATCATGAAATAGTCCAGAGAAAAATAATAGGGAAAACATTAACAACAACAAAAAATATAGACCAATATCTCTCATAATCATAGATGCAAAAATTCTCAATGAAATGTTAGCAAATTAAATCTAGTAGCATATAAAAAAGTATAGCACACAATTACCAAGTGGGGTTTAATCTCAGAAACTCAAGGTTGTTTCAATATTTGAAAAATCAATGTCATTCACCATTCTAACAGACTAAAATAAAAATGTCATATCATTTCAGTAACTACTGAAAAGGCTTTTATTTAACAAAATCCAAAATCTATTCCTGATAAAAATTCTCAGCAAAGTAAGAACAGAAGAAAACATCCTCCACATAATAATGGGCATGTATAAAAAATTTATAGCTATATTCATAGGTGATGACTGTGTAAAAAAGTCCCCAAAATACATATTAAAATGCTTTGATAAAGTTACAGGAAACAACATCAATACACAAAAATTATTTATATTTTTATGTGTGAGCAACATATAATCAGAAAATTTAAATTTTTAAATATCTTTGACGATAGCATTTAAAAATATGAAAAATTAGTGACATATTTGGCAAAAGATAGGTAACACCTGTGTGCTGAAAACTACAAAATATTGCTAAGAGAATTTTTTCTTTTTTAAAAATTTGTATTGGAGTATAAATTTAAAGAAAACATATCAAATGGAGAAATACACTGTGTTCTTGCATCAGAAGACTTCTCATTGTTAAGATATCAATTCTTTGCCAAATTGATATATAAATTCCATGTAGTCCCAATCAAAAAACCAACAAGATATGGAAATACAAAGAACTGAGTATAGAAACAAGTTTGCAAATGAATTAAAATGTTAAAGAATATACACTTTTTAATTTCAAAAATGTGTGTGCTCAGTCCTCAGTCGTGTCTGACTCTTTGCAGCCCCATGGACTATAGCCTGCAAGGCTCCTCCGACCATGGGATTTCTCAGGCAAGGATACTGGAATGGGGTGCCTTTTCCTTCTCCAGGGGATCGTCCCAACCCAGAGATCAAACCCCTGAGTCCTGTGTCTCCTGCACTGGCAGATTCTTTACCACTGGTGCCACCTGAGCAGCCCTCAAAGATACTACAAAGCTATAGTAATCATTACAATGTTATACTGCATCCAGTTAGCAAATCAGGAGAATGGAACACAGAGTCCAGAAACAGACCAGCAAACACATATAGTTTAGACTGATTTTTGACAAAAGTACAAGGACAATGTACTGGGAAATGGATAAGCTTTTTAATAAATGGCGTTGGAGTAATTGGGAAGCCATTTGAGGAGGAAAATGAACCTCAACACAATAACAAAAATTAACTTGAAATGAATCCTAGACCTCAATACAACTAAAACTATGAAACCATAAAAAGAAAACACAGGAGAAAACTGTAATGATCTTGGGTTTGGCAAAGGTATCTTAAATACAAAAAGCACAAATTATAAAATTAAAAAATCAACAAACAACTTCATCAATATCATAAACTTTTGCTCTTGAAGAATTGTTAAAGTGAAAAGTCAAATCATAGACTAGGAGAAGATATTTTATACATACATGCATAGAAATAGATTTGTAAACAGAATATACGAAAAGCACAACTCTACAGTAAGACAAGAAATCCAGTTAAAAAGAGACAAAAGACTTAAATAGTAATCTACCAGAGAAGAGAGACTTGGAAAACAAATAATGCCATGAAAAACTGCTCAAGATAATTCCTCACTGCTGCTGCTGCTGCTAAGTCACTTCAGTAGTGTCTGACTCTGAGCGACCCCATAGACGGCAGCCCACCAGGCTCCCCCGTCCCTGGGATTCTCCAGGCAAGAACACTGGAGTGGGTTGCCATTTCCTTCTCCAATGCATGAAAGTGAAAAGTGAAAGTGAAGTCGCTCAGTCGTGTCTGACTCTTCATGACCCCGTGAACTGCAGCCTACCAGGCTCCTCCATCCATGGGGTTTTCCAGGCAAAAGTACTGGAGTGGGGTGCCATTGCCTTCTCCTAGGAAAGCACAAATGAAAACCACAATGACATATTTCAACATATAACTTCTGCTGGTGCTTAGCTGCTCAGTCATGTCCAACTCTTTGTGACCCCTTGAACTGTAGCCCGCCAGGCTCCTTTGTCCATGGGATTTCCCAGGCAAGAATACTGGAGTAGGCTGTCATTTCTTTCTCCAGGGGATCTTTCCAGATCAGAGATTAAACCCATGTCTCCTGCACTGGAGACTTTTTACCACTGAGCCACCAGGGAAACCTCTCGAAATGTTTGGCAGTTTCTTAAAAACTTGTATATTTACCTACTATATAACCAAGTTCAATCCCAGGTGTTTACCCAAGAAAAATAAAAGTATAGGTCGATCTATAGACTTATACATAAATGTCCATAAAAGTTAATTAACAATGAACAAAACTCTAATGTCCATCAACAGGTGACTGGATCAACAAATTGTGTCATACCTATGCAGCAGAGCACTATTCAACAGTTAAGAAGGTTCAACTATAAATACACATGATGACATCAATGAATCTAAAAGCATTAGGTTAAGTGAAAGACATAAAATGGAACACACTACATAAGTTAGTTTCTATAAAACTTGAAAAAAAAGTAAACAATCTACAGTGACAAAAAAGCAGGAAAGTGGTTGCCTTACCTGACTGGGTGAATAAGCAAGGATAGATTGCAAAGGTCCACAGGAAAATTTTTGTTGTGATGGAAATTTTCTGTATCTTTATTTTGGCAGTAGTTTCACAGGTGTGCATATTTGTCATAATTCATGAAAATGTATACTTTAAATTTGATTTATTGTATATAAATTATACCTTAATAAAGTTACTTCTGAAAAAGAAGAGACGTAGCAAACTATTAAGAAAAATCATTTTAAAACTGAAAAGCAAAAGTTGAAAAACACTCTGAGCTATTTTTATCAAAACATAAACTTGCTGAAGACAACTGTCAAAATGCCAATATATTTTAGATAAATCATAACATTGTGATTTGGGGGAGAAAAGATTCCCCACGGTGACTATTTTGAGGACAAAACTATTAGAAAATTTTTAAACTATGTGGACACATTTATAGTCTACTCACATTTTTAGGCATGTGCTTCTGTGAGTGGGTGAGTACAGACACAAAATAATCAATTATCAGATCCACCACAGAATCAGACCTTAGAATCTTAATACCCAGTCTTATCCACTGAAGTTCAAGGGTAATGAGGCGTCTGACTCCGTTTTTGATATTTGACTGCTGACAGTTT
The DNA here is from genome assembly GCF_014754425.2 of Oryx dammah. Classification (NCBI taxonomy): domain Eukaryota; kingdom Metazoa; phylum Chordata; class Mammalia; order Artiodactyla; family Bovidae; genus Oryx; species Oryx dammah. The sequence goes on from NW_024070203.1 coordinate 59,400,587, forward strand.
TCAAGCCCTACCACTTCCTTTTCCCCTTCTGCTGTACATCTGGGAAAACTGATAAGAAAGCCCACATGTGGCCTCCTTTGCTGCCAGCAGGCAGTTCAAACCACACAAGCCTTGACCCACACACAGGGACCCTCATCCCACCCACCCACTAACCACCATGAAACTCTACATCAGTCTCTTCTCCTTGCTCTTTCAAGTCTTTTTTTTTTTTTTTCCTTTACTGGACCAGCTTGGGAAGCGGTCCTGATCTCCCTAGACAGCATCATTATGTGAGCAATAAATCATTTCATATTCTCCTGGTGCATGTGCAATGCCTCAGTTTCAACATCTGAACCAAATTTAGTGGGGTGAAGGTTGGGAGAGTATAGCTTGTCTATGCAGAGTGATGACAACAATCAGCTATAGCTGATTTACTATTGCTGGTTGCAAGGGGTTGGCGGGGAGACACCAGTGTGACTATGGCAGGCAGTTCTGAGGATGGTCCCCAGAGATCTTCACCTCTTTTTATTATTATTTATTTATTTGGCTGTGCTGGGTCTTAGTTGAGACACGCAGGATCTTTAGTTGCAGCATGCGGGATCTAGTTACCTGATCAGTGTTCGAACCTGGGCCCGCAGTGTGAAGTCTTAGCCACTGGACCCCCAGGGAAACCCCACTCACCTCTTGATATTCAAGTTTCTCCCTCTAACTGAATGTGGGATGTACCTAGTGACTTATTTCTAATGAATAGAATATGGCAAAAGTGATGAGCTATCACTTCTAAGATCAAGTTACAAAAAGACTGACTTTCATCTTTCTTGCCTCTCTTGCTCACTGAGGAAGCCAGCTACCAGGTTGTGAGCTGCCCCATGGAGGAGTCAATATGGAAGTTGATGCTCCCCCAGGAGAGCTTTTGGATGAGACTGCAGCTGAAGCCAGGACTCCTTTTGCAGCCTTGTGAGAAGCCTTAAGCCAAAGCCATCAACTCATCTATTCCTAAACTCTTGACACAGTAACTATGAGATAATAAATGTTTGTTGCTTTTAGCATCTAAATTTGGGGATAATTTTGGTATTCAGCAATAACTAATACAAAGAGTGAGTTCCTGAGTAGAATTCCTGAAAAACAGAAATGACTGCCAATAAGAAAAGAATGAGAAAAAATTAGTGTCTCAGAGAATATTGGGAAGATAAAGAAAGGGCACAGAAGCAAATTTTGAGTAATAATTAGAAGCAGATGTTAGATTGACTAGAACAATATAGCTGGTGATGTTAGAGCAGCATCTGATTGCCACAAGTAACCAGGAATCACAAGTGACTTCCTGGTCTAAGAAAGTCAGTGACTACATACATCACTTTGGGAGGGAAGATGTCCTTTTTTTCCAACTGTCTTGAACCTTTGGTTGATCCTATAGGGACATCAAGGCATGAAGCAATTGCTTTGTTTCAGTAAAAGTAGTCAATGAAAACAGCCTGCATCAGTGCTCTTTTACCAAACAAGACCTCCTTTTCCTGACAGTGTCACAGAGAGAAATTTCACACTAATTATATCCCAGTCGTGACTACCTGTCATTGTTATTGACTGCCTACAAGAAATGAATGTGCTAAATGAGGTGAAGTTCGGTCCCCTGTTCCCTGTTTCAGTAGTGGCAAACCATCATTTTATCTGACATCATTTTTTAAATCAGAGTTTTCTTCAGTATCATCTGCAGAGACCTTCATCCTGCTATTATCGTGGGAAAATCAAGGGAGGGCATGCAATAGGGTCTCTGTCAATTTCCCTGTACTTCAAATCTCTCTTCATTATTATCAGCCATCACCTCCTCTTGCCTTGTTTCAGAAGCAGTGGCAGTCTTCCACCTTCTCTGAGGTTGGCCCCTTCACTGGCTCTCTGAACCAGTTCCTGTCTCCCTTTGCTGAGTCATCAATCACCTCCACTCACATGTTCCTTCCTCTTAATCTGTAAATCTTTCCACCCACAGATACCTTCTTCTACCACTGATACCCCTTCCAGCTACCATTCTGTATCTTTCCTCCCCTCAGCTGAGTTACTTCTTGACTTTTTTTTTTTTTTTTGAGTTAAGACAAGTATATAGTTTGCAATTAATACAAGTTCCAGAATGTAAAAGTCTTATAAATTGTAAATTTTCTATGGCTATAACAAAAGGAAGTGGGACACAGGCCTGTATAAAATATGACTGATTATAGCAAAAGAAATAGTTACTATGACCACGACTGTCCCTTTGAAATGTCCGGTCCAAGTTTTAAGTTCTTCGGTGTTCTGGTGCTCGTAGCAAGTTTCCAAAGGTCCCATTGTTCAGGCCCACTGTTTATCAAGGACGATCCTAGGATGAGGTGGGGCTAATCCACCGTCAAGCCACCCAAGAAGTCCTTTGTCATAGTAATGTTCCATCATAGTATTGGTGACCTTCCATATCACACACAGTGTTTGTTAATATCATCTGAGCAGTCAGATAACCACATACCATGGGGTCCCCAATCAACAATTGTATGATTAGCCAGAAACATTGATTTTTTTGATTTGGTTTGACATTTGTCCCAATGAACAGGAATATAAGTAACGTTTTTATAAGTAAACCCTTTGTATAATGTTTTTTATTTTTTCCTAACTCTTTACCTAACTCTTCCCCTAAAGTCTCAGTAGTATAAACATGGTTTACAGACAAAGAAAGGGCAGTAAATAATCCAAGCAATGTCCAAAAGCTTTCTTTTGGAGGCAGGACAAAAGCCCAGGTTTGTTGGTTGACGTTTATGCATAATTTCTCTGGGCCCAGGGACAATGGAAGGACTTCATAGCCTAAAGAAATGTTAATTAGTTTTTCTTCCTCCTCAGGGTGTGAAGGCTCCTTCACGTTCTAGGGAGGGGGTATGTGTATAGAGTCATTAGTTGAAACGATTGGTCCTCTCTCTGTCCATTGGACCACCTGTAATAGAGGGGTTGGGTATTAGTCGAGCTCAAGCCGGGGGAGGTACAGGCCAAAAGACAGAGCATTGCCAGGAGAATGTATTCAGGACTCCGAGGCAATCCCTGTTGAGAGACCAAATTTTCAGCTCAATTAGTAAGGGTTTTTATTTGTCCCCAAATGGGGAGATCACAGGGGTGATGCTGTGGAGGGGCGGTGCTTTCTGGAGATCTTTAGAGCAGACACAGCCCATATTGGAATTTCTTCTTCCTGGGGTTCTTGTTGTTTCATCTCCATTTTAAATGCTGGGGGTCCCCTTGGGTCAAATCGGCCTCAATAGGCTCTGGGGTCACTCTGTCTGAATCTGCCTATGTGTACCAAGCCCCACGTTGGGTGCCACTTGTTGAGGTCCTTTAATGGACTGGAACCTGGTGGTCCAGAGTCGACTGATAAGAAAGTAAAGGAGAGAGAAAGAGGCTGATATTCCTTGGTTTACGCAGAAAGCCAATAATGCCTCTGCACGGGGCTTGCTCTGCTCACAAAGGCCTCAGGCGCCCTCTCGATGGGGTGAAGGCACAGAGCGCATTCTCGAGAGGGTCTTAGAAGCCCAGGCAGGAAAGTGAACACAGAAGACCTCTGCACTCCAAAGAAATAGCCTGAGAGAGACAGACAGACAGAAAGAGAGAAAGAAAGCAAGACACGGGGACCAAAGCTCTGATGGAGCAAAGGGTTACTTCTTGACTTCTTATGCATTCTTTAGCCTAGAGAAATCTGTTTTATATACCTACCATTCCACTATACTGTATTCAAAAGCACCACCGCAAGCAGAATTACAGCAGGGTGGATCCTGAATAGTGGCCAGTTCCAAAGAACTTACAGACATGCCCATGATTCAATCATTTTCATTCAATGCAGAGCTATTCACTGCCTACCGTGTGCCAGGCACTGTTCCATATTTACTAGTAATTCATAAATGTGTCAGGAATAACAGTGTCAGGGACACAGCAGTAAATAAAGAAGACAGAAACCTCTGCCCTCTTGGAGTTTATGTTTCTAATGTAGGAGGATAAACCAAAAAGGAAAAGAAACTAACAATTAAACAAGTATAAAGTACAGCAGCACTGAGAAATGCTATGGTAAAAATAAAATAGGGAGAGGCCTACTCATTGCAATGGAAGTGGGAGAAATAGTGAGGCAGGATTTTATAGAGATCCTTTAGGGCACAATAGTTAGGGGACAAGATTCTGGAGCCGAAGGACATAAGCTTTTATTCTCCTCCCATTTTCTAGCTGTGTTCTTGGTGAAGTCATTCAACCTCTTGGTACCTTAGTTTCCTCATCTGTGAAATGGGAAGGATGTTAGAACCTACCACAAAGAGCTGTTATAAGGACTAAATGAGTGTGTGTGCGTGCGTGCGTGCGTGCGTGTGTGTGTGTGTGCGTGCGTGCGTGCGTGTGTGTGTGTGTGTTAGACACTCAGTCGTGTCCAGCTCTTTGAGACCCCATGGATCATAGCCCACCACACTCCTGATTCCATGGGGTTTCTCCAGGCAAGAATACTGGAGTGGGTTGCCATTTCCTTCTCCAGGGAATCTTCTCAGTCCAGCAATTAAACCTGGGTCTCCTGCATTGCAGGCAGATTCTTTACCATCTGAGCCACCAGGGAAGCCCCTAAATGAGCTCACCATGAGTTCTCATAATATTTAGAACACTGCTTGAGTTCCCAGTAAGGGCTCAAAAAAGGTTAACTACTAACCATATTATTCATTCAATAAATGTTTACTTAGCACTCATTAACCTGCTAGATGCTATGAAGTATTAAAATAATGAGATACATCCCTGATCTCTCAAGAAATAATGTATGTGGACATACACAAAAGCATAATACAAGGTGGTATAAACCCTCCACTCTTTCAGAGGGAGACACCAGCTCACATCGCCACTCTTTACATAATATCAAGGTACTCTGAAAGCATCTTCTCATCCAGCATGTCTCCTGTCCTTCACCACAATCACGACAGATACCACTGCCCTCATTATACCTGTTGGGGAATAGCAACACATAGGTATCCACTGAATCTTTGCCTGACAACATAATGACTCATCCTGGAGACAGGGCTGAGGTCAAGTGGCAAGTGCACTGGCTCATAGTATGACCTTTTACACAGCACAAGACTGTATTTAAATCAAGAACTATAAAGTTAACTGTATGACCTTGGACAAATTATTTCACCTAGAAGAGCCTCAGTTTCCTCATGGGCAAGATGAAGACAATTCTAACCTCATCAGTCTCATGCAAGGATGAAATGAGATGTATATGAAGCACTCTGCAAATCCTTCAGTCCTTAACAAGCACCCAGCAGAATGGTAGCTTTAAAAGAAAACAAGGAAAACCACACATTTCTCTCTCTTGATTCTGTGAGCTTGTACCTGTATGAAGCCCAAGTCACCTTCAAATTCGTAAGATGATACCATGAATATGTCAATGTGTTCAAAAATGAAATACAGGAACTATACGTGAGTCCATGAGAATTCACTTGCTCTCAAACCAAAAATTTTGTGGACTTGTCTGCTTGTAATATGGAGTATCAAAAGATCATATTTTTAAACATGGATGTAAGCAATCTTTTTTTTTTTAGATCTACAGTTAAACTATGCTAACCAATGATTTCGAACATAAATAATAGCATTTTACTCAAAATATGTTTCCCAAGTGGCACTAGTGACCAAGAACCTACCTGCCAACGCAGAGATATAAGAGACATGGGTTCGATCCCTGGGTCAGGAAGATCCCCTGCAGAAGGGCACGGCTACCCACTCCAATATTCTTGCCTGGAAAATCCCATGCACAGAGAAGCCTGGCCAGCTACTGTCCATAGGGTCGCTCAGTTGTGTCCCACTGTGTCCAGCTGAGTTGGACACAATTGCAGCAACTTAGCACACACTGAAAATATAAGTTCTTGAAAAGTTTTGTGTAAATTGGGTTTTCTAGATCACCTCAAAGCTTCAAGAAGAGCTTTTAATGTAAAGAATCTCTGGAGTGAATCCTTTCAGAAAAGCCATGGATTGCTGCTAGATTGACCCAGTTTATCTGTTTTCTCTCTCTCTCTCTCTTTTGCTGTGTAGATTTTTAAATATCCAGGAGTAAGACAGCACACATGAGACTTGGGTGGATACCAGGTTTCTTTATCTGGAGAAAAGGACATGAGAGACTGCTAAAGGTTGGGTATGTCTTCTTGAGAAAAACGTGTTTTGATGCAAAGCTTAGAGAACTCAACTTCCACAAACTTAGGAAAGGTGTCCATAGCAGACTTTTGGGCTGGAATAGGTCCCAAGTCTGCTCTGAGATTATAAACAATGATCTGGGATGGCACAAATTTCTGACTTCAGTGCCCTGGAAATAAGCTATATCAATAACTTACTTCTAAGTTCCTTCAAGAGTCCCAGCTTGCAACTGAAAAAGACAGTGTGATTAGTAATATTTCACACTTGTATCAAACAGCCTGTGATCTTTGTGCATCAGAGAAAGCTTTGTGAAAGATGGCAACATCCATCTTAACACTCAGCAGCATGTGCAGAGAGAACTTAACTGAAAGGCACAACGAAAAATGAGACCTGATATTTACCAAGTTCCAGCAGGACATGAAGGCGATGATGTGGAAATGGATAAGCTGAACACACACAGGCGATGTGTATTCAAAGTATATTCTCCTCTAAGAGGCTTATACGGTTCAGCTAAACGTGGTTGAGGCAACTGCCATTTGAAACCTTTTCTAGATCATAGTCTTATAATGTTTTGCAACCTGCCAAATTGGATCTTTTGTGTCGAGGCTTCTACAAGCAGGTCTAAATCCCTGAAAGAAGAGGATGAGGAGGAGAGACAACGTGATGGACAGGACATCTGGGAGAAGAGATAAAGGGAGAAGTGGGATCATTCTCCTGCACACTGAGGGAAGGACACCGGCTAGGTCCCAGCGCATCCTCCTGTGGGGCACTGGACAAAGGCTCTCAGAAATCCAAGGCAGCTCTTGCTGTTGGAATAATGAGACCTTTCCAACCCGTGTCCTACTAGAAATGACTGGCTGCTCTGGTCACTGGCTGCCCGAGCAACAGCCTGGATTGTATCCATGGGCATTCGAGCTAGGTAGTCCTGGTTCCCCTACTCACTAGCTGTGGGATATGGGGCAGGTTGCTCACCATCTCTCGCCTCTGTGTCTTTATACTTGGATCATGACACTGTCTGAACCCAGGGCCTCGTGACTCTGCTGTGCAGCTGAAGGAATACACGCACAGCTGTGGCACAGAGCACGGGCTCTGCACGTCAGCAACAGGCACACACAGCTTTCAAGCAACATTGGGGACTCTGGGAGGAGCTGCTTCATGGAGCTGTTCTCAGCACGATAATAAGATGCAAGTCATAGAGTACTTACTATGTGCCAGGCAGGCCATGTTCTAAGTGAATTACAGAGGTTAACTTATTTAATCCTCACAATTCCCCTATGAAGCAACTATAGTTGTGATGATCATTTAACACAGGCAGGGAGACTCGGGGACAAAGTAGTTCTATTTCTTGCCCCACATCAGCCTGCAAGTGAGGCATGGAGACAGGGTTTGTGCCCAGGTGGTCTGGTTCCAGATCCTAGGAACATAACTTCACACCGTACTGCTGCAGTAACATGTCATTAAAAATAAAGTGATATCGGCTTCCCTGGTGGTAAAGAATCTGCCTGCCAATGCAGGAGACACAGGTTCAATCCCTGATGGAGGAAGATCCCACATGCTGCGGAGCTACTAACCCTGTGTGCTACAGCTGCTGAAGCCTGCATGTCCTAGAGTCCATGCTCTGAAACAAGAGACGTCACTGCAATAAGAAGCCTGTGCATCACAACTAGAGAAAAGCCCCAGCAGCAAGGAAGACCCAGCATAGCCAAAAATAAACAAGTAAATAAAAGTTATTTTTAAAAAGTAAACAAATAAAGTGATATCTCACAGGAAAGGATTTCAAAAGTAGTGCCTGACACTAACTGGGCAGGGGCTTTAGCTCAGTGTAGAAGGAGTTTAAAGACCAGGTGTCTGGGTTAGATCTCTTTTTAAGTTAAATTTGGGAATAGTTTAAAGTGAGTACATGGAATATCAAATGTAAAACTAGATTATTAAACGGTAGGAAACCCCATGAAGTAATGCAATTTCAATTTTAAGAAGCAACATTTAAGTGTTTACTTACCTGTAATTTTGTACATTGTCTGTATTTTCATGGAAAAAAATCTAGAAATTTTAATGTGGTTATCTCTGTGTGGTGCTTTCTGTGTTGATTCTTTGTTATGCTTCTCTGAAATTTCCTGGGTTTTTTTGCTAATAATGAACATCTATTACTTTTGAAATTAGAAAACCACAACAAATATTTTAAAAATGAGAAAAAAATAAAGTGATATCTATAAACACATGCAGTGGTCACTTAAACAAGAGGGATCAGTATTAGGTTAGGTCATATATATACATACAGGTATATATACTTGAAAAAAAAGTGAAAGTTGTGTCTGACTCTTTGCAACCCACGGACTGTAGCCCACCAGGCTCCTTTGTCCATGGGATTCTCCTGGCAAGAATACCGGAGTGGGGAACCATTCCCTTCTCCAGTGGATATTCCCAACCCCGGGATCGAACCCAGGTCTTATATGTCAGAATTATCTTCTGAGCCTAAAAGGACGTGCACAAGGTAACCGGCTGTCTGCCTGCACCATGGACAGTGCTGACTTCTTCAAACAACAACCTGAAAATTAGCAAAGGCACATGCAGAGTAATTTCCTATGGTCTCTTTATGATACCATCAAGTATCCACAACTTAAGTCACTGAAACCAGACACCTAGGGTTCACTAAATTCACCCCTTCTAATACTCCTGAATGAAGTCTCCAGCAAACATTCTAAGGTCTACAGATTTTATAGCCAAGATTTCTCTTGAATCCATCCCTTATTCTCTCTTCTCAACCCCACTGTTTTTAGTTCAAGCGCTTATCAATTTCCTTTTGGATAACTGGATCAGACTCCTAACCTAACCTTTCTTTCTGACAACATTCTTGCCCACTTCAGTCCCAAAGAAATCCATTTTTCTCATTGCTACTGAAAAATCATTCTAACAGATAAGTCTCACAATGTTGAGCCTCTGCATCTAGAGAATGAAGTCTAAACTACATTTTAAGGTACATAAATCCCTTTCTGATTTGATATTTTCATCTCTTCCCACTCCCCTCAGATGTAACCACACATGCATTAGGCAGATGCTGTTTCCTCTGATTGGAAAGCCCTCTCTCTCCCATCCACCCTCCCCCATAGCTTCTGCCTCCATAGCCTTCATTTGCAAAGACCCTCCTCAATCATTGCTGCTTAGTCACTCAGTCATATCTGACTCTTTGCAACCCCATGGACTGTAGCCTGCCAGGCTCCTCTGTCCATGGGATTTCCCAGGCAAGAATACTGGAGTGGGTTGCCATTTCCTTTCCAGGGGATCTTCCTGACTCATGGATCAAACCTGAGTCTCCTGCATTGCAGGTGGATTCTTTACCACCAAACCACCCAGGAAGCCCTACTCAACCATTAAGGCTTAGTTTAAACATCACCTGCTCTAGGAAGTCTTCCATGATTTCCCCAAGGAAAGTTAGCTGCCATCACCTCTATGCCTGTAACTGCCAAAACATAATTCTTCCCCTAACACTAGCGTATGAACTCTTGATGGCAAGTGCTGTGTGTACACAATATAGTCTCAGCTCCAGAACTGTCCCCGGCATGTTGGAAGAGCTCAACAAGTAGTTACTATGTTATTACAGCCCTGTCATTTTATAGTAGAGTTGTCGGTTGACGAGTCAGCCTCCTCCACAGAAATGTGAGTTCCTAGGGTCAAAGACCATCCTTACTGCCTCTATTCCAGCACCTCTGGCAGCATCAGTGTCTGGCAAAAATAAGTGAGTACTTAATGTTTATTGAACAAATCAATGCACAGGCCAATAGATGAATAAACCACACAGGCCTCCAGGATCCCCTTTCCTGTCAGCATAACCTAAAATTATGTTCACTAGTATGTCTAGAGGCCTAGTGGTTTCTCTAGTATATCTACTAGTGTTTAGGGGGAGTTCTCACCAGAAACAAATCAAGTCCTGTTGGAAGATGCTGTCATAAAACAAACCAAACTCCAAGAGACCAAAAGGTACATTGGTTGCCTATGTCATGAATATAAATAAAAATGTTTATAAGTGAAATCTAAATTTTAACTTGAAAAAAAATACAGCTCCTTTAGGATGTCTACCTAGGTGTACTTATTCATCAAAAGGAACTTGAAAACACTGTGATTTGAAGTATGGTCTACAAAGGACAAAAATCCCATTCAGGTGAGGGTTTATAGAAAAAATTCATTTCACAACAGCTCTTGAGAATGTTCAAGATGTTCAAGAGCGTTCATTTGTTACATCATCTCCCTGTGAGGTGGGTGTTAGGATCGTCATCACTGCAGACGAGTAAATGAAGACTCAGAGTTTCAGGTTACAGAATAAACTCCTGGTATAGCAGAGCTTGGGTTCTATAATATATAGGGTGTCAGTGGACCAAATAAATTCAGCTATGTCACCCAAACTCCAGGGTTACAGATTGTTGGATAAAAAAGTTGCCCTAAGCTAGGACCTCATTTCCTGAAAGAGGTCTTAAAATATCCTGCCTTAACATCTGAGCTCACTGTGGGGACAAGTGAGTTGTTCAGTTCCTGTTACTTCACTGGGCACCTACTGTGTACATGGAGCACGTACTGTGCCCAGCCCATGGTGTGATTTCTATAATCCGAGGAGGGCGTAAATGGCCCTGAAAGGCATGGATGCTGCACCAAAGAAGGTGAAAAATTCCTGGTAACAGATTGCTGGGCAGGCAAAGACAGACTTGCAGGAGTATTTAAGGATAAAGGAAATTTTAAAAATTAGAAAAACAAGGGTATGTTGATGGTATATTATTAAATGCAAAACTTGGTAACAAATCTGTGAGTATAATATTCTTATATACACAAATACTATACAAACACAGACATGTATACACACATAATGACAGGAATGGAAATGTACACACCAAAATGTAATCACTGCTTTCTCTGTATAGTGAGATTACATCATTTCATGGGCAGACGAACCCATAATAACATTTTTGAAACAGTAAGCTATGAAATCAGTTTAGTAGGTCTCAACTAGTATTTCTTAAATAAAATGCAATGAAAAAAAAAAACAATTAAAAAAAGATAAATGTATGGAAGCTTTGTTTTGCTTATGCACATATGGGTGTATGTCGCATATTACATTGTGATAAAGATTGTTCTTTACTCCAGGCTGCTGCCAAAATATTTGAAAACCACCACTTGAAAGGACAGCTATCAAGGACCTACTATATAACAAACGGAACTCTGCGCAGTGTTATGTGGCAGCCTGGATGGGAGGGGAGTTTGGGAGACTGGATACATGTATATGTATGGCTGAGTCCCTTGCTGTTCACTTGTACCTGTCCCAACATTGTTAATCAGCCATGTGAAAGTGTGTTAGTTGCTTCAGTCATGTCCGACTCTCTGCAACCCCCCAATACAAAATAAAAAGGTTTTCAAATAGTAAAAAATTACAGTTATTGTGAAATTCAATTTACAGAGGTTCAGAGATCTTAAGTAATCCACCCAAAGCCACGTGGTTAGTAAGTGGCAGAATCCATTTTTATCAATACACACAATACACCTTAATTTCTTGGAGAGGGCAAGCCTCATGATGAATAAATAAAAGATGCCTGCAGAAAGATGATATAAATGTTTTAATAATTACTATTTTTTAATAACACTAGTCAAATGAAAGTATTGCTTCCTAATTTTATTGTTGAGACTGACCATTTTCCAGATGCACTGATTTATTAACTGTCATAAGCCTAGCCACAGTTTGAACTCCAGCTAAAATTTTCTTTTCACTTTCATCACTTCTAAGCTTAGTTGGAACTCCTATGCTGCAGGTTTGTTTTGTTTTGATTTCTTTCCTTTGTTATTCCAGGCACATCCTTTCTCCACGAGGAACCACATGCCCCCCTCCCAGGCTCCCCCCACCTTCCTGCGAGGTGCGAGGTGCAACCCACCCACCACCCCCAGGCTAAGCCCACTAGCCCAGGGCACACCTGCCTGTCTTGGCAGACCCTAGTGGCAGAGCGGCTGAGTGCACACATTTGCACACAAGTGCTGCACCTGGACAAACAGGACTCAAACTCTTCAAGTCCAAGGGCAATATTTCTCCACTGGATCATCTTACTGACTACAACCTCAGCACTCTCACTGAGAAATTCCTTCCCAGTCCAGGGTCTGTAAAACCCCAAGAATGCTTCTCCTTAGCAAGTGACACTTCAGAGTGGTTTTGACAACTTGGAAATAACACTAAAGTGATAGTTTAATGATTTTATGGGTTTTTCTTCCTGAACCTCCTCTGTTTCTTCAAGACCCACAGATTCTCTTTTTTTTAAACTGTGGCAAAGTAGAGCCCTGGTCTTGTCCAAAAAACTCTTCCGCCTAATAAAAAACTGATCAAGCACAAGTACCTAAACCCACAAATTTGGAGGAAAGCCCTCTAAATACGACCCCACTCATACTCATGAAACCAAGGAGGTTTCCACTTATGGGTCAGCGTTACTTGTGCGGGTGGGGTGGGAAAGTATCTTTGAATGAGTAGATATGGGGCTGCAGGAGACCAAGTCTGGGAGGAGAACTCCCTCTACTTGAGTTGAACCTACTTCCCAGGGCTACTAGGGAAAAGCAAGGGAGGAGGCAGAGACTAGTCCATCTTACCTTCTCCAAGGGGACATGGGCTTTGATTAAGGAGGGATGGGTCTGGCTACATACATTTTGGGAACAGTGCAAAAAAATGGGTTCCTTGTTAAAAAAAATTAATAAGAATTGCAAGATTGTGACCATAGCACATTAAACCAAACAGGGGACCCTGGGGGAACTGTCCATACAGGTCTCATGCCCTGAGGAGGACGGTTACATTTTTAGTGCTCATGGCACTTGGACACTGAGGCATTAAATAGAATGAATCTTCCATCTAATCTACTCCCTGCTGCCATGTGTGCACATTTTTTACATGGATGCGCTGGTTACCGTGTTACAATACGTTGTATAGCTAACATTTAAATAGAATTTATACCTACTGTATAGCTCAGGGAATTCTGTGCTGTGTGGTGACCTAAATGAGAAGGAAATCCAAAAAAGAGGGGATATGTGTATACATGTAGCTGATTCATTTTGTTGTACAGTAGAAAATACAACATTGTAATTATATCACAATAAAAAAAAATTTAATAAAACAAATAGAATTTGCTATATACTAGGCCCTGGGCTAGTTATTTATATGCATTATCTTGCTTAATGTTGACAAAAACCCTAGGAGGTAACAATTACAGTCATTCCCATTTTGCAGATAAGGAAACTTAGGCTTAGGGGACAATCATTTGTTTGCTGAAGATTATTTACTAGAAAGTGGCATTTAGTTTGTGTGCCTTTGGTGTGGGAGAGGCAAGAGAGGCACTTGCCCAGGGAGAAAAATTCAAGGGGGTGTGAAAAAATTCAAAAAAACTCAAGATAACTACTACTTTAATATAATCTTTTAAACTTCTGATTTTCAGATCCTTGTAGATTGATATGCAATCATAAGAAATAATATTCTTGGTACTCTTTATCTAGTTTTTTCCAATGGTAACATTTTACAAAACTATGGAAAATATAGCTAGGTGATAGATACTAAAACAGTAAAGATACCATTTTCTTCCACATAAGGATCCCTCATGTTGCCCCATATTTCCTCCTCTTGCCCCACCTCCAGTCCCATCCCACCTGTGATCAAAAACATCCCCATGCTTCATCTCCTGTTGGGAGAATTAGAAGGAAAATAGGACAGGATCCACTCACTAAACCACCTTGTTGTATTTCTGATGTTATTTCTATCTCTGATAATAAGATTTGGTCATTTTCCAAAAAAACCATCAGAAAATCTCTTCATTCATATGAGGAATATTGTCAGCAGGATTGTTCCTTCTTTTTAAATCCTTCTCTAGAGCCAGAGAACATGGTCACTGCCCAAATTCTGTAGCTATAAATCCCGCTCTGATGCCTCATAACAGACACCATTGGTTGCCTCCCCTACATACACCAGGCACCTGCCATTTCCTCATTCCTAACAGAATCCAACTTTTGTTTCATTCATCCTTCTCTGAGCATTCAATGTTGCTAGAAAGGCTGGTCCCATCTTCAAGTCCATTCAGTATGTCTTTATTTGTCTAAGCCAATCATGAGGACCTGTTTTCTTTGCTACTGGTGTAGACGTGACACATGATGAAATTAGGACCAGTGGAATGTAAGAACTGATGTCTGGAACAAGTGGCCATCTTGTTATTACTCCGTAAGTTGCTCAGTCGTGTCTGACTCTTTGGGACCACATGGACTATACAGTCCAGGGAATTCTCCAGGCCTGAATACTGGAGTGGATAGCCATTTCCTTCTCCAGGGGGATCTTCCCAACCCAGGGATAGAACCCAGGTCTCCCGCATTGCAGGCAGATTCTTTACCAGCTGAGCCACCAGGGAAGCCCAAGAATACTGGAGTGAGTATCCTATCCCTTCTCCAGGGGATCTTCCCAACCCAGGAATCAAACCTAGGTCTGTGTTACTCTGAATACAAAGCCAACACAAAGGAAGGCAGAATGAAAAAACAGAGACAAAGCCCAGACATCCAGTGGCTAAAGCAGCCCTCCCTCTGAACAGCTGTTAAGGTTAGAGGCTCAATGCCCCTATTACTTAATCTGGTTGGACTGTGAGTTTTCTGTTACCTTATCTCCAGAGCTCCAGTGCTAAGTCGCTTCAGTCATGTTCGACTCTTTGCGACCCTGTGGACTATAGCCTGCCAGGCTCCTCTGTCCTTGGAATTCTCCAGGCCAGAATACTGGAGTGGGTTGCTATGCCCTTCTCCAAGGAATCTTCCAAACCCAGGGATCAAACCTGTGTCTCTTACGTCTACCTGTATTGGCAAGCAAGTTCTTTACCACTAGTGCCACCTGGGAAGCCCTGTTACCTTATCTGCTGGATCCTAATATCCTCTCTAGGCTTTGGACCCAGGCACAGAAGGTTCTGTATCTTGACTCTATGACAATACAGCTATGCTGCTGCTGCTGCTGCTAAGTTGCTTCAGTCGTGTCCGACTCTGTGCGACCCCACAGACGGCAGCCCAACAGGCTCCCCTGTCCCTGGGATTTTCCAGGCAGGAACACTGGAGTGGGTTGCCATTTCCTTCTCCAATGCAAGAAAGTGAAAGTGAAGTCACTCAGTGTCGGACTCTTCACGACCCCATGGACTGCAGCCTACCAGGCTCCTCCATCCAAGGGATTTTCCAGGCAAGAGTACTGGAGTGGGGTGCCATCGCCTTCTCCGCAATGCAGCTATACCAGATGCCAAAGTCCACACTGCTCCTGTACTAACCCATATATGTGTTATCAACTCTTTTTTTTTTGACTGTGCCATGAAACATGTGGGATCTTAGTTCCCCAACCAGGGATCAAACCTGTACCTCCTGTATCACTGCACTGGGAGCATGGGGTTTTAATACTGGAGTACCAGGGAAGTCCCATGTTACGAATTTTTTATTATATTTTGGGATCATTTTTAAATCGTTCTGCAAATTCCTGTAGTTTTCTTTTTAGGTATTATTCGAAGCTGGACATTTCCTGGCTAGCAAGAGTTTGTAAACACACTGCTTAACAGGAGAAGAATCACAGCCGTCCCAGGTTCAGGTGTCCATAGGTGGTGTGTGTAGAACAGGAAAAAGCTCATGGGTAATCCACAAAATGATACTACATCACCCTTGACTACCCATTGTTCTTACTTTAGTAATAAACATACAGGAGGATGACTTAGCTGATGCTCTGGGGTAAGCCAGGCAGGGACGGAGCCCAAACCAGAGGGACCCAAGATTTACTTGGCAAGGCCATATTTTCCCGGGGTGCTTTAGACAAACTTTGGATGGCACAGCTGCAGATCTTGGCTGTTCTAGTTTAGTTCCCTGTGATGTCAGAAACTACAGCGGTAATGACCAGTTGGTAGGAGTGTGATTCTCATTGCCTGTGGGGCTGCTTGTTTTCATTGTCTCACTGGTCCACCCTCACAGCTACAAAACTTGATTGCCAGTCAGTCAACACAGGCTTTGTCAACATCCACCAAAACAGAAGCATAGAAATAAGTTATGATAACAGTGCTTCTCAAATATCCGTGGGCATGCAAACTACCTGGACTATTGTTAAAAGGCAGATTACAAGGCTGGTCCCATCTCATAATCTATAACCAGCCTTTCTAGAAACATAGGATGCTCATTATGTCCTGAGCAGGGCCTGAGTTCTGAATTTCTAACAAATACCCAAACGATACTGATGCTATTGGTCCATGAATCATTCTGAATAGCAAGGACGTCTACCACCAGGACCTGCAGTTGAATTCCCTGAGATTAAATTCAGACTTTAATGACACTGGGAGTTTGCTTTCTGTTAGGGGATTTGCACTGGCCAGGTTAGACAGAGGGCTTGTGGTCATCCAGCCCCTCTCTAGTGGATGAAATCATGATATGGGGGAAAATAGCAGGCTTCAGTGAAAGAGCATTCAAAGGCGCCTGAAGCCCTGCTGAAAACCACAGAGCCTGCTTGTTCAACCCTTCACACTTCAGACTGCCAGAGCCAACTTTGTCTCTTTGTTTCACCAACTAGAGTTGGCTTTCTATTACTTACAATCAAAGTTCCTAACAAAAAGTATAATATAATGGCTAAAAAAAATTATGACATAACCCCATGGAAGAATAATGCTGCTATCAAAAATCATTCTTTCAAAAAACTATATTAAGATGAATAAATAATATAGGATTAAGTGAAAAAGCATAAAACTGAAGGAGTTCCCTGGTGGGCCAGTGGTTAAGACTTTGCCTTCCAATGCAGGGGGTGCAGGTTCAATTCCTGGTTGGGGAGCTAAGATTCCACATGCCTCCCAGCCAAACAACCAGAAAATTAAAAAAAAAAGCAGTAGTGTAACAAATGCAGTAAAAACTTTAAAAAATGGTCCATATTTTTAAAAAGCATAATACCAACGTAGATATACAGAATAATCTGAACTGTATAAATTTTTGAAGAATATTAAAAGTCAATCCTGAAACACAGAAGCAGCGGTTATGGTAGGCTGAATAATGGGTCCCTGAATATGACCTAATTCCCAGAACTAGTGAATGTTACCTTATTTGGCAAAGGGAGCTTGCCAATGTGATTAAAGATCATGAAGGGAAAAGCCCATCCTGGAGTGCTCAAGTCAGCTTAATATAACCACACTGGCCCTTGTAAGAGGGAGGCAGGGTCAGGGTCAGAGGAGACGGCACAATGACAGAAGCAAAATCAGAGTGATGTACTTTCAAAAGCGAGGAAGGAACTTACAAACCAAGGAAATTGGTCACAGAAATTGGAAAAAGTGAGGAAATATGTTGCCCTCAGAACCTCTAAGATGGAACCAGTCCTGCCAACACCTTAACTGAAGCCCAGTGAAAGTGATTTCAGATGTCTGACCTCCAGAACTGTAAGATATCACCATGTGATCATGTTACAGCAGCAATAGAAAACAAATATAGTGGTTGTCTCTGTACTTTCCTTTGATCAACATCTTACTTAAAAAAAAAAAACACACACAAGTTAATTTTAGAGAAGGATTAAGTACAACTTGCTATAAGAGGTGATATTAATCATTATTTTTACTTTTTAACATAGCTTGGTTCCTGTTGTTTTCTAGGACTGTAGAATGTAATCAGATTGAAGTCTTATTTCAATATATATTTCAGGAGAATCTTCTCTGCACCAACAGAATCCTGACCCCATCATCTCCTAGAAGAATTCCTGACTTCTGTTAATATCCAACAAGTGACTTAAAATGCATTCACAAGGGGCTTCCCTGGTGATCTAGTGTTTAAGAATCTGCCTGTCAATGAAGGGGACATGAGTTCAATCCCTGGTCCAGGAAGATCCCACATGTCACAAAGCAACTAAATCCACACCACAGCTACTAAGCCTGTGCTTTAGAAACCATGCTTCACAACAACAGAAGCCACCACAATGAGAGGCCCTTGCACCATAACAAAGAGCAGCCCTGACCTGCAGTAAGTAGAGAAAGCCCAGGTGCAGCAGTGAATATCCAGAGTAGTCAAAAAATAAATAAATCTTTTTTTTTAATGCACTCACAAGACTGACACCTGATAAAACTCAAAAGGCCCACTGACATATTCAAATCACAAAGCATATCAAAGGCAAACTCATAATGCCATGTGGAATTCTCCACTCTCCTCTCAGTGACTCTGGGTTCACATATGGGACCACCACCACCACCAACAATGTGGCATGACTGCTACATGCCTGGGAGCATCTAGTATAATTGACCAAAGACATATCAATACGTTTTTAGAGAGCGATATAATTAACAGCACCATGCAAAGTCATTAGAGCTTAAAATTGATCAAGGGTTCATCATACAACTTATGATTTTTGTTATCATTCACGTTTTGCTCCATTAGGTTTTTGTTCCAACCCTGTGCATATCATAATACACACAAAATTTTCAAAAATGACACATTGCAAAATTTTGAGTGAGGAAGAATTTTTCAGTGAATTTCATGCAGATACTTTCTGATTTTCTGAGTGACATATACTAGTGTCTCCGAAGATGACAGTTCTTCAGAATATAGTTCTGATTCAGATGAAGTGAATATGAGACCAACTAAAAACCCTTAGTGATTGATTCTGGTATGGAAAGTGAAAATGAAACTCATGGTGTTGGAGAGTGCTCCTCTGCTTCTAGAGATGAGTGGATTGAAGACAACATTTCACAAAAAATTGGAAGACTTTACAGGTGTGTCAGGTATAACTATTGAATATAATAACCCACAAAGTGTTAGTGAAATAACAATTAATTTGGGGCCAACCAAAATAAAAATCGCCAGCCATAGGCATTAATTTCTGCAAGAATACCCCAGTCAATAATGAGTTAAAGGTCTTGAAACTCTGAACACGGCTCCTGACACCAGCTGAAGAGTCCTGGTCTAACATTTCCAACCTCAGGCCAGGATCACTGGCCCCTCTTTTGAACCCTCACAGTCTTCTATGCATATGTTCTGTTGTACTTAATCTGCTGCTGCTAAGTCACTTCAGTCGTGTCCAACTCTGTGCGACTCCATAGACGGCAGCCCACCAGGTTCCCCCGCCCCTGGGATTCTCCAGGCAAGAACACTGGAGTGGGTTGCCATTTCCTTCTCCAATGCATGAAAGTGAAAAGTGAAAGTGAAGTCACTCAGTCGTGTTGGACTCTTAGCAACCCCATGGACTGCAGCCTACCAGGCTCCTCTATCCAAGGGATATTCCAGGCAAGAGTACTGGAGTGGGGTGCCATTGCCTTCTCCTGTACTTAATCTACCTTATCATAATTATCTGTTTATGCATCCATCTCCCCAATTGGACTTTGATTTCCCCTAGGGTGTGGTCTATGTCTTACACCTCTTTGATTTCCCAACCTAAGTGCCTGGTATAGATAGAGCATTGAATTAGCATTGCATAGCAATAATGTCTATTGAATTAAATTAACTCCTAGCCTTAACAACTGAGGCTCTGAACTCTTACCCAAGATAATAAGAATTCAATTTTCTTGATTCTATTAACATAGGATAGAAAGAACTTGCTAAAGTGGAACTACTTGACATCCTGACCAACTCTCCTCCAGGCCTTGGATAAACATGAGATGCCTTCTAGAGGAAACCTGACAATCTAAGCTGAGTTTAGATTTCAAAGGGTAAAATCCAGGCCGTGCCTTGAACGTCCAAATGAATTCATGATGAATGAGAGTTCCATCAAGTCCCTTAGTTTGTCTTTTCCAGGACTGATTCAAGCCAGGCCAATACTGGTTACATGACAACTTCCTCCTCAAGATGCTTTGCGGAATTTTGGTACCAAAAAACATCCCAAATTCTTAGTCCCTTGGCATCTTCTCCAGAGGAAACTAAAGTAGCCAGCTACATTTCCTTCAGCATGCCATAGTATATAAGCATTTTGGCTTTGGGATAATACTGCTTTGGGTTTAAATCCCAACTATAACTTTCAATACCCAAGAGACATGGGTCATTTTATTTATCTGAACTCTGATTCCTTCATTTAGAAAATGATGATAAAATACCTACCCACAGAGCTGTTGTGTATTTACATAAATTGTGTCACTTCAGTTCAGTCGCTCAGTAGTGTCTGACTCTTTGTGACCCCATGGACTGCAGCACGCCAGGCTTCCCTGTCCATCACCAACTCCTGGAGCCTACTCAAACTCATGTTCATCGCGTCAGTGATGCCATCCAACCATCTCAGGAATTCCTGCACATAGTTAGTACTCAAGAAGTAATAGTTGCTATTGTCATGAATAATAACTATTATCCCACACAAGAGGCTCCAGAGAAAGTAAGATCTGATCCAACATATACCCAACGGCCCCTAATTTTTTTGAAGGGTACATAGAGGTTTATTACTTCTTCTACATTCTTTTTCTTATTTTTCTTACATTGAGATACAGTTAATTTACAATGTTGTGTTAGTTTCTGGTGTACAGCAAAGCAATTCAGATATATATATATGCGTGTGTATATGCATATATCCTTTTTCATGTTTTTCCATTATAGTATATTACAGGATATTGAATATAGTTCCCTGTGCTATACAGTATGACTTTGCTTTTATCTATTTTATATTGAAGATTAAAGTATAGCCAATTAACTGTGATAGTTTCAAGTGCACAGCAAAGCAACTCAGCAATACAAACACATGTATCCATTCTTCCCCAATTCCCCTTCCATCTAGGTTGCCACATAACATTGAGCAGAGTTCCCTGTGCTATACAGTAGGTCATTGTTGGTTATCCATTTTGAATTCTCTAGAGGATCTTTCCGACCCAGGGATCGAACCCAAGTCTCCTGCACTGCAGGTGAATTCTTTACTGTCTGAGCCTCCGGGAAGCCCCTTGAATACAGAGAACTGCCCCCAAATTTGGAAGACCTATCTCCCCAGGTATTTTTTTCTCTCACATAGCCCCATCTAGCGGTGAGACCTCAAGTAAAAATAATTTCATCTTGGTCCATAGAATGTCCACCATCAAAAAGAGAAGACTCATTCCTAATAGTCCAATAATCCTAATATTCACATTTGGATTCACCTTACGCATATCCACACATTTCCTCCCCTTCTTTGGAAACTAAACCATGATTGACCTCTTTCCTCTAGCTATTCCTTTCCAAAGTTTACTAACAGTTCAGGAATAACGTCTCAAAAGCACTACACTTGAGAAACTTCTGTTTCTCTACTCAGCCATAAAAAAGAATGAAATAATGCCATCTGCAGCCACACGGATGCAACTAGATTTTATCATGCAAACTGAAATAAGTTAGAAAGAGAAAGAGAAATAGCATATGATATCACTTATATGTGGAATCTAAAATACGACACAGATGAACCTACCTACAAGATAGTAACAGACTCATAGACATACAGAAGTAACGTGTGGCTGTTGTGGGGAAGGTGAAAGGGAGAGGTTTGGACTGGGAGCTGGCGTTGGTAGACGCAAACTATTACATTTAGAATGAATAAACAACGTCCTACTGTATAGCACAGGGAACTATACCAATCTCCTGGGATAAACCATAGTGGAAAAGAACATAAAAAGAATGTATGCATAAAAACAAAATTAGAAAAAGTTTAAGTAACTTATATTTCCAACCAAGATAGAATAACAGCAACTAGTACTCTTTCGCCTGAAATAACTGAAAAACAGGACATTATATATGAAACAATTGCTTTCAAGTCATTGTACATCAGCAACAAAGGACGATGTTCTCTGAGAGCTGGAAGAAAAAATTTCCTATAACTGCCATGGCTTTCTGTCTGGAGACACTTTCTAGGCTCCAGGGTATGAAAAAGGAACCTAAGAGAACTCAGCAAACCTTCAGGAAGGAGGAGATGAATTAGGGAGTCCAGAGACTAGAATTCAGAGGACAGAAAACCAGAGATGAATGAGAGGCAGAGAACAAGCTTCAGAGATCGGCAGGAGACATTCCTTGAGTCTTCAACTGAGTAACGATCAGCACATATATGTAAATAAACTACAAGGGCAGGAAAAGAACCATATGAAAGCATTACAGGGAAGAACACTTGGAATTCAAGCAGGGCTAAAATATAGTTCCTACTAGCCAGAACAGAGAATATAATAATTTACAGGGTACTGTGCTGATACTCAAAACAGATCTGTCTCAATAGTGGGACAGAATTTGCCTTAGACTAAATATTGCTCTGGTCTTACCTAACAATGCTTAAAAAATACATACTTAGAAGGATTAAATTTCTTCCAAGGAACTCAGCTGTATTTTAAAAATATTTTTGGCAGTACAAAAATATCTAGTCATTCAACAAGATATAACAGTCAGTATACGGAATCCAATTAAAAAAAATTCTAAGCCTGCAAAGAAGCAGGAAATACAACCCATGACAAGAAGAAAAAGAAATCAATGGAAACAGGCCCAAAATGACATAGAATTAGTAGAGAGGGGCATTAAGGCAGTTAATAGAATATATCCCATTACTTTAAGAGCTAGAGGGAAGATGAAGCACATTTCATAGAGATGGGGAAAAGAATTTTAAAGACCCCAATCAAACATCTAGAAGTGTAAACTATAATGTCTGAAATGAAAAATCAGACAAGCAACTGAATGTGATTCAGGAAATAAATTAGGGAATTCTCTCGTGGTCCAGTTAGGACTTTATGCTTCCACTGCAGGGGACACTGGTTAGATCTCTGGTTGGGAAACTAAGATCCACTAAGATCCCATAAGATCCCCCATGTTGTGTGGTGTGGCAAAATAAAAAAAAAAAAAGCATTAAGTAGAGATAAACAGAAAACAAGACAGAAGATCACATACTGAAAACAAGGCAAAGCCAGGAGAATATAGATCAAAATATTTTAACTCTCAGAGGGAAAACAATGTGACTTGAAGAGAATTAGGAGACAAACCACAAATTGGGAGGAAATCTTCCCAAAAAACATATCTAACAAAAGACTGTTACACTAAATATACAAAGAACTCTTAAAAATCAATGGTAAGAAAATAAGCAACACAATTTAAAAATGGGCCAAAGATCTTGACAAACATCTCGCTGAAGAAGATAAACAAATGGCAAATAAGCATATGAAATGATGCTTATCATACAGCATCAAGGAGACACAGATTAAACCAACAGTGAGGTACCACTATACACTTATTCAGTTCAGTTGCTCAGTCACGTCCAACTCTTTGTGACCCCATGAACCACAGCACGCCAGGCCTCTCTGTCCATCACCAACTCCTGGAGCCTACCCAAACCCATGTCCATTGAGTCAGTGATGCCATCCAACCATCTCATCCTCTGTCGTCCCTTTCTCCTCCTGCCCTCAATCTTTCCCAGCATCAGAGTCTTTTCCAATGAGTCAACTCTTCGCATGAGGGGGCCAAAGTATTGGAGTTTCAGCTTCAGCATCAGTCCTTCCAGTGAACACCCAGGCCTGATCTGCTTTAGGATGGACTGGTTGGATCTCCTTGCAGTCCAAGGGACTCTCAAGAGTCTTCTCCAACACCACAGTTCAAAAGCATCATTCTTCGGTGCTCAGCTTTCTTTATAATCCAACTCTCACATCCATACATGACTACTGGAAAAACCATAGCCTTGACTAGACGGACCTTTGTGGACAAAGTAATGTCTCTGCTTTTTAATATGCTGTCTAGGTTGGTCATAACTTTCCTTCCAAGGAGTAAGCGTCTTTTAATTTCATGGCTGCAGTCACCATCTGCAGTGATTTTGGAGCCCCCAAAATAAAGTCAGTGCTAAAAATAAGCAAAGTGGGATTTCCCTGATGGTCCAGTGGCTAATACTCTGTGGTCCCAATGCAGGGGGCCGGGTTGGATCCCTGGTCAGGGAAATAGAGCTCACATGCCTCAACTACAAGTTCACATGCCACAGCTAGAGATACCCCGCATGCCACAGCAAAGACCAAAGATCCTGTGTGCCCCAACCAAGACCTGCTGCAGCCAAATAAATAAAGATTTTTAAAATAAATAAACTACTAAGCTGGAAAAGACATGCTTATTGCTAAGTGAAAGAACCCAATCTGGAAAAGCTACATCCTAGATGATTCCAACCATATGATATTCTAGAAAAAGCAAAACTATGGAGACAATAAAAAGATCAGTGGTTGCAGTGGGTACAGGGAGATGAATAGGCAGAGCACAGAGGACTTTTATGGCAGTGAAAATACTCTATATGATAGTTTAGGCATACCTAGTTTTATTGCACTTCACTTCATAGTGCTTCACACACATTATTTCTGGATGTGTCTGGAGAGTATTTCCAGAAAATATTAGCATTTTAGCCAGTAGACTGAGTAAAGAAGATGTCACCAGTGGCAGTGCTGTTGCCGTTCAGTCACTGAGTCGTGTCCAGCTCTTTGTGACCCCAAGAATGGCAGCACGCCAGGCTTCCCTGTCCCTCACTATCTCCCGGAGTTTGCTCAAACTCATGCCAATTGAATTTGTGAGGCCATCCATCCATCTCATCCTCTGTCACCCCCTTCCCCTCTTGCCTTCAATCTTTCCTAGCATCAGTCTTTTCTAATGAGCTGGCTCTTTGCATCAGGTGGCCAAAGTATTGGAGTTTCAGCTTCAGCATCAGCCATTCCAATGAAATCCTTCCAATGATGCCTTTCCATGGGGATGTGTGTGCGTTAGTCAGTCATGTCCGACTCTTTGTGACCCCATGGACTGTAGCCCACCAGGCTCCTCTGCCCATGGAATTCTCCAGGCAAGAATCCTGGCGTGGGTTGCCGTGCCCTCCTCCTGAGGACCTTCCCAGCCCAGGGATTGAGTCTGGGTCTCCTGCATTGCAGGTAGAGTCTTCACCGTCTGAGCCACCAGGGGAGGGGCATCATGTAATTCCTTCACGGTGTGAGTAGAACAAAAATGTGAAGGAAGGGTGAATTCCCCCTCTCTTCTTGAACTGAAATATCTATCTTCTCTTGCCCTCAGACACTGAAGCTCCTAGTTATCAGGCCTTCAGACTCTAAGACTTCAACCAGCAGCCTCCAGGTTCTTAGGCTTTTGGACAAGACTGAACTATTTCACCAGCTTTCCTGGTTCCCCAGCTTACAGAGGCAGATTGTGGGACTTTTTGCATCCATAACTACAGTAGTCAATTCCTTTAATAAATCTCTTCTTATATGTATTTTATTGGTTCTGTTTCTCTAGAGAACCCAGACTAATATATCATGGATATAGAAGACTTGAACAAGACTATCAACCAACTTGACCCAACTGATATTTATAGAGCTTGTGACCTAACAACAGCTGAAAACATCTTTACAAATGTTCATGGAGTATTTACAGAAACAGATCACATTCTGTTCCATATAACAAGTCTCAATAAATTTAAAAACTTTCAAACTACACAAAGTATGCTCTCTAAACAACAGAATTAAATTAGAAATCCATTAAAAATGATATCAAGAAAATCTCCAAATATTTAGAAACGAAAAAATTTGGAAAGCAAACAATACATGCTAACCCAACCAAGTGGGAAATTACAAAGTGTTTTGAGATAACAGAAAATGAAAAACACCACGTCAAAATTTATGGCATACAATCAAAAAAGAACTTAGAAATTTATAGCATCAAACATCTATACAGGCATATCTTATTTTATTGCACTTCACTTTTTGTGCTTCACAGATGTGTTTTTTTATTTTTTAACAAACTGAAGGTTTCTGGCAGCCTTGTTTTCAAGTCTATTGGCACCAATTATTCCTAAAGAATTTGCTCACTTGTCTCTGTGTCACGTTTTGGTAAGTCTTGAAATATTTCAAGCTTTTTCATTATATTCGTTGTGGTGATCTCCAATATTACTATTGTAATTGCTTTGGAGTGCCACAAACCACTCCATATAAGATCACAAATTTAATGGATATAAGTGCAAGTTCTAACTCCTCCACCCACTGGTCAGTCAATCCTGTTTCTCTCCCTCTCCTCAGGTTTCCCTATTCCCAAAGAAATAACAATATTGAAATTAGGCCAATTAAAAACTCTACAATACCCTCTAAGTGTTCACGGAGAGGAAGAGTCACATGTCTCTTACTTTACATCAAAACCTAAAAACGATAATGCTTAGTGAGGAAGGCATGTCAAAAGCTGAGACAGGCCAAAAGCTAGGTCTTCTGCACAGTGAGCCCAATTATGAAGTTATGAACACAAAAGGAAAAGTTCTTGAACAGGATTAAAAGTGCAACTCCAGTGAACACACCAACTGTAAGAAAGTGAAACAGCCTTATTGCTGATAGGGAGAAAGTTTTGGTGGTCTGGAAAAATCAAATCAGCCACAACATTCCTTTTAACCAAAGCCTAATCCAGAGCAAAGCCTTGACTTTCTTCAAGTCTATGAAGGCTCAGAATGGTGAGGAAGCTGCAGAAGAAAAGTTTGAAACAGAGGTTCATAAGGCAAGAAGTCATTTCCATAACATAAAGTGCAAGGTGAGGAAACAAGTGCTCATATAGAAGCTGCAACAAGTTATTCAGAAGATCCAGTGAAGATCATTAGTGAAGGTGGTCACACTAGACAGCAGGCTTCCCAGGTGGGGCAGTGGTAAATAATCTGCCTGCCGATGCAGGGGACATGGGTTCGATCTCTGGGTCGGGAAGATCCCCTGGAGTAGAAAACGGCAACGTACTCCAGTATTCTCGCCTGGGAAATGTCATGGACAGGAGAGACTGGTGGGCTATAGTCCATGGGGTCACTGAGAGTTGGACATGACTGAGTGACAGAGTATGAGCACAAGCTCACTAGACAACAGATTTTAAATGCAGATAAAACAGCCTTATATTGGGGAAAAATGCCATCCAGCAGTTTCATAACCTAAAGAAAAGTCAGTGTCTGGCTTCAAACGTCCAAAGGATAAGCTGACTCTCTACTTAGGGGCTACTGTAGCTGATGACCTTAAGCTGAAGCCAATGCTCATTTACCATTCCAAAATGGCAAAATTCTTAGGGTCCTGAAGGATGACCTGTCTGCTCTGCCTATGTGCTATAAATGGGACAAAGCCTGGATGACAGTACATCTCTTTACAACATGGTTTCCTGCATATTTTAAGCCCACTGCTGATACCTACTGCTCAGAAAAAAAAAATTTCTTTCAAAATATTACTGCTCATTGACAGCATTTCTGGTCACCCAAGAGCTCTGAGGGAGATGAATAATGAGATTACTGTTGTTTTCATGCCTACTAATAAACATCCTTTCTGCATCCCATAGATCAAGGAGTAATTAAAGACATTTAAGTCTTATTATTTAAGAGATACAGTTTGTAAAGCTATCACTACCATAGACAATGAATACACTGATGGATCTGGGAACAGTAAACTGAAAACTTTCTGGAAAGGATTCACCACTCTAGATGCCATTAAGATCATTTGTGATTCATGGGAAGAGGTCAAAACATAGACATTAATAGGAATTTGGAAGAAGTTCATTCTAACCTTCATGGATGACTTTGAAGGGCTCAAGACTTCAGTGGAAGAAGTACTTACAGGATATGGTAGAACTAACAAGACAACTAGAATTAGAAGTGGAGCCTGAAGATGTGACTGAATTGCTGGAATTTCATGACAGTTACTGAACTGCTGCAATCTCATGATAAAACTTTAATGGATGAGGAGTTGCTTCTTAAGAGTGAGCAAAAAAGTGGCTTCTTAAGATGGACTTTACGCTGTAAAGATTGTTGAAATGATGACAAAAGGATTTAGAATATTATGTAATCTTAGTTGATAAAGCAGTGGTGGGGTTTGAGAGGACTGATTCCAATTTTGAAAGAAGTTCCACTGTGGGTAAAATGCTATTATACAGCTGCATGCTAGTGAGAAATTGTGCATTCAAATTTTTAGATTCCACAAAGCTGGAGGCATCACACGTCCTAATTTCAAACATTAATACAAAGTTACAGTAGTCAGCACAGTATGGTACTAGCATAAAAACAGACATATAGACCAAGAGAACAGAATTAAGACCCTAGAAATAAACTCCCGTATATATAACCAAATACTGTTAGACAAGGGAGCAAATAATCCTCAACAGGGAAAAGACACTCTTCTCAATAAATAGTGCTGAGAAAACTGGATAACCACATGCAGAAAAATGAAATTCAACTCTTATCTTATACCACTCATACAAACGAACTTGAAATGGATTAAAGACTTAAGCATAAGACCGGAAATCATATAACTTGTAAAAGAAAACATAGGAAAGAAGCTCCTTCACATTGGTCTTATGAATGGCTTTTCGGATAGGACACCAAAAGCACAAGCAACAAAAGCATAAATAAATAAGTGGCATTATATCAAGTTAAAAAGTTTCTGCACATCAAAAAAAAATGGCAACCCACAGAATGGGAGAAAATATTAGCAAACCATATACCTCATAATGGATTAATATTCAAAATATATAAGAAACTCATATATAACTTAATAACAAAAAATGAATGATTAGATTTAAAATGGAAAGAGAAATTGAACATTTTCCAAAGAAGACATCTAAATGACCAAGAGATACATGACGTGCTCAACATCACTAATCATCAAGGAAATACAAATCAAAGCCACAGTGAGAGCACCTCCCAAATATCAGAAGAGTGATCACCAAAAAGACAAGAGTCAAGTATTGGGAAGGGTGTGGAGAAAAAGGGAATCCTAGTAAAGGGAATCTCGTCCTCTGTTGGAGAAGGGGATGACAGAGAATGAGACGGTTGGGTGGCATCACTGACTTGATGGACATGAGCAAGCTCTGAGAGTTGGTGATGGACAGGGAAGCCTGTCCATGGGGTCACAAAGAGTCGGACATGACTGAGCGACTGAACTGACTGACGATGCTGTTTGTGGAAATAAATATAGCTATACCCAGTATGGAAAACAGCAGAGAAGTTCCTCAAAAACTTAAAAACAGAACTACCATAATATATAACCCAGCAATTCTACTTATAAATCCAAAAACTAAAATAGGATATCAATGAGATATCTACCCTCTCATGTCCACTGCATCATTATTCGCAATAGCCAACATATGGAAACAGCCTGAGTGTCCATCAACAGATGAATGGATTAGGGAGATGTGATATATAGTAGAATGCTATTCAGCCATGAGAAAGATGGAAATTCTGTGATTTGCAATATGGATGGACCTCAAGGGCATTATGGTAAGGGAAGTAAGTCAGACAACACGCAGACGCAGAGAATGGGCGTGTGGACGTCGGGCGATGCTGGGATGAATTGAGAGAGCGAGACTGACATAAATATACTACCGTCTATAAAATAGATAGCTAGTGGGAAGCTGTTGTACAGCACAGGGAGCTCAGCACGGTGGTCTGTGATGACTCAGAGGGTTGGAATGGGAGGGTGGGGAGGAGGCATAAAGGCAGGGGATATACAGTAGTCATGTATGGATGTGAGAGTTGGACTGTGAAGAAGGCTGAGCACCGAAGAATTGATGCTTTTGAACTGTGGTGTTGGAGAAGACTCTTGAGAGTCCCTTGGATTGCAAGGAGATCCAACCAGTCCATTCTGAAGGAGATCAGCCCTGGGATTTCTTTGGAAGGAATGATGCTAAAGCTTAAACTCCAGTACTTTTGCCACCTCATGTGAAGAGTTGACTCACTGGAAAAAACTTTGATGCTGGGAGGGATTGGGGGCAGGAGGAGAAGGGGACAGAGGATGAGATGGCTGGAGGAGAAGGGGACAACAGAGGATGAGATGGCTGGATGCCATCACTGATTCGATGGACGTGAGTCTGAGTGAACTCCGGGAGTTGGTGATGGACAGGGAGGCCTGGCGTGCTGCAATTCATGGGGTCGCAAAGAGTCGGATACAACTGAGCGACTGAACTGAACTGATAGCTGATTCACTTCATTGTACAGCAGAAACTAAAACAACACTGTAAACCAACTAGACTCCAATTTAGAACAAAGATGAATACTAAATGGTATTACTTCTATATGGAATTTACAAAAACCTAACTCATAGAAACTTTTACTCAAGGAAAAATTATAAGATCTTAAAAAATTATATAATTGGTTTTAAAAGACATCTCCATAGAAAAATAAGTTTTTTAAAAGACGTAAATATAGAGGAGGGCAGTGAAACTACTCTGTATGATACTATCATAGGGACACACCTCATGCTGCATTTATACAAACCCACAGAATGTACAACACCAAGAGCAAACCCTAGTGTAGACTCTGGACTCATTGACAAGGATGTGTTGATGCAGCTTCAGCAATTGTAACAAATATACCACCTCGCTCTGGGGAGGGACATTAATATTAAGAGGAGCCTATGCTTGTGTGGGGACACAGAAGACATGAGAAGTCTCTGTACCTTCCATTTCACTGCCAACAGAAAACTCTAAAAAATAAAGTTTATTGGGAATTCACTGGCTGTCCAGTGGTTAGGGCTTGATACTTTCACTGTCGGGGCCTGGGGTTCAATCCCTGGTCAGGAAACTAAGATCCCACAAGCTGCCAAGCTACATGGTTGGTGGCGGGGGGGCGGGAAGAAAAGAAAAGCAAACAAAAACAAACAAGAAAATCTCATGTTATCCCTCTCATTTTCATTCCATCGTCAATCGTTGAGCACCTTTCCCTTCCTGTTTCTATGCATTTATACAGCTTACAAACATATGTGTGTATATATATACTTGCAGCTCTATCTTTTAAACAGATATGGAATGATACTACAGTAATGTCCTGATAGTTGCAATTTTCATTTTCCAACTATTTCTAAAATACTTTAATTTTCCCTACAAATGTATAATGCTTCTTATGTTTAAAACAAAACAAAACAAAAAACTTCTCTCAAGAGCTGACAGTCTGGGCTTCCTCAAGCACTGGAGATGCCACTGTATGGCACCCCAGGGATTTCAGTCATGTCCGCCTATATGCCTGTCCTCCGCAAGTAAGTTATTTAGAACAATCACTTAATATCCCTCAAATCAGACAGATCTTCCGGTTCTAAAGGCCTTGAGGTACACATGAATTTTAAGAGCATTCAACCTGTTACAACCAATCTTGTCATTTATATATGTGTCCATCATGGCTCAGTCATGTCCGACTCTTTGCAACCCCATGGACTATAGCCCACCAGGCTCTGCTGTCCATGGAATTCTCCAGGCAAGACTACTGGAGAGGGCTGCCACTTTCCTCCTCCAGGGGATCTTCCCGACTCAAAGATAGAACCCACATCTCTTATGTCTCCTGCATTGCAGGTGGATTCTTTACCTGTTGAGTCATTAGAGAAGCCTGTGTCATTTATAAAACAAGGTTAATAACACATCACAGAGTTATCAGGTGAGAAGAGGGATGAGGTAAAGGGTGGCCTCCTAGGACAGGGGCTTTGGTATGGCTGCCCAGCTGCTAAGAAAGTCTGAACCTACAAAAAGAAGGTGTACATATTTCTTCTCTCTTTTTAAATGCATCTTAGATTTGACCTATATAATCAGTCACCTAGGGTGCTTATAGGCTTTTACTTGGTTGGTTTGAGTGGGGCCAGGAATATGCATGCTAAGCAGGTGATGGTCCAGCTAAGCTGATGCTGCTGGTCCATGAACCCCATTGGAGAAACACACATTGGTCCCATTGGGGTTAAGTCAGAACAGGAGTTATTCTGCTGTAATGGTGATGCTCAAGCTTAATGAAGTGCAAATGAAGAAAAGAGTGGCCCAGCTCTTGTTATGACCCCGTCCTGTGACTTCATGAGGAAGGGCCTGAAAATACTCAGAAAATTAGCACTAAAGGGCAGTTAATCTTGAGCAAATACTGAGTATGTAAGCTAGGAAAGTGTTAAGTTCTGTAGATCTTGGCTTAATTCTAGAAAGTCCTTAGAGATGATTTAATGAAAGACCAGGGGCATGAAACCAAGGCTACTGGACCCTGATCATAACTGTCAAGGCTCTAGTGTGAGCAACATAAATCCATTTGGCCTACATTTAGTAGTTTATGCTATTAATACGTTCATTTATTCATTCAGTTAGCCAACTGTGCCTACTTTACAATGAAGCTTTAAAAAGACTTTTTCTATCAGAGTACACATAATTTAAATAGGGCAATCAGCTTTTATAAAGGCTCAACACTAGATATAGCAGCATCAAGAAAGACTGGTAATTCCTTTTGTTACTGATTTAAGAAACATTTATTGAATACCTCTTTGTTTCTGGCATATATCTGTTTTTTCACCTTTTTTTTTTTTTTGGAGGATAATTACTTTACAACGTCGTGTTGGTTTATGCTGTACAACAAAGTGAATCAGCTATATGTATATATCCCCTCTCACTTAAACCTCTCTCCCCACCCCCATCCCACTCTCTAGGTCATCACAGAGCACTAAGCTGAATTCTCTGTGCTATACAACATCTTCTCACTAGATAGCTATTTTACACATGAAAGTGTAACTGAAAGTCACCCAGCTGTGTCCAAATCTTTGAGACCCCATGGACTATACATACAGCCCATGGAATTCTCCAGGCGAGGATACTGGAGTAGGTAGCCGTTATCCTTCTCCAGGGGATCTTTGCAACCCAGGGATCGAACCCAGGTCTCCCACATTGCAGGCAGATTCTTTACCAGCTAAACCACCAGGGAAGCCCAAGAAAACTGGAGTGGGTAGCCTATCCCTTCTCCAGTGGATCTTGCTGATCCAGGAGTTGAACCAGGGTCTCATGCATTGCGGGCAGATTCTTTACCAACTGAGGTACCAGGAAAGCCCATTTTACACATGATAGTGTACATATCTCAATGCTACTCAGTCTTCAAATACCGCTTTCCCTGTCAAGCCTTTCTGAAAGCCCTCAGGTTGAATGAATCTTTAAAATTTATAAATTTATTTTCTTGTAGGTATACTTTGACTTGTGCCCCCTGAAAAAAATTCAGATTGATATTACATATTATATAATCAAATAATCTTATAGCTGAAAGGAATTTTACTACAACACTAGTCTCAATATAATAAAATTTACTCTTTATGTGTCTGTTCCCCAAGACAGATCACAAACTTCAGAAAAGGCAGCTATATCTCACTCACTGAATCCTAGCACATAAGGTACTGAGTAAATGAATACACATACATACATAGGACCACCTCCACATGAATGCTGTGGAATGTCACGAACCTCCCTCCATAGTTCTTCAGGCACTCTATCAGATCTAATCCCTTGAATCTATTTGTCACTTCCACTGTATAATTGTAAGGGATTTGATTTAGGTCCTATCTGAATGGTCCAGTGGTTTTCCCTACTTTCTTCAATTTAAGTCTGAATTTGGCAATAAGGAGTTCATGATCTGAGCCACAGTCAGCTCCTGGTCTTGTTTTTGCTGACTGTATAGAGCTTCTCCATCTTTGGCTGCAAAGAACACAATCAATCTGATTTTGGTATCGACCAGCTGGTGATGTCCATGTGTAGAGTCTTCTCTTGTGTTGTTGGAAGCAGGTGTTTGCTATGACCAGTGCATTCTCTTGGCAAAACTCAGTTAGCCTTTGCCCTGCTTCATTCTGTACTCCAAAGCCAAATTTGCCTGTTACTCCAGGTATCTCTTGACTTCCTACTTTTGCATTCCAGTCCCCTGTAATGAAAAGGACATCTTTTTGGGGTGTTAGTTCTAGGTCTTATAGGTCTTCATAGAACTGTTTAACTTCAGCTTCTTCAGCATTACTGGTTGGGGCATAGACTTGGATTACTGTGATATTGAATGGTTTGCCTTGGAAATGAACATAGATCATTCTGTCGTTTTTGAGATTGCATCCAAGCACTGCATTTTGGACTCTTTTGTTAACTATTATGGTTACTCCATTTCTTCTAAGGGATTCTTGCCCACATTGGTAGATATAATGGTCATCTACGTTAAATTCACCCATTCCAGTCCATTTTAGTTCGCTGATTTCTAAAATGTCATTGTTCACTCTTACCATCCCCTTTTACCACTTCCAATTTGCCTTAATTCATGGACCTAACACTCCAGGTTCCTATGCAATATTGCTCCTTAAAGCATTGGATTTTACTTACATCACCAGCAACATCCACAACTGAGTGTTGTTTTTGCTTTGGCTCTGTCTCTTCAATCTTTCTGTAGTTATTTCTCCACTGATCTCCAGCAGCATATTGGGCACCTACTGACCTGGGGAGTTCATCTTTCAGTGTCCTATCTTTTTGCCTTTTCATACTGTTCATGGGATTCTCAAGGCAAGAATACTGAAGTGGTTTGCCATTCCCTTCTCCAGTAGACCACTTTTTGCCAGAACTCTCCACCATGACCTGTCCATCTTGGGTGGCCCTACGCACCATGGCTCATAGTTTCATTGAGTTAGACAAGGCTGTGGTCCATGTGATCAGATTGGTTAGTTTTCTGTGATTGTGGTTTTCAGTCTGTCTGCCCTCTGATGGAGAAGGATAAGAGGCTTATGAAGCTTCCTGATGGGAGAGACTGACTGAGAGGGAAACTGGGTCTTGTTCTGTTGGATGGGGCCATGCTCAGTAAATCTTTAATCCAATTTTCTGTTGAAGGGCAGGGCTGTGTTATTTGACCTGAAGCCAAACTATGGTGGAGGTAATGAAGATAATGGTGACCTCCTTCAAAATGTCCCATGCATGCACTGCTACAGACAGCTAGGCCACTGCTGACCCCTACCTCTGCCAGAGACTCCTGGACGCTCACAGGCAAGTCTGGGTCAGTCTCTTGTGGGGTCACTGCTCTTTTCTCCTGGGTTCTGATACACACAAGGTTCTGTTTGTGCCCTCCAAGAGTCTGTTTCCCCAGTCCCGTGTAAGTTCTGGTGGCTCTATGGTGGGGTTAACGGTGACCTCCTCCAAGAGGGCTTATTCCACACCCAGGTGTACTGAACCCAGAGGCCCTGCCCCCGCAGCAGTCCACTGCTGGCCTGTACTGCCTCAGGAGACACCCAAACACAGTTCCGTCTCAGTCTCTGTGGGGTCTCTGGGTCCTGGTGCACACAAGGTATGTTTGAGCCCTCTGAGTATCTCTGGCGGGTAGGGGGTTTGATTCTAAATGCAATTTTGCCCCTTCTACCATCTTGCTAGGGCTTCTCCTTTGCCCTTGGAAGTGGGATAGCTATTTAAACATTATTCTGGGTGTGTCTGTGAGAGTATTTCTGGATGAGATCAACAATTGAATTAGGAGATTAAGTAAAGCAGACTCCCACCCCAACACAGAGAAGGGGGCGAGGATCAGATGGTGAAGGACGGGGAAGCCCGGCATGCTGCAGCCCACGTGGTTACAAAGACTGGGACATGAGTTAGCGACTGAATGACAACAATATGGAGTGAGGGAGAAATCACACTGACTATTTTCTAGCTGAGATACAGGCCACCTCCTGCCTTGGACTGAAACTACACCGCTGACTTTCCTTGACTCCAGCTTGCAGATGGCAGGTCAAGGGACTTCTCAGCCTCCATAATTATTTGAACCAATTCCTTATAAATAATTTTTTCTTCTTTCTCTCTCTCTCTAATCACCTATTGGTTCTGTCTCTCTGGAGAACTCTAGTATAATCATTTTCTTTATCTGTAGAACAGGGAAAATAAAAGCCATATATTTCAGAACTGTGCTAAATAGTGCATATGTTCTTGTTGTTGTTCAGTCACAAATCACTTCAGTATTCTTGCCGTGAGAACCCCATGGATGGTATGAAAAGACATATGAAGCTGGAAGATGAGCCGCCCAGGTCTGTAGGTGTCCAGTATGCTACTGAGGAAGAGCAGAGAAATAGCTCCAGAAAGAATAAAGAGGCTGAGCCAAAGCAGAAATGAGGCCCAGTTGTGGATGTGTCTGGTGGTGAAAGTAAAGTCCAATAAATACTGTATATGTATTTGATTTAATCCTTTAACCTCAATAAGATATAGGTACTATTGATATGATTGTCCCCTGCATACTCAAAGTTCTTGCTTCCTCGTGGCACTGACGTACCTTGGGGTAATATTCCCCCACCCCGCAAAGAACCAATTCTTTTTGCATCTTAGTCAAATTTCAAGGGAAAAGAATCTAATGGGTCCAAATTAATTACTGGTCCTTGTTGGGCAAAAGTCTCAGAAAAGTTTATTCTATCAAAGGACCTACAGATTGGCTTGTTTGATCATATTCCCACCCCTGGCCTATTCAGCTTTGTTCAGGGAAATTGGGGCAGGGAGAGGCCGGGAGGAACCTTAAGTTAACACAGTACCAATTTGTATTTAAGAACCAACCACTTTGGGAGTGGTAGAGGCCAGACTCCCTGAGACTAGGAAGAGGCTATGGACATAGCCTGGAGAATCCCATGGACGCAGGAACCTGGTAGGCTGCAGTCCATGGGGTCACAAAGAGTTGGAAACAACTGAGCGACTTCACTTTTGCTTTTCACTTTCCTGCATTGGAGAAGGAAATGGCAACTCACTCCAGTGTTCTTGCCTGGAGAATCCCAGGGACGGGGGAGCCTGGTGGGCTGCCGTCTATGGGGTCGCACAGAGTCGGACACGACTGAAGCGACTTAGCAGCAGCAGCAGCAGCATGGACATAGCATGCTTGCTGAGGCTGAACCTCTACTGAGTTTCTTTATAAAAACTAAGGCAGAAAAGGAACCATATACCAGGGTGTCCTCTTTAGCAAATAGTGATCTCCTATCACTTGCTTATTGCTGAATTTCAAGCCTTAGATTTGTGCCTGGCAACTGGCAAGCATCCAGATAATATATATTAAACAGGTAAATAAATCCAACATCTCAAGGTCTTCCTAAGAGAGGCAGCTCCAGAGATCAATAGCCATGAACCAGTCTTTCTATGACTGTGTGATCAAGAGAGAAAGTCACACCTCGAAAAACATGTCCAGTAGATGCTTTTGCCATTGGCAGATTTTCAGTTCTTTCCTTTAGGCGTGCATGTGTGCATGCCAAGTCACTTCAGTGGTGTCTGACTCTTTGTGATGCTGTAGACCACAGCCCGCCAGGCTCCCCTGTCCATGGGATTCTCCAGGCATGAATACTGGAGTGGGTTGCCAGGCCCTCCTCGAGGGGAATCTTTCTGACCCAGGGATGGAACCCACGTATCTTACGTCTCCTACACTGGCAAGCAGGTTCTTTACCACTAATGCCACCTGGGAAGCCCAAGAAGATGTCACACCCAGCTGGGTGCTGAGGGTACAGTTTTATCTTTGTACGTGTGCTCAGTTGCGTCTGACTCTTTGAGTCTATGGATTGTAGCCAGCCAGCCCCCTCTTTCCACGGCATCTCCCAGGCGAGAGTACTGGGTTGCCGTTTCCCCTTCCACGGCCTCTTCCAGACCCGGGGATCAGAGCTGCGTCTCCTGTAGCCCCTAAGGCTCCTCTGCTGGCAGGCAGCCAACGAGGTTTCACCACCGAACCACCAGGGAAGCCCCTCTCTAGGAATGTGAAGTGGAGTTGCTCAGTCGTGTCCGACTCTTCGCGACCCCATAGACGGCAGCCCTCCATCTCTAGGAACGGAATAACAAAATCATGGAGGAGAGTATTGATGAGAGGACCTCTAGAGGAGGATGGAGCTCCCTCTAGGGGCCAAAAGAAGTATTCTCTGGAGAAGGAAATGGCAACCCACTCCAGTACTCTTGCCTGGGAAATCCCATGAACAGAGGAGCCTGGTGAACTACAGTCCATAGGGTTGCAAAAGAGTCAGACATGACTTAGTAACTACACAAACAGCCTCCATTGCTGCCATTCCCTGAACTTGCAATTCCTTTCTCTCTCTGCTGACTCTGTACCTACCTCCTCTGTGCAAAGTTGGCTGTTCCGGACCCTGGCTGCCAGCATTGCTCATTGCACCCCTGGCTGACATCACTGTGTGTGTATGTGCACATGCGTGCAGCTGTGCACATATGCAGATAGCAAGAAAAAAGGTCTTACTGTGCTGTCAGCTGAGCTGGGGTACTTTCTCACCTGCAGAATAAAATGATTAGGTCCTACAAATGAACACATCTATGAAACAGAAGCAGGCTCACAGGCAGAGAATAGACTTGGGGTTGCCAAGGGAGAGGAGGGCTTGGGAGGGAAGGATGAGAGTTTGGGGTTAGCAGATACAAACTATTATATGGAAAATGGATAAGCAACAAGGTCCTACTTATGCACAGCACAAAGAACTATATTCAGCATCCTGTGATAAACCATATGGAAAAGAATATGTGTGTATAGATATATAATACATATATATATGTCACTCCGTACAGCAGAAATTAACATAATATTGTAAATCAGCCAAATTTCAGTAAAAAAAATTTTTTTTTAATTATTCTCAAAAAGGCACCACTGACACTGTAGGCTAATGTTTTAAAACATAGCAACATCACCATAACAACAAATAGAGTAGCAGGTTTAACAACGCTCCTTTAACAGTCATCCAGCAAATAAAGTATCTTTTATACACCAGGTTCTGTGTAAAGTACAGGGTATTTGGATGAAGTTGCGGATGTGGAAATGTGTAGAAAAAGGGACCCTTGTACACTGTTGGTGGGAATGCAGACTGGTAAAGCATTATGGAAAACAGTATGGAAGGTCATGGAAAATTAAAAACACAATTACCCCAAGATACAGCAATCCCACTTCGAGATATAAATCCAGAGGAAATGAAATCAGAACCTCAAAGTGATACCTGAACTCCCATGTTCACTGCAGCGTTATTCACAACTGCCAAGATATGGAACAACCGAAGCAGTCACTGACAGATGAGTGGAAAAAGAAAATATGATGTGTATATAACATAGAAATATCATTCATCATTCAGCCTCCAAAAAAAAAGAAATTCTGTTATTTGTGACAACAGAAATGAAGCTGGAGGATGTTATGCTAAGTAAAATAAGTCCCACGAAGATCCCTCATGCTGAGCCCGAGCTCTGGAGCCCGTGGGCTGCGACTGCTGAGCCCCAGCGCCTGGAGCTCCCAAGAGAAGCCACCACAATGAGGAATCCATGCACTGCAACTAGAGTGTGCTGTCCACTTGCTGCAACTAGAGGAAAACCTGTGTGCAATGAAGACCCAGCGCAGCCAAAAGATAAAAATAAGTAAGTGAAATTTAAAAAACAATAGTCAAATTCAGACCCAGCGCAGCCAAAAAATAAAAATAAATAAGTGAAAATTTAAAAAAATTAGTCAAATTCATAGAAGCAGAGAGGGGGAGGGGAAAATGAGGAGGTTATTAGTCACAAGGTACAAAGTTTTAGTTACATGGGGTAAATAAATTGTTGTTGTTCAATTGCTCAGTCGTGTCCGAATCTTTGCGACCCCATGGACTGCAGCACGCCAGGCTTCCCTTTTCTTCACTATTTCCTGGAGTTTGTTCAAACTCATGCCCATTGAGTCCATAATGCCATCCAACCGTCTTATCCTCTGTCACCCCCTTCTTCTCTTGCTCTCAATCTTTCCCAGCATCAGGGTCTTTTCCAATGAATCAGCTCTTCACATCAGGTGGCCAAAGTATGGGCCTCACCATCAGTCCTTCCAATGCATATTCACAGTTGATTTCCTTTAGGACTGACTAATATACAGCATGGTAATATTATCAACTCAATAGTACTGTACTGTATACTTAAATTTCTAAAAAAAGTAGATCTTAGTTGTTGTCACATATAAAAACCGTTAACTACATAAGGTAATGGATATGTTAATAAGCTTGATTGTGGTAATTATCTCGAGAGCATAGGATATAAAAAGATTCCACTGCAGACAGGGTGACAACATTGTGGCAGTATAAGACATTCCTCCTTTCATTCCCCTTTTTCAACAAGGAATTGGTCATCCATCCATGAACCACAGCGCCTAGAACAGAGCTATGAGATCCAGCAACATTTGCCAAGGGAACCAGGAGGGGTCTCATTCACCTATGCTATGCTAAGTCGCTTCAGTCCTGTCAGACTCTTGGCAACCCTATGGATCATGGCCCACCAGGCTCCTCTGTCCGTGGGATTCTTCAGGCAAGAATACTGGAGTGGGTTCCTGTATCTGGTAACAAGCAGACAGACCTAATTACAGGGTGGAACAGCTGAGCAGCAAACCTGTCTCAACTGCTATCTTGTGGTCAGGAAAAAGCCTGGAGAGGGCTGAACAGGGCAGAAACCCACAGTCAAGAGAGACATTTTACTAATATAAATAGAAAAGTATCATATTTAAATTATTAATGACATCATTCAAGATGTTCCTATTCTTTTTTCTGCACTTGATAGAATATTCTCAGAGAAATATTAATATGTCTCATAGAAAAGTTAAATTTTTAATATAATAAAAATAGTATATATATTTTCTCTTTTCCCTTATATTTCTTCTGATATTTGCTTTATGTATCTCTGTTTCTTTGTTGTTAGGTATCTAACAGTTTATGATGTCTTATCTTCTTTGTGAACTGTACCATTTATCATTAAAAATATTCATCTCTGTTTCATTTAAAAAAAATAAATAAATTTAATTTTTAAAAAGGCAGACATATTAGTCCAGGGTACCTGAGGAAAGATTTCAGTAGCTCATCTGAGGGAAAAAATGTGTCTGAATGTAGTCAAGACAATAAGAACCTGACCAGCACCAGTCTCCCCACCCCAAACACCACATGGGGGTTACCTATCAGAAAGAAGTGAACTCCCTACCGGAAGAAAGGAAAGTGGTGAGTGAGAACGCAGCTATCCCAGGGGTGCAAGATGCAGCTAAAGAAACCTGTCTGTCTCCAGCAGCACCAAGAGGACTGAGGTGGGACCTCCATGTCTCAGAGGAGAGAGGAGATCAGCAAAGGGACAAGTAAGACTGTCAAGGGGCATTAAAGCGAACACAGTCAGCAGGAAGCCCACCCAGAAGCCTCTGGGAATCTCACAGCCAGAGAGCTCCCTACCAAGTCCTCTGTCCCTGGGATTCTCCAGGCAAGAATACTGGAGTGGGTTGCCATGCCCTTCTCCAGGGGATCTTCCCCACCCAGGACGTGAACCCACGTTTCTTATGTCTGCTGCATTGGCAGATGGGTTCTTTACCACTAGTGCCACCCGGGAAGCCACCAAATCCACAGGCACCCCCAACACCTACCTCCCTCCACTCTGCAGCCGGCTCCTTGCACACTTCCAAGAGGAAGCTCTGCAGATGGTGAATATGCTTAGAAAACAGCCAAGGGGTTGTGGGCAAGGGGAAAATTATAGCTTGAGCTTTTAGAAAACAAGAGAGGTTTCCAGGAGCCAGCATAGTGAATTGTTAAGAACCAGAGAAGAAATAAGAGTTTAAGAATTCTGCCACAAGAGGGAGCAAGATGAATAGAACAGGTGTACCCACACAAAGGCAGAGAAAACCCCAGAAAATACTAGCACCAGGGAATTGAATACCTATCTGAAGGTAACTAGCACAGATTTAAAGAGGTGTCTGCTTCTTCAAATGCAAAAGCAGCAATGCAAAACTATAAGGAACATAAAGTTTCAAGCAAATATGTTATCACCAAAAGATAAATATAATCCTCTAATAACAGAGCTCAACACACGAAATTTTGTAGTGTGATTGATAAAGAATTCAAAATAGCTGTTCTGAAGAAACTCAATGAGCTACCAAAAGAAAAATATAACCCAACTCAGAAAGACAATTCAATGAAATTACACACACATATGCGCAAAAACACAGGTTCAAAATGAGATATTACCAGAAATAGAAACCATAAAAAAGAACCAAACAGAAATTCTAGAGCTGAAGAAGTTAATAAATGAAATGGAAAATGCGAGAACATCTGCAGTAGAGCAGAGCACCTAGAAAACAAACAAGTGAGGCAGAGGATAGGAATTTTATAGTTATAGGAGTAACCTATAACTATAAAATAACCCAGTTATAGGAAATAAAGAATAACCCAGTTATAGGGAATAAAGAAAAATAATGGAAAAAAGAGAAGGCATTCATGATCTATGGGACAACACTGAAGAACAAATATTAAAATAATCAGAGTCCAGGGACTTCCCTGGTGGTGCAGTGGATAAGAATCTGCCTCCCAATGCAGGGGACATGGGTTCAATCCCTAGTCCAGGAAGATTCTACATGCTGCAGAGCAACTAAGCCCATGCGTCACTACTACAGAATCCATGTGCTGCAACTGCTGAAGCTCAGGCCTCCAGAGTCTGTTTCACGACAAGGGAAGCCACCACGATGAGAAACCCACATACCGCAACTAGAGAGCAGCCCCTCCTCTCTACAGCTAGAGAAAAGCCCAAGCAGCAGCAAAGACCACAGCGCAGCCAAAAATAGATAGAATAATCAAGGTCCAGAAGGAGGAGGAGAAGAAGGGGACAGATTTAAAGAAACAGCAGCAAAGAACTTCCCACAACTGGGGAGAGAACTAGACATCCGGGAGAGAGTGGAATGATATTCTTAATGTTCTAAGAAAAAAAACTGCCAGCCAAGAATCCTCTATCTGGCAAAAGTTATCCTTCATAAAAGGAGAAGTACAAACTTTCCTAGGCAAACAAAAGCTGAGGGAGTTAATCACCACCAGACCTGTAAGAAATGTTGAAAGGAGCTCAAGTTGAAATGAAATGACATAAAAACATACAAAAGTATACAATATACTGGTAAAGGTAAATATAAAGTCAAACTTAGAAAACTAATTCTGTAATTGCATGGTATGTTAACCACTTAGCTACAGTATAAAAGTCAAAGGAAAAGAATACCAAAAATAATTATAGCTACTATAATTACAACTAATACCAATATTAAGAGGCATAATTATAATACCAAAATTGACATAAAAAATAAAATGAAGAAGTAAAAGTTTGAAACCTCTGTGAACAAAGTTAAGTTGCTATCAGCTTAAAATAGACTTTTATCTGTGAGATGGCTTCTGTAAGTCTCACAGTAACCACATGGAATAATCCTAGAGTTGATGCACAAAAGATAAAAGAGGAAACAGCACATCGCCATAGAAAATCACCAGTTAAAAGTATTGAGCTTTGTAAGTGGAGGTTTCTATTAATCAAGCCTAAATTGTGAATGCTTTCATTAAACTCCACACACACATTGCAGACCTAATCTTCTTTATAATTTCTTTGCATTTTCCAAAAAGTTTCCAAGAATCAGACTATTAAGATATTTCCAGTGTTTGATTTCTAACATACAGCTCAGCACAAATGATAAAGCTTTTCAAAGAAATAAAAGATTGAGAAAAAGAAAAGAAGGCAAAGCTATGTAGAAACAGAGAGGGGAGAATGGAAATACAAAACAGCCAGAAAACAACCAGAGGCGTTAGCAAGTCCTTACATGTCAATAATAACTTCAAACAGAACCAATCAAAAAGCACAGACTGGGTGAATGGATTTTTTTAAGAACTCAACTGTATGCTTCACGGGGTTTCCCAGGTGGCTTAGTGATAAAGAATATGCCTGCCAATGCAGGAGACGCGGGTTTGATCCCTGGATCAGGAAGATCCCCTGGAGGAGGAAATGGCAACCCACTTCAGTATTCTTGCTGGGATAATCCCATGGACAGAGAAACCTGTCAGGCTACAATCCATAGCGTCACAAAGAGTTGGACATGACTGAGCATGCACATATATGTTTCACACAAGAGATTCACTTTAGCTCACAGAGTCTCAGAGTAAAGCGACGTACGAATAAATTTCATGCAAGTGGAAACCAAAAGAAAGCAGGGGTAGCTGTATTTAAATCAGACAACATAGACTGTAAGCCAAAAAATAGTAAGAAGAGACAGAGAAGGTCAATACATAATGATAAAGGAGCCAGTTAATCAAGAAGCTAGAGCAATTATAGACACCAAACATTGAAGCACCAAAATAGATTTAAGCAAACACTAACAGATCTCAGGGGAAAAATAGACAGTAATAGTGGGGAACTTCAATACCTCACTCTCAACAATGAACAGATCATGCTGACAGAAAATAAACAAGGAAATGTTGAATTTGAACCATACATTAGACTAAATGGGCCGACCAGACATTTATGGAAATTCCGTCTCATGGAAGCAGAATATGCATTATTCTCTAGTGCACATGGAAAAAGCCCCAGGATATGATATAAAGGGCCACAAAACAAGTCATGGCAAAGTTAAGACTGAAATCATACCAAGTATCTTTTCTGACCACAACAGTATAAAAACAGAAATAAGTAACAAGAGGAATCCTGAAAAATCTACAAAAATGTGGAAATTAAACACTATACTCTTGAACAACCCATGAGTCAAAAAGAAATCAAAGGAAAATAAAAAACTATCTCAAAACAAAAGTGGAAACAGAATATCCCAAAACTTACAGGATGCTGCAAAAACGTTCTGGACGTTTATAGCAGTAAATGTATATATTAAGAAAATCAGAATTGTAAACAATCTAACTTTACACCATAAACCAGAAAAAAAAAAAAAGTCCAAAGTAAGCCAAAGGAAGAAAAGAATATCTGAGCAGAAATAAATGAAATAGAATCCAGAAGACAATTAAAAAAAAAAAAAAAAACCTGGGTTTTTTTCCAAAAAAAAAAGAAAAATGGACAAAACTTTACCTACTCTAAGATTCAAAATCAGAAATGAAAGAGGAGACATCACAACTGATACTACACAAATACAAAGGATCAGAATGAACTACTGTGGACAGCTAAAGGCCTAGTAAAATGAATAAATTTCTAGAAACAAACAATTTACAAAGACTAAATCATGTAA
Organism: Oryx dammah; assembly: GCF_014754425.2. Lineage (NCBI taxonomy): Eukaryota > Metazoa > Chordata > Mammalia > Artiodactyla > Bovidae > Oryx > Oryx dammah. Next base: position 59,445,342 of record NW_024070203.1, read on the forward strand.
CCTTACAATAACTAGTAAGGAGATTAAATCTGTAATCAAAATCTCCCAATACAGAAAACCCCATGACCAAAGGGTTTCTGGTGAATTAATGACAATCATTCACAATCTCTTTCAAAAACAAACAAACAAACAAAAGAGAAGGGAGCACTCCAAACTCATTTTAGAAGGTCAGCACTATCAAAGTGAGATAACGACATCACAGGAAAAGAAAACTATAGGCTAAAATCTCTGATGAATATACTATCAAAGAAAAATTAATCAGTCAACCTTGAAAGATACGAAAAAATATTTTAGTCAAGTTGAGGATTATAATCCAGGAACAGCCTCTCAGAAAGTTCTGAGAACTCTTCTGTCCATTAAAAGTCCAAGCACAGTCAGGTATGTTTTTTCAGACAGTGGGCTGCACATTAAATGCTACTGACAGTTTTCACAAGTACAAAGTGGTGGTTCATGTGACCCCTTAGGAGATTAAAAGGACTTATCTTTTAAGGAGTTGCCTTGGTGATGCTAAGAAAATGTTGCTCTTTATGATTGAGCAGGTATTTCTGCTGATGTGGAGGTTTGGTTGATACATGATGCAGATACTCAGTGCACAATGGAAGGGAGAGAGGAGACCAATGGGCAGAGAAATTTTATGTTTAAATTTTTATTTTGCCATAAAATATAAATTTTATTTCACAATAGATACAATAATACTCAGCAAAATATTATCAAACTTAATCCAACACCGCACTAAAAGGATTATACATCATGACCAAGTAGGATTTGTCCATGGGGTGAAAATGAGTGAACATACAGAGAAAAATGTGACACACACATTAACAGAACGGAAGATGAAAACTAAATGAGCATCTCAAAACATGTATAAAATGCATTTGACAAAATACAACATCCTGTTATGATTAAAAACTCTCAACAAATTAGACACATAAGGCACATACAACATCATAAAGATCACATATGACAAGCCCACAGATCACATTACACTTAACAGTGAAAGGTCGAAAGTCTTTCCTCTAAAATCAGAAAGACAGCAAAGGTGTCCACTCTCACTAAAAGTACTTCCAAGTACTATTCAACATAGTACTTGGAAGTCATAGCTAGAGCAATTAGACAAGATAAAGACATAAAAGGCATCCAAATCAGAAAGAAAGAAATAATATTGTTATTTGCAGGTGGTATAATCTCATATAGCAAATCCTAAAAACCCAACCCAAAAACCTGTTGAAGTTAATAAATTCAGTGAATTTGCAGGATATAAACTCAACATTCAGAAATCAGTTGCATTGCTAAACACTAATAATGAAACATCTGAAAAAAGAAATAAAACCTTCCATTCACAACTGCATGGAAAACAATAAAATCCTTAGGAATAACTTTAACCAAAGAAGTGAAAGTTTTGTACAATGGAAATGAAGCTTTTTTTTTGGTGGGGGGGTGGGTGGGTGGTGGTGTGCTGCTCTAGGTCTTCGTTGCTATGCAGCTAGAGGGCTTTCTCTAGTTGCACTGAACAGGGGACTACTCTTCAATGCAGTGTGCAGGCTTCTCATTGCAGTGACTTCTTTTGTTACAGAGCATGGACTCTAGACACACAGGCTTCAGTAGTTGGGGCTTGAGTTGCTCCGCCGCATGTGAGATCTTCTTGGACCAGGAATCAAACCTGTGTCCCCTGCATTGGCAGGTACATTCTTAACCACTGAACTACCAGGGAAGTCCCGAAACTAAGATTTTGATGAAAGAAATAGAAGATACAAATAACCAATGATCATGAGTCAGAGGAATGAATACTGTTCAAATGTCCATACAACCCAAAGTCATCTACAGATTCAGTGCAATCTGTGTCAAAATTCCAATAGCATGTTTCACAGATACAGAAAAAAACAATCCTAAAATATATATGGAAACACAGAAGACCCCAAATAGCCAACTCAATCATGAAAAAGAAAAACAAAGACTTCCCTGATGGTACAGTGGATAAGAATCCACCTACCAGTGCAAGGAGTATGGGTTTGATCCCTGGTGCAGGAAGATTCCACATATCATGGAACAACTGAGCCTGTGAGCCAAAACCACTGAACCCATTCACTGCAACTACTGAAGGCTGTGCGCCTGGAGCCTGTGCTTCACAAGAAAAGACTTCAATGAGAAGCCATGCACTGCAACTAGAGAGTAATCCCCAACTACAGAAAGCCCATGCACAGCGACGAAGACCCAGCATTTTTTGATTTCAATTTAATTGAAAAACAAAGCTGGAGGCTCACATTTCCTGATTTCAAACTGTATTATCGTAATATTAAGTTACAGTAATTAAAAAAAAGTACAACACCGGCTAATAAACAGACACATAGATTAATGTAACAGAGTCAAGAACACAGAAATAAACCCCTTTACACTCAACTAATATTTGACAAGGAAGCTAAGAATGGGGAAAGGATAGTCTCTTCAATAACTGTTGAAAAAACTAGATAAGCACATTCAGAAGAATGAAATCTGACCCCCAACTCACAAAATTAACTCAAAATGGATTAAAGACACAAAGACCTGATACTGTAAAACATGTGGAAGAAAACATAGGAAAGAAGCTCCTTGACATTGGTCTTGGCAGTGATCTTTAAGATATAACATGAAAACAAAAGCAACACAAGCATAAATTAGTAAGTGTATATATCAAACTAAAAAACTTCTGCACAGTAGGACAAACCACCAAAAAATGAAAAAGCAATGCAAAAATGGAAGACAATATTTGCAAATCATATCACAGCAGAGGTTAAGATCCAAAATATATAAATAATTCATACAACTTAGCAAAAATAATCTGACTTTAAAATTGGCAAAGGAAACACATTTTCCCAAAGACAATATCCAAAGGGCCATGAGGTACATAAAAACGTGCTCAACATCACTATTTATCAAAGAAATGCAAATCAAAACCACAATGAGACATCACTTCACACCTGTTAGAATGGCTATCATCACAAAGACAGAAAATAAGGAACCTGTTGACCAAGGGTGTGGAGAAAAGGGAACCCTTGTGTACCATTGATGAAAATGCAAATTGGTTCGGTCACGGCGGCAAACATCATGGAAGTTTCTCAAAAAATTAAAATTAGAACTACCATATGATCCAGAAATTTCACTTATGGATATAGACTCAAAGAAAATGAGAACAGGGTATCAAACAATTATCTGCAACCCCATGTTCAGTGCAGCACTATTCATAATTGCCAAAATACATAAACAAATTAAGCATAAGTCAATGGATGAATGGTTGAGGGAGAGAAGAAGCACATATTAATATTCTATATACAGACATACATACACAGTTGACTTTTAAACAATGTGAGGGTTTAGAGGCATTGATGCACTACCTCCCCAATCAAAAATCCATGCACAACTTTACAGTCATCCTTCCACAGCCACAACTCTGCATCTACAGTTTCAACCAATTAGATTGTGTAGTATTGTAGTATATATTTACTGAAGAAAATCCTTGTATCAGTGGGCCCATGTAGTGTAATCCCATCTCGTTCAAGGGTCAGCTATGCACAGAATATTATTCAGCCACAAGAAAGAGGAAGTTCCATTTGTGACAATATGGACAGACCCTGAAAGCATTATGCTAAGGGAAATAAATCAGACAGAGTTCAGTTCAGTTGCTCAGTTGTGTCTGACTCTTTGCGACCCCATGAATAGCAGCACACCAGGCCTCCCTGTCCATCACCAACTCCTGGAGCTTACCCAAACTCATGTCCATCGAGTCGGTGATGCCATCCAGCCACCTCATCTTCTGTCGTCCCCTTCTCCTTCTGCCCCCAATCCCTCTCAGCATCAGGGTCTTTTCCAGTGAATCAGCTCTTTGCATGAAGTGACCAAAGTATTGGAGTTGCAGCTTTAGCATCAGTCCTTCCAATGAACACCCAGGAATGATCTCCTTGCAGTCCAAGGAACTCTCAAGAGTCTTCTCCAACACCACAGTTCAAAAGCATAAATTCTTCAGTGCTCAGCTTTCTTCACAGTCCAACTCTCACATCCATACATGACCACTGGATAAACCATAGCCTTGACTAGACGGACCTTTGTTGGCAAAATAATGTCTCTGCTTTTCAATATGCTATCTAGGTTGGTCATAACTTTCCTTCAAGGAATAAGCGTCTTTTAATTTCATGGCTCACCATCTGCAGTGATTTTGGAGTCCAGAAAAATAAAGTCTGACTGTGTCCACTGTTTCCCCATCTATTTCCCATGAAGTGATGGGACCAGATGCCATGATCTTAGTTTTCTGAATGTTGAGCTTTAAGTCAACTTTTTCACTCTCCTCTTTCACTTTCATCAGACAGAGCAGACAAATACAATATGATACCACTTATATGTGGAACCTAAGAAAACCAAATTAATACAGGGAGAGAGTAGAATGGTATTAACAGGGGTTGGAGATGTGGGAACTGGGAGATGTTGGTCAATAGATACAAACTTCCAGTTAGAAAGTAAGTTCTAGAGAGCTAATGCAGAGCATTGTGATTATAGATAATAATAATGCATTATATAACTAAAATTTCCTATATTACATAATGATTTCTAATATTAAGACCACACTAGAGGTCCTTATTTTGGGGTTTTTAAAAGATATCTACATGTTTAAAATTCTTTGCAACAGAGTTTCTAAAAAGGACTGGGAGGAAAGTGAATTTAAGCTTCTTTTCTAGAATGCAATCCTACAGAAAAGCAAATGCATTCATCATTATACCGTACCCCCCAAATTATACACATCCTGCAATTTTACCAAGGGACTGAAGCCAGATGAAGGAAATAATAATGAACGGCAGTGAATGAAGATAACTTCCAAAGTTCTTAATTTCAATGGTGAGTATGATCTTCACATGATTATAATAATACAAGACTCAATTGATCATACTGAGGGGGTTGATAGTAAGTTATACTATATTTTTATACAAACTTTGATGAGAATTAAAGAATTAAATAATCCAAGTGATGATTTAATAAATTCTAATGTACAGATATCAGTGTGCAGAGGTGATTTCTTCTCTGTTCCATCTCGAAACTGCAGATTCTGGAAGCCACCAAGTATAGAACACTTACCTGAGAGTAAAACCAAAACAAAAGCATAAGTGAAAGATGGAATCAGAGAGTGGTCTGAATAAAGTCAAGTACCTGAAGTCAGATGAGATAAGCTACATGTACCCCTGAACTTTTTACTTGTGTGACCTGATAAACTGTCTTTTAAACGGCAGTTTTCTGTTACTTGTAACCATAAGTATCCTGCCTAGTGTAACTTCTATTTTTCACCAATTCTAAGTCTGTGGATTAGGAGAAGTGGGTGTCAGGGTATAAGATAGTTAGATAGCATCACCAACTCAATGGACATGAAGTTGAACAAACTTCGGGAGATAGTAGAGGACAAGGAAGCCTGGAGAACTGCAGTCCATGGGGTCCCAAGGAGTCGGACATGACTTAGCAACTGAACAACAAAGTCTGTGGACAGCTCCTCTTCCAGGACCACTCACCCTACACCTAGTTTATTCTTTTTTGACTGAAACACACAATATGACTAAAATAACGGTATGCTCCAAAAGCACATGGCTTCATTTCCCATCTCCCATGGGAATCGAATGTATTTATACCGTCATGGGATTTCATCAGACTGAGATTCATTCAGGTTATCCTAATTCAGTCATTGAAATTCTTTTAATCGTTCAGATTAAAAACTTTGGAGGTGTCCTTGCCTTCCCTCTTTCTCTCACCTTACATCAGCCCTTCAGCAAATTGTTAGCTCTTCTTCAAAATATATCCAAAATCTGACCACCTCTAACTTACTGCAACCTATATCTTCTCAGTATCTTCCAATATGCTCTCAAATGCTCTCCCATCTTCCATTTTGTATTGCTCGGGTTGTTTTTCCACACAATTTCCAGAGAAAACCTTTTAATGTACAGTTACATCATTTTATTGCACGTGTGCTTAGTTGCTTCAGTCATGTCTGACTCTTTGTGACCCTGTGGACTGCAGCCAGCCACGCCCCTCTGTCCATGGGATTTCCTAGGCAAGAATACTGGATTGGGTTGCCACGTCCTCCTCCAGGGGATCTTCTCTACCCAGAATTGAATCTGTGTCTCCTGCGTCTCCTACATTTCAGGCAGATTCTTTACCAAAGAGCCACCAGGGAAGCCCAAATCATTTTATTATTCTATCCTAAAATTCCTAAGGGCTTCCTATCCCCCTTAGTTCACCCATGTGGTTTCATTTTTAAAAAGATTAATACATTTAAAGTAAATTCCATCAGTAAATTCATGATTAAATGAATAAACTTCACTTCTGCTAATTAGAAGTTTTATAGGCAAACCAAATGGCTTACTCTGCTGGACTGAAATTCAGTGTGACTTCTAAATAGATGGTAGATATAACATGACAAGATGCATAAACTTGCAACTGATGGTTATTATGGATGCTAAGGAAAAGGGAAAAAATTGCAATATGAACAAGAATGCTCAATAGTAATTGGATTTGGACTTAGTACAGGGTCATAAAGTAATATGACAAAGACATCAGATTAGTTCTTTAATGACTTCAAAGAACCTTGGACATTTGGGAGAATTTTGTTGCTGGAAATAGGGGAACTAATAATTGAAAAAGTTTCCAAAGGAGCCACAGAAGATGGTTATTGGTAAAGCACTGGTTTGTCTGCCTTTTTTTCTTTGTTGACAACACTGTGTGTCCACTACACACAATAGGACAAGCACTTAGGCAGTAGGGATTCAGTAGTGAATAAAATAGAGAAAATCTCTTGACTTTAGAGTTCACAGACTGTAAATTCAAAAAAAAAGTATTATAGTGAGATTGCATACTTTAATGGAAATACATCCAATGGACACTGTTGGATTTTGAAAGGAACAATCAACTCTGTTTAAGGGGATGGATGGTGATAGAAGTCTTTAAAAGGGTTGGTCTTGAAGGATTTTAGAAGAGACCCTTAGGAAAATTCACTATAATGGACCTGGGAATACCTCCTTATCGTCATCACCAACAACAACATCAAAATTTTTCCTTCTACTGGCAAGTAGATGTGATTGAGACCCCACAACTTGTGTCATCTCTTGTAATTCCCTACCACCACCATCACTACAAGTACCTTTCAGACAATGTAAGTTAGTGGTTAAGACCGCAGGTCCTAGTTTCAGATCCTGATTTCATCACATGCTAGCTCAAAGGACCTGGGAAAGACACTGAAGCGAAGTATCTAACTCTAAAGGCTGACACACTCTTTTTAAAGGATAACCTGTATATCCGGAGGGAGAACTTGTAATTCCCACCAATTCTCTACTTGAGGCCCTCTGGTTAAAAAATCTTGCTTGCTTATTCATTTGAAATACATATTTCCATGAATCAGAGTGCCTGACATCTTTCACACAGATAGGCTGACAAAAGTTGAGACTGGCAATCTCCATGGACCTATCGTTTATGTACCAGGAAAGGCACTAAAAGTAGTTCAAACCCCCCAAAATCACCATCACCAGGAGTGCCTTAGAGAGCGCGTGACTTAGTGATTGTTCCACGACTCTACATTCAAATCCTGGCTCACCACTTGCCAGCTGAGAGACCTAGAGCCACTCACTCAACCTCTCTGCTAAGTTTTCTCATGTGTAAAAATGAGGACTTTCTCCATAGACTGGTAAGGATTAAACAAGATAACAGACATAAAGTACTTAAGCCACGGCAAAGCAACATTGCAAATCATCAAAAAATTCAACTGATATTGTTAACAATTATTTGATGGAACAACCGCCTGGTCCGCTGAATTGAGGTACACTGTAGAGTGAATCAGCCCCTTCCCTGTACCTACTTCCATCATAAAGAACTTTATTAGCTGGGACAGGACAGGATAAATGATACTGTAATTTCTCACCTTCTGGCAAAGAGGTGATTGCTTGGCTTGGTATGGAATAAAGGGAAGGCGAATCCCTTAACTTGCAATTGCAGTCAAAAGAATCCAAGTATGACCTAGTGCAGAGAGATGTGACACCTCTATTTTTGGCAGATCCCCAAACAGGATACTCTTTTAGGATGCCTGGCCACCTTTCTCTAACTCCATCCTATTTCATGCCCATCTACACAGTGCATTTTTAGCTTCACAGACACTGGAGAGTATGGTCCCTGCAGCACGCATAAAACCTATAAGAGCAAGTAGCACATGATACTCTCAGTCAGCATTTGTTTAATGAGTGCATGTGAACATTTCCCTTCTACTCAGCTGACTGGATCAAGACTGAATTATTTCAGACCCTAGGGCCAATCAGATTCCTTCTTGCAAAAATTCAATTCAGGTTCTGGAGAATATGGATTTTTTAAATTGGAGTATAATTGCTTTACCATGTTGTGCTAGTTTCTACTGTACAACAACGTGAATCAGCTACATGTATACATACATCCCCTCCCTCTTGAGCCTCCCTCCTACCCCCACCCACCCTCTAGGTCATCACAGAGAACTGAGCTGAGTTCCCTGTGCTATATAGCAGCTTCCCACTAGTTGTATATTTTACATATGGTAGTTAAATATATGTCAGTGCTGAATATAGATTTGAGCAGTCTGTCCCGGCTTTATAATGCGGTATAAACTCTGAGGTTAAGGACATCAGTGAATGAAGGAGGAGAAAGGCAAGCTTGGGAAGAGGCAAGTGGTCATCTGGGAAGTGAAAAAAGCAAAGCAAATGTACAGATAAAATCCAGAGACAAGAGCCCTTAAAATTCTAGAAAGATACAGAGCTGGAGGGAGTAGCTATGTTGGATTATATTTCTGATTCCAATTCCTAGTTTCTGGTCTTCATGAAGCTGAGCTTCACACCCTTCCCTAGGTATGGGGACATATTACTGTCTCCTCCATTGAATCCACCCTTGTTTTCATCATTTTGGACTAGTTTCAGTTTGTACAGGGGACTTCCTGGTGGCTCAGATGGTAAAGATTCTGCCTGCAATGTGGGAGATCCAGGTTCAATTCCTGAGTTCGGAAGCTCCAGAGAAGGGAGTGGCTACCTACTCCAGTATTCTTCCTACTCCAGTATTCTTGCCGGGAAAATCCCATGGACAGAGGAGCCTGGTAGGCTGCAGTCCATGGGGTCGCTAAAAGTAGGACACAACTGAGCGACTTCACTTTCACTTTTCACTTTCATGCATTGGAGAAGGAAATGGCAACCCACTCCAGTGTTCTTGCCTGGAGAATCTCAGGGACAGGGTTGCCTGGTGGGCTGCCGCCTATGGTGTCACACAGAGTTGGACACAACTGAAGTGACTTAGCAGCAGCAGCCAGTATTCTTGCCTAGAGAATTCCATGGACAGAGGAGCCTGGTGGGCTACAGTCCATGGAGTCACAAAGAATCTGTACAATCAAATCCCTAAAACAACAGTAATTTGCCAAGGTGTGCAAAGAATGATGCAAATGACACTGTCTCAAAGCCAGGAACATTTAGTAACTTTCAAATGAAATATTATAATGGCTCAGGTGCCTACATCTAATTTACATAATGAGGTAAATGTTTCCTGAGATTCATCACCTCTGCCTTTCTAAAGACTTCAAAAAGCTTTTTATAGATTTTCAGAGGTTTTTTTCTCCCCAATATCTAAACTATCTGCATAATAAAGGCGAATTTACAAAAAAAAATGTTTCTGACAGAAATGAAATGTAATATTTAGAACTTCCAATTAATTTAAATAATTTAAAATTTTTTGTTCAGGGGAGTGAGTAACTATTTTCAGAATAGATAATATGATTTTTCTTATGAGCACAGTTACTCTCCGGGTTGTTACTTCCTGCTTGGCCTACAGGGGTTCTCCAGGTTTCTCTGAGTAAAATCCAGAATGCTCCCAATATTCTACGAGGTCTGTCTTCCCTTGTTATACCAACACTCTCTCATGACCTTTCCTTCTGCCTTCAGTCAGTCAGTCTCTCTCCCTCCTTCCCCCTTCCCTCCTCCATTTTCCCACCTGAACTGACCACACAGCCTCACACCTCAGAGTCTTTGCACCACCTGCCCCCTCTGTCTAGATCACCCCTGCCTTAGATATCCAGACGTCTTGCTTCCTTCCCCTCCTTCAAATTTCTGCTTAAATGTCATCGCAGAGCAGTTCAACCATCCCATTTAAAATTACAACCTCTCCTACATTCTCAATCCACCTAGATTTTGTAGCACTTATCAACTTCTTGGAGAAGGGGAAGGCCACCCACTCCAGTATTCTGGAGTCCAGTATTCTGGAATTCATGGAGAATTCCATGGACTGTATAGTCCATGGGGTCGCAAAGAGTCAGACATGACTGAGTGACTTTCACTTTCTATCAATTTCCACTATATTATCTAACTCATTTGTTAAATATGTTTATTGTTTATCTTCTGTCTCCACCCTCCCCAAAAGAATTTCAATCCCATAAGCTTAGAAATCTTTGCTTTTTTTCTGTTTCCCAAGCACTGGTACAGGAGGTGGTCAATGAATAGCTGTCTGTTGAATGAACGAATATCAAAAGGAGACACCAGACCTTTCCTGGTGGTCCAGTAGTTGAGAATCTGCTCGCCAATGCACAGGACATGAGTTTGATCCCTGGTCAAGGATGATTCCACATGCCTCAGGGCAGCTAAGCCATGTGCCACAACTACTAAGGCCCGAGAGCTGTAGAGCCAGTGCTCCACAAGAGAGGCCACCACAATAAGAAGCCAGCTCACCACAACCACAGAGTAGCCCCCTCTCACTGCAGCTAGAGAAAACCCATGCACAGCAATAAAGACACAGAACATCCAAAAGTAAAAGGTAAAAATTTTTAAATAAGTAAAATAGAATTCTATTTTTTTAAAATAAGGAGGCATCCGCTTTAGGCTTGGGACAATCCTGCACTAACGTACTCAGGATATGCTGGAGCCTGCTCATACCAGTCTGCACCTCCTTCCAGCTCCTCCTTTGGTTACATCATGTTGGTAGTTGGGAATCAGTGATGGTGGGAGTATTTACACCATAGATACTGGCAAGGTTTACAAATCAGGGCTTTTTTTTTTTTTCATCCTCAGGAGAGCTGGATGGTAAACAATTACCAGCACACCGCCTCGGCCTAACACTGTGAAAAATATTATGAGAATTGCTAAGTTTTAGCTGTGAGAATCAATCAATCAGAACTTATCTCATCTGGCCTGCTTTGCTCCTCAGACACTAAATACTACTGAACACAAACACCATACTCTTGTCAGGGTTGGTGTGATGGTATATATCTGTTATCACTACCAAGAAGAGCAGTGGATTAAACATGGTCACACTCCAACAATGTATGTGATCTACTGCTCAATCTATATTGAGGACACAAATAAAAGTGTGTAGGTTCTCCATTTGAATAATTCCTCAGTTTAACTCTTTTGCAGAATTTAACAGCACAACCATCAACTTGATATTAGATTTTAGTTTAGTTCAAATGTTTGACAAGTTGAAATGTATCACAAGCACTGTGATAAGAAATGAAGACACTAGGCTAATAAAACATGTCTCTTGTCCTCAAGGTGCCCAGTCTATGGAGAGAAACATAGAGACAATGCTAAGATACTTCAAGATATAGACAAACACAAATAATCAAAATGATTCATTTTTGCTGTCACCTGCAATTTTTTTCCTTTTTCCAAAAAAAAATCAATATAATATAGTAAAACACAAGCCTACAGATGAAAATTTGGATATAATGCAAATGGTCACTGGATCCTGCCTTTGGTTCATCTCCTGAAAGGGGTCAGGCTAACATTCATACCTTCTGATGTTGATGGAGGAAAGGAGGGGAAGAAAAAGTAGGGAAGGACCAGGAAGTAGAACCACCCCAATGCACGTGGCAAGGAGGCAGAAGATGGATCATCATGACTCTGGCACCATATTTTAGAATCAGATCAAAGGAAGCAAGCACCAATCAACCAGGAGACTTCTGGAAACTGAGCTGAATGGTGAGACCCAAAATGAGAGTGACCCTGTGCTTCAGCTTGCTCCGGACTATCCTGGTTTATACCTGTTGCCCTAGTATTGGTCTGGTTCAGCATTTGTATGAGATAAAAATCAGCTTAGATAATAAATAATCGTCCTGAGAAATATTAAGACAGAGCAGACATAGAGCACTGGGTGGTGCCAGATGAAACAGCACCCCTGGAACACCCAAGCCAGTTAGCCTAGTTGTCTCTTTAACTTTGCAGCGACATGATATTGTGTTTTATACCAATCCAAAACCCCATCTACTGTGGGGTGGAAAGCTGGAATATATAATGGATGCCATCTGCTGTCTTTTATCTTCTCCTGATACTAACACCTCTCTTCTCTATGTGAAATACGTCCACACACACCCACGGTGACCCAGCCTAAGAAGTAGCACTCAACAGCATCCCCAGTTCTAGGTCTTTTCTCCATAAGCCTAAAAGTGCTGGACTGTTTTTCTGGCCTTGTCTGGAGACCCTGCCTCAGAATAAAGCCAATAAAAAGATATGAGACAGGACTCCAGCCATGAGACAGTAAGCTGGTGGTGATGGATGTACTACAGAAGTAAGGCTGGAGCAGATGATGACATAGCTTTTAATCTTTATTTTTTTCCAAAAATGAACCTTATCCAAGGTTCTACATTTTTCTCACAACTTAATTCTGAAGAAGGTACTACATAGCTCTCAGAATTGACCCACTCATTTCTACGGCTGCGGCCTCTCATTTCAGACCCCCATCATCTCTCAGCTGGACTTTTGCAATAATCTCCTAAATGGTCTATCTATCACCACTGTCCACTCCACCACCTCTTACCCTACACTCCTCAGAGTTACCAATGTGATTTATTCAAAATTCAGATACAGCTCCTCCTTGACTTATGATGGAGTTACATCCTGATAAACGCATAGTAAACTGAAAATATCTTTAAGTACAAAGTACACTTAATAGAAAACCATACTCAATATTTTGTGCTAACCTATAAGGGAAAAAAAATCTGAAAAGGAATATATATATGTATATAACTGAGTTGGGCTTCCTAGGTGTTGCTAGTGGTAAAGAACCTGCCTACAAATGCAGGAGACATAAGAGACATGGGTTCTATTCCCGGGTCGGGAAGATCCCTTGGAGAAAATGGCAACCTACTCCAGCATTCTTGCCTGGAGAATCCCATTGACAGCAGAGCCTGGCAGACTATCCATGGGGTCACAAAGAGTTGGACACAACTGAGCAAAATCACTGAAGATGGTGATTGCAGCCAGGAAATTAAAAGACGCTTACTCCTTGGAAGGAAAGTTACGACCAACCTAGATAGCATATTCAAAAGCAGAGACCTTACTTTGCCAACAAAGGTCCGTCTAGTCAAGGCTATGATTTTTCCAGTGGTCATGTATGGATGTGAGAGTTGGACTGTGAAGAAGGCTGAGCACTGAAGAATTGATGCTTTTGAACTGTGGTGTTGGAGAAGGCAAGTCCCTGGGACTGCAAGGAGATCAGTCCTGGGTGTTCATTGGAAGGACTGATACTAAAGCTGAAACTCCAATACTTTGGCCCCCTCATGTGAAGAGTTGACTCATTGGAAAAGACTCTGATGCTGGGAAGGATTGGGGGCAGGAGGAGAAGGGGATGACAGAGGATGAGATGGCTGGATGGCATCACCAACTCGATGGACGTGAGTCTGAGTGAACTCCGGGAGTTGGTGATGGACAGGGAGGCCTGGTGTGCTGAGATTCATGGGGTCGCAAAGAGTCGGACACAACTGAGCAACTGAACTGAACTGAACAACTAACACAACAACATCTAAACCTTCCAAACATCATAGTTTGGCCTAGTTGACCTTAAATGTGCTCAGAACACTTACATTAGCCTACAGTTGGAGAAAATCATCTAACAAAGCCTATTTTATAATAAAATGTTTAATATCTCCTGTAACTTACTGAGTATTCTACTGAAAGTGAAAAACAGAATGGTCATATGGGTCCAGAATGATTATATGGATACAGAGTGGTTGTAAGTGTGTAGGTTGTTTACCCCTGTGATCACATAGATGACTGGGGGCTCAACACCACTGCCCACCATCATAAGGGAATGTGTGTGCTTAGTTGCTCAGTTGTGTCCAACTCTTTGCAATCCCATGGACTGTAGCCCACCAGGCTCCTCTGTCCATTGGGATTCTCCCCAAGCAAGAATATAGGAGTGGGTTGCCATACCTTCCTCCAGGGGATCTTCCCAACCCATGGATTGAACCCAGGTCTCCCATATGGCAGGTGGATTCTTTACCAGCCGAGCCACCAGGGAAGCTATCATAATGCATACTGCTTGCCTTGGAAAAGATCAAAAGTCAAACTATGGTCTCCATGGAATATGAATTGCTTCCCAGGTGGCTCAGTGGTAAAGAATCTGCCTGCCAATACAGGAGATGGGGGTTTTATCCTGGGTTGGGAAGATCCCCTGGAGAAGGAAATAGCAACCCACTCCTGTATTCTTGCCTGGAGAATCCCATGGACAGAGGAGCCTGGCGATCTCCGTGACGTCTCAAAAGAGTCAGACACAACTGAGTGACTAAACAACAACAACAAAGTGTATTGGGTTGAACCATCATAAGTTGGGAGTCATCTGTATATATCACTCTCACACTGGCTCTCCATGCCTGTTGGAGCACAGAGGTGAAACTCTGCAGAGACTCACAGAGCTGCCTCCTGTCTGTCTCCCCAAATGTACCAACCTCTTCTGTAATCACACCCCATCTGTTCTCCAAACTCCAAGCCCACACAACTGCCCACTCTGGAGCCTTCATACTTCCATGCCCTGCTCAACTGCTCCAGCTACACGGAAAACTCACTCCTCTCGCTTGTCTCAGTTGTAGAATTACCCCTTCACGTAAACCACGTGACCTCCAAGGCCCTAGAGGTGGCATTTAACATCTGTCCACTTGTCACACCTTATTGCCTTACTTGTCAGTGTGTGTCTTTCTCTAGGGTTAGACCTAAACCTTTTGAGGGTAAGCCTCTCCCTGAGACTAACTTTCTTGCTATACCCCCTTCGCCCCTCTGCCCACCCTCACACCTCTTATCTCCATTCAGGGGGATGTATTTCTTCACACCATGGGGTCCTCAGCTCTTCCTCAGGGAAATCTTTGGTTCTCATGTTTAGTTAAGGCTAGGTGATAATGAAAGCAAAGCACTATTATCTTGAATCTGTGAGACAGCTATTATTAATCTTTTCTTTTACCAGAACAGAACAATTACTCTTACAGAATTTTCTCATACCATTTCCACAGCTCCAGGATATGCCATTTTACATTATGAAAACAATCCCTTTTGGCCCTTCAATACCCAGTGGACTATATATAACCTGAGTCACTATTAAACAATGCTGAGAGAGAAGCACTTTCCCAAATGGGTTTAACTGTTTCATGGTGAGCAATTACAGATATGAGGCTAAAATAAAACATATAAAAGTAATTAATTATTTGAAGCTAGAGTTAATTCTAAGTTATAAATGAATCTTTTATTATAAAAATAATTGACTTTGCTTTTTTTTTTTCTTTTTTGTTGTCTGGCTTGTGGGATCTTAGTTCCCCAATCAGGGATTCAGTGTGGCAGTGAAAGTTTCGAGTTCTAACCACTCAACTGCCAGTGAATTCCCACCATTTTCTTAATAAAAAAATAGCTTCAAACACCACTTTAAAATCAATCAATTTTTCTTCCTGAGTTCATCAAATTTGCATTGTTTATTTTTTGATAGAAGAAATAGAACTTTTCACAGACATAGAAGACAAACTTATGCTTACCAAAGGAGGTAGTGTGGTGGGGGATAAATTGGAAATTTGAGATTAACTGATACATATCACTATATATAAAATAAACAAGGACCTACTGTATAGCACAGAGAACTATTTGAATACTTCATAATAATCTATAAGGAAAAGATTCAGAAAAATAATGTATGTAACTGAGTCTCTGCTATATACCTGAAAATTTTTTTTGGTCACTTTTGCTGAGATCTAATTTATATACTGTAAAATTTATCATATTTAGGTGTACAGTTCTATGAAAGATAATACAATTTTGAAGAATCAAGAATATCTATCTCAATTGATTGTTCACAGTCAGTTACAGATCGAACTCCTCGTTCTACTCTTCCCCCCTTCTCACTACTGCACTTGACTAGAAGAAAAAAAAAAAAAAAAGAATCAAGAATATCTCCCTTATTCCAAAATTTCCCTTATGCTTTTTACCATCATTCTTCTCTCTCAGCCCCTATCAACCACCAATCAGTTTCTCTCCCTATAATTCTAACTTTTGCAGAAAGTCACGTATATGAAATCACATAGTCTGTAGCTTTTTAATTTTTTTTAACTCAGCATAATTATTCTGAGATGTATTCATCTTACTGCATGTTCAGTAATTCACTTCTTTCTGCTGCTGAGTAGTATTCCATTGTATGGCTGTAACTGAATTTCTTTATCCATTCTCCTATAGACAGACACTTTGTTTTCAGTACATTTTAGTGACTGTAAATAAAGATGCTGTATTTGCACAAAACACAGGTTCTCATGCGGACATATGCCTCAATTTCTCCTTGATAAAT
Source organism: Oryx dammah (assembly GCF_014754425.2). Lineage (NCBI taxonomy): Eukaryota > Metazoa > Chordata > Mammalia > Artiodactyla > Bovidae > Oryx > Oryx dammah. Next base: position 59,461,923 of record NW_024070203.1, read on the forward strand.
ACTTAAGAGTGGAATTACTGGGTCTCACAGTAAGTGACTGTTTTCCAACATTGTTGGACCATTCTGCATTTCCACCAGCAGTCTATCAGAGTTTTCATTGTTCTATATCCTTGCCACCATATGTTTTTCAATTTTATCATTTTAATAGGCACATAGTGATACCACGTTGTGGTTTTTGAATTTTATTAGTTTCAATCCCTTGATTTGAATACTGTTAGAGTCATTGAGTCAAGTCTAGTGATTGAAAGAGAATACTGCTTTTCATACAAAAAATTCTCAGTCAGTTGTGACTGTGGGACCAGAAAAGAACTTACGGTGCCAAACATGTGCACCACCGAATTTTAAAAAAACATTTTTTATTCTTAAGAATAGCTATTCTCTTTTTCCATAAAGAATAACCACTGTTTCACAGCATGTAAAAAGTTTACAATAAAAGTAACAAATATTTACTGCACCCATACTCTGAATAAGGCTATATGCAGAAATCATTAACTGTCTTCTTCCCAACATCCATTCTCCTCTTCCTCCTTAGTAATACACGCCCTGATTCACCTGGGTATACGGCTAAGCAGAATAAAGGTTATGTTTTCAGTCCCCCTGGCAACCAACGGTGGCCACATGATGTACAAGTGTCACGGGACAACTACTTGGACCCTCCCTTAAATGACAGTTGGCCTGTGCCTTTTGTCCCCTTTGTCTCGTCCCTTCCTACCATATACAGAGCTAAAAAAGCCACCTTATTCCATGAGTTAACCCTGACAATGAGGCCATGCACCAAGGACCAACAAGATAGAAGCAGGGAATTCCCTGGCAGTCCAGTGGTTAGGACTCCACACTTACACTTCCCAGGGCCCAGGTTCAATCCCTGGTAGGGGAACTAATATTCTCACAGGCCTCACAGCCTAAAAAAAGAAGCAACCTGAGTTCCTGAGAATTTTTCCGACTTTTAGATGAAAAAAATTCTATCTTGTTGTGGCAGAATGAACAACTACCCCTAATTCTTTGCTCCTCCCTATACTCACATCCTTTTTATGTCCTTGTCATGGGCAATGTGTCTTGACCCTTTGACTGTAGGCTCAACCACGTGACTTCTTCGTGAGTAGAAACAACAGGTGCTGATTCTGAGACCAGGCCTTATGGGGCCTGCTTGCTGCTTGGGGTCTCTTATTTTACCAGAAGAACAACCTTGGTTAGCCTGGTCCCCACCCCAACCCAAAGAGGAGGGAGGCCATCCCAATCAAACCACAGACCTCAGCGAGTGGCAGAGTGGCCTCAGCTGCCAAACCTGCGAACGATCCCATCAACTTCAGCTTAGGTCAGTCAAAACACAGACAACAACTGTAGAGGATTACTGATTTAAGCCAGTGAGTTAGGCATGGCTTGTTATTTAGGAATACCTACCTGATTGATACACCTGGGCTACTTATGTGGCTCAGTGGTAAAGAATCTGCCTGCCAAGGAGACTCAGTTCGATCCCTGGGTCAGGAAGATTCTCTGGTGAAGGAAAGAGCACCCCTACTCCAGTATTCTTGCCTGGGAAACCCCATGGACTGGAGCCCACCTAGTTATACTTAAAAGCATTTGCACAGCAAAGAAATCCAACCACAAAATGAAAAGACAGCCTACTCAGTGGGAGGAAATATTTACAAATGATAATATAACTTCCAAATGATATAATCTTTGTGTTACACTGATGATTAGTGATGTTGAGTAACATTTCATGTGCCTGTTGGCCACTTATATGTCTTCTTTGGAAAAAAATGCTTATTCAGATCTTTTGCCCATTTTAAAATCTTTAATAGAATTTTGTGAGCTGTTTATACATTTTGGATATTAACAAGGTTGACTATGGTTCCAGCCAATCGGATATCAGCTATTTTCTCTTCCTTATTTCTTACTTTTTACCCTATAAGTTTTTGCTTTCCACCCCATTTTGCAGCCTTCCAAAGGAGACTTTGTGAGATGTTAAAAGTCCACTTTGTGAGGTGTTAAAATTTGTTCGTATCACCTAAAACATTTTCTTTAATCATTTAATGCCAGAAACATAAAGCACAAAGATTATAGTTCCTAATTAAATTGAACGTCCGCAATGTGCTAATTTAATAAAAATAATTCATATAACTCACTAAGTGCTTATTACGGGCCAGACACTAACCGAATAACACTTCTGCCAGCATTATTTTTGTTTCATCCTCAAAAACAAACGCCATAATTCCACACCCCCTCCATATTTGTGCTATGTTTTTAACTAACGTTCATTCCCCTTAGTTTGGAAACACCACCAGTTTCCTTGGAAGACCCACTTCTCCCTTATCCTTACTGCTTGGGGTGTGTCTGGCTCTAGCCTCGGACTCTGGTTCCTTGGTTAGACATCTGAAACCTCGGTGGTGCTCCCGTGGTGCCTTCTGTCCTGGTTTGGCCTTCTCCTCTCACCTAATGCATACTTCCTACTTTAGCCAGCAAAGGATCCCTTGGAAGACTTGTTAAAACCCGTTCCTAGGCCCCGCCCCCAAAGATTCTGATTGGTAGTCTGGCTCTCAATTTGCATTTCTAACAAGCTCCCAGCTGATGTTGATGCTGCTGTGGCCTTAGGAACTGAGAGTTTGTTAACCATATACTAAGGACCAGAAACTATCTTATTTACAATCCACATTTACCCAAATGGCAACCCACTGCCGTATTCTTGCCTGGAGAATTCCATGGACACAGGAACCTGGTGGGCCACAGTCCATAGGGTCTCAGAGAGTGGACACAACTGAGTGACTTACACTCACCCCATTTGACTGGACCTGGAACTGCCTGACTCCCAAACCCCAGTTCTTTTCTATGCCAGGTTCTCAATCTGATGGCACATTAGAAACATGTAAGGAACATTTAATTTACACAAATCTCGTCAGACTAAAGGAATCTAAGTCTCTCCCGTGGGTTTGGGCGTTTATTCATTGTTTTTACTATTCCCCATGATTCTGATGCATGGTAAGACTAAGAGCCACTGTCTCACAGCATTGTTTCTCATATATACCTATTTCTTTGAGTATAGTTGCTTTATAATGTTGTATTAGCTTCCACTGTACAGCAAGTGAGTCAGCCATATATTTATATATGTCCTCTCCCTTTTGGACTTTTCTATTCAGGTCACAACAATGCATTAAGCAGAGGTCCCTGTGCTATGCAATAGGTTCTCAGTAGTTCTCTATTTTATGTAGTTCAGTTAAGTTGCTCAGTCGTGTCCAAATCTTTGCGACCCCATGAATCGCAGCACGCCAGGCCTCCCTGTCCATCACCAACTCCCGGAGTTCACTCAGACTCGCGTCCATCGAGTCAGTGACGCCATCCAGCCATCTCATCCTCTGTCATCCCCTTTTCCTCCTGCCCCCAATCCCTCCTAGCATCAGAGTCTTTTCCAATGAGTCAACTCTTCTCATGAGGTGGTCAAGTACTGGAGTTTCAGCTTCAGCATCAGTCCTTCCAAAGAACACCTAGGGTTGATCTCCTTTAGAATGGACTGGTTGGATCTCCTTGCAGTCCAAGGGAATCGCAACAGTCTTCTCCAACACCACAGTTCAAAAGCATCAATTCTTTGGCGCTCAACCTTCTTCACAGTCCAACTCTCACATCCATACATGGCCACTGGAAAAACCATAGCCTTGACTAGATGGACCTTTGTTGGCAAAGTAATGTCTCTGCTTTTGAATATGCTATCTAGGTTGGTCATAACTTTCCTTTCAAGGAGTAAGCGTCTTTTAATTTCATGGCTGCATTCACGATCTGCAGTGATTTTGGAGCCCACAAAAAATAAAGTCTGACACTGTTTCCACTGTTTCCCCCTCTGTTTGCCATGAAGGGACGGGACCAGATGCCATGATCTTCGTTTTCTGAATGTTGAGCTTTAAGCCAACTTTTTTACTCTCCTCTTTCATTTTCATCAAGAGGCTCTTTAGGTCCTCTTCACTTTCTGCCATAACGGTGGTGTCATCTGCATATCTGAGGTTATTGATATTTCTCCCGGCAATCTTGATTCCAGCTTGTGTTTCTTCCAGCCCAGCGTTTCTCATGATATACTCTGCATAGAAGTTAAATAAGCAGGGTGACAGTATACAGCCTTGACGTACTCCTTTTCCTATTTGGAACCAGTCTGTTGTTCCATGTCCAGTTCTAACTGCTGCCTCCTGACCTGCATATAGGTTTCTCAAGAGGCAGGTCAGGTGGTCTGGTATTCCCATCTCTTTCAGAATTTTCCACAGTTGATTGTGATCCCCACAGTCAAAGGCTTTGGCATAGACAGTAAAGCAGAAATAGATGTTTTTCGGGAACTCTTACTTTTTCCATGATCCAGCGGATGTTGGCAATTTGATCTCTGGTTCCTCTGCCTTTTCTAAAATTGATGTAACAATGTCCACATTGGCACTTGGAGAGTTTTCTATATTCAGAAAGAGCAGGGCATGAAAGGAAATTATCTGGGAATCGCATGGATGTTTAGAAGAGTCATATTTGTTAGCATATGCTCTCCATGTTTGTGCCTCTTAGAATGATGGCGAGCCCAGACACCTGGGCAGGTAGGTAGCATCCCTGATTAGATTAATTCAGTGTTTTTTTTTTTTAAAGTAAGTTAATTTTTGGTTGCACTGGGTCTTTGTTTCTACACGCACGCTTTCTCTAGTTGTGAGTGGGGGCTACCCTTTGTTGGAGTGCATAGGCTTCTCACTGCAGTGGTTTCTTTTGCTGGAGAGCACAGGCTCTAGACACACAGGCTTCAGTAGTTGCAGCACGTGGGGCTCGGGAGTTGCAGCCTGAGGGCTCTAGAGTGCAGGCTCGGTATTTGTGGCACACGAGCTTTACTGGCCCTTGACATGTGGAATCTTCCCGGACCGGGGGTCATACCCGTATCTCCTGCATTGACAGGTGGATTCTTATCCACTGTCCCACCAGGGAACTACTAGGGTTTGTATGTCTCATTGTTTCCTCAAACAGTACCTTTACACACTTAGAGTTATCACTAGGCTTTTCTTTGATTAAAGTTCAAAGACAATGGTTTTATTTTACCCTTGTTTTCCAGTAGTGCTTGATGTCATTTCTGGCACCTAGGTGCTTACTAAATGTTGAATGAGTGAGTGAGTGAGTGAATGAATGAACGAATCAAACTGAATGGAATGAACTCTGTTATTATCACCCGTATTTCAGGGTCTCTAGCCTTCCTAACTCATGACTGTCAGTATCACACTGTTTCTTTTTTCTGTGCAAAATAGGGACCATTTAAATTTGCTTGCCAATATAGCACATACGTGAGGAGGGCATGGCAACCCCCTCCAGCATTCTTGCCTGGAGAATCCCCATGGACAGAGGAGCCTGGCAGGCTACAGTCCATTGGGTTCCAAGAGTCAGATGTGACTGAATGGCACAGCACAGCACATGGCACATACATAGTTCCAAACTTTATTCCCTGAGCACTTTGCCATTTGGAAATAACCAGTAGTTAGCAAAAAGAATCTTATATTTTGGTGAAAGGGAAGAAATACTTAGAAATATGTTTGATTGGCAAAATACGTATCCTAACTAAAAAGTTGTTTATTTCATATGCTTCTAAAATCATTGACTACTTCTCTCTTCACTGTGTTATGAATTATTCTGATTGTAGTAAAATGACAATGTGTACATATTGGGGGTACTGAGAGTGTCCACTTGGTTGCACATAAGACACATTCTTTGTTAGAACAGTGTGGTTATAGTGCATGACTACCCATGGGGCCCCTTCATCAATTCTGCAACTCTGTTTCTCAGAGGTCATCAGTACTTCCCAGAGGACAGAGATACACTATCTTTCCTCTCCATCTCTGTCAACCAAAAGAAAAGCCTATTATAAGGAAACATTCATCTAACCACACTCAGCAGTGCTGTCTGATTCAGTGTCCTTCCAACTGTGTCATTATCCTTTGCACTGATACACACTCTGCTCTGACATTCTGAAAAGACAGTTTCATACCATTCCTCATTATTTCCCTCTGCAGTGAGAAAGCATTTTAGTCTCTCTGGGTGTAATGTCCTGTCATCATGTATCTGGTCCCTATTGTGCTCCGGCTAAACACACTCCAGACCATCTGAAATTTTGGGGGTGACTTTGGAGAAGTAACAAAAGGAGAAGAAAGTGACTCGGCTGAAACTGAAAAAGGAAAAGGGAATTCAGAAATAGGTATATATGATTGTGTCTCTTATTTCTGCTTTGTAAGTAAGATCACCTTTAGTATTTTTCTAGACATAGAGAACAAATATATGGATACCAAGGGGAAAAGGAGGGTGATGATATGGAGTCCTGCACCAAGGCCACAGACATGGAGCCAAGTGAACCCCTTTGTAACTGTTGCTCAAAGCACCCCCCCCCCAATCCTTACCAGCCAGCTTCCTGACCCCAAATTAGGCAAAAATTCCCACCCTGGTACTCACCCTATTACCATAACCAATCTCGTAATGCCAGTCTACCAGTGGGAATTTTCTTTGACTTGAGGCTATAAAAATTGGTTATGAATCCAGGAAAAACATCGACTCTCCCTGGCCTGTCAGGAGGTGTCAGCCCACTGCACTGGCAGTGCCCACATTATTCCTGCTCTTTGTTCTTAATAAACTCACTCTTTCTGCAATACTTTGTGTCTGGAAATTCTTTTCCAACCCGTGTTAGGGCTGCTACACAGGTGGGAGGAACTGGGAGATTGGGATCAACACATATATACTGTGTTATCAGTACTATACTATATAAAATTTATACAGTTCTACCCATGGAAAATAAATGCAAAAAAGCAAAATGGCTGTCTGGGGAGGCCTTACAAATAGCTGTGAAAAGAAGAAAAGTGAAAAGCAAAGGAGAAAAGGAAAGATAAGAATAGCAAGGAGAGACAAGAAAACTTTCCTCAGCGATCAATGCAAAGAAATAGAGGAAAACAACAGAATGGGAAAGACTAGAGATCTCTTCAAGAAGTTAGAGATACCAAGGGAACATTTCATGCAAAGATGGGCTCGATAAAGGACAGAAATGGTCTGGACCTAACAGAAGCAGAAGATATTAAGAAGAGGTGGCAAGAATACACAGAAGAACTGTTCATAAAAGATCTTCATGACCAAGATTATCACGATGGTATGATCATTCACCTAGAACCAGACATCCTGCAATGTGAAGTCGAGTGGGCCTTACAAAGCATCACTATGGACAAAGCTAGTGGAGGTGATGGAATTCCAGTTGAGCTATTTCAAATCCTGAAAGATGATGCTGTGAAAGTGCTGCACTCAATATGCCAGTAAATTTGGAAAACTCAGCAGTGGCCACAGGACTGGAAAAAGTCAGTTTTCATTCCAATCCCAAAGAAAGGCAATGCCAAAGAATGCTCAAACTACCACACAATTGCACTCATCTCACATGCTAGTAAAGTAATGCTCAAAATTCTCCAAGCCAGGCTTCAGCAATACGTGAACCATGAACTTCCTGATGTTCAAAGTGGTTTTAGAAAAGGCAGAGGAACCAGAGATCAAATTGCCAACATCCACTGGATCATCAAAAAAGCAAGAGAGTTCCAGAAAAACATCTATTTCTGCTTTATTGACTATGCCAAAGCCTTTGACTGTGTGGATCACAATCAACTGTGGAAAATTCTGAAAGAGATGAGAATACCAGACCACCTGACCTGCCTCTTGAGAAACCTATATGCAGGTCAGGAGGCAGCAGTTAGAACTGGACATGGAACAACAGAATGGTTCCAAATAGGAAAAGGAGTACGTCAAGGCTGTATACTGTCACCCTGCTTATTTAACTTCTATGCAGAGTACATAATGAGAAACGCTGGGCTGGAAGAAACACAAGCTGGAACCAAGATTGCCGGGAGAAATATCAATAACCTCAGATATGCAGATGACACCAGAAAGTGAAGAAGAGCTAAAAAGCCTCTTGATGAAAGTGAAAGAGGAGAGTAAAAAAGTTGGCTTAAAGCTTAACATTCAGAAAACGAAGATCATGGCATCTGGTCCCATCACTTCCTGGGAAATAGATGGGGAAACAGAGGAAACAGTGTCAGACTTTCTTTTTGGGTTCCAAAATCACTGCAGATGGTGACTGCAGCCAGGAAATTAAAAGACGCTTACTCCTTGGAGGAAAAGTTATGACCAACCTAGATAGCATATTCAAAAGCAGAGACATTACTTTGCCAACAAAGGTCCATCTAGTCAAGGCTATGGTTTTTCCAGTGGTCATGTATGGATGTGAGAGTTGAACTGTGAAGAAAGCTGAGTGCTGAAGAATTGATGCTTTTGAACTGTGGTGTTGGAGAAGACTCTTGAGAGTCCCTTGGATTGCAAAGAGATCCAACCAGTCCATTCTGAAGGAGATCAACCCTGGGATTTCTTTGGAAGGAATGATGCTAAAGCTGAAGCTCCAGTACTTTGGCCACCTCATGCAAAGAGTTGACTCATTGGAAAAGACTCTGATGCTGGGAGGGATTGGGGGCAGGAGGAGAAGGGGACAACAGAGGATGAGATGGCAGGATGGCATCACGGACTCGATGGACGTTGAGTCTGAGTGAACTCCGGGAGTTGGTGATGGACAGGGAGGCCTGGCGTGCTGCGATTCATGGGGTCGCAAAGAGTTGGACACAACTGAGCGACTGAACTGAACTGAACTGAACAGCTAAACAGCACCATGCTCATATTGCTCACCATGTAAAATATTGACATTTGCTAATTCAGTTTTGGAGATTAAATATTTCATTACCTAGGGATTATCATTTTCACATCAAGTTAAACAAAATATCATTGTACAATAGTTATAGAAAATGATGATCATTTGGAAGATGTACCGTTTCAGGATTTACTACCTGTGGAAAGGTTTAGATAATTTGTAATTTTTTGACAACTGAAAGGAACAGATGGTATATTTCTGACTGCATCAGGGAGTGGCTAACGAGCATGAGCAAACTGGCAGAGAGCCACGTGGGGTTCCTTTCTAGGAGAAAAAGAAATTGAACATTACCACCCAAAGAGCTTGTCAGTAATTTTTTTTCTTTTAAAGAAACTGGAAACAATTGATACATTTTTTTTTCTTCTTCAGCTGCTCCTTAAAAATATTCAGAACACAGAAATATATTCTGTTCAATCTACTTGGGTGCATGACTAATTCATGAATAAAAAGTATGTATTGTACACCTGTTGTTTAGTTGCTGTGTTGTCTTCAACTCCTTTACAACCCCATGGACTATAGCCCACCAGGCTCCTCTGTCCATGGAGTTTCCCAGGCCAGAATACTGTAGTGGGTTGCCATTCCCTACTTCAGGGGATCTCCCTGAACTGGGAGTTGAACTTGAGTCTCCTGCCTTGGCAGGCGGATTTTTTACCCGAGTCACTGTATGGTAAAGAATGTACCGTTGTAATGTATCACTGGGAAGTCCATTGTATACCTACTGAGCAATACTTTTTAACAGTTTTACTGAGATATAATTCACATAACACAATTCATCCATTTAAAGTGTACAAATTCAAGGATTTAATATGCCCACACTGTTGTACGTCTTATCACAATTGACTGTAGAATTTCATTACTTCAAAATCCTGTACCCCTTGCCTCCATCCTCTCATCTTTTCTAGTGCCTAGGTATCCATTTTGCCTCTATAGATTTGCCCATTTTTAACATTTCATATAAATGGAATCATACACTATATGATCCTTTGGGACTGGTTTCTTTCGCTTAGCATATTTCCAAGATTCATTCATGTTGTAGTATGCATAGGTATTTCTTTTTATTGTCAAATAAATTATATTGATATATATATATATCACATTTATCCATTTATCAGTTCATGGACATTTGGGTTGTCTCCACTTTTTGGTATTATAAATAATCCTGCTCTGAATTTTTTTCTACATTTATATAGGTCACTTTATGCCTGAGTCTCAGAAAAGCAGAACGCCGTGGCAAAAAACCACTGACGTGTGCACACACACTCAAGTACTGCAATTCACTTGACTACAGCAGCTGAAATCCCCAGTCAACCCACCTTCCCCAGAAAAATAGAAAAGAAATTTCACCTTTAAGAATAGGTCCATTCAGTCAATTTTGTCCTCCTGACCAGAAAAAACAAAAAACAAAAAATCCCAGGCAGGCTAACATCAGCTTTAAGGCTGGCAGGGCCATGCTCTTCTCCCTGCAGAGGCAGGACCTGCTGTTTTGATCACTGAGGCAGAAGGGCCATGTCGCTGCCCCTCACCAACACTGCTATGAATTTTTATGTTCAAGTTTTGTGTGGGCATATGCTTTCATTTCTCTTGGGGATATACCTGGGAAAGAATTGCTGGATAATATGATAATGCTATGTTTAAGTATGTGAGGGATTGCCAAAGCAGCTGCACCATTTTACACTCTCACCGTCAATGTATGTGGGTTCCAATTTCTCCACATCCTTAACAACACTTGTTATTTCATGTCTATGTAATTATAACCCATCCTAGTGAATGTGAAATGGCATCTAATTTCCATTTGTGTTTTCACTTTCACAATAATTTTATTTGGGCTATTTTTATATGGGAGAAAAGGTTGTGAAAACTTCTCATTGTCTTTAAAGATTATCCTCATACTCAGATGTGATGTTTTTGCCTGATCCCTCCTCACCTGTCTTTATAATAGTATCCCATTTTTTCTTTGAGGAGGACTAAACCTTATCCAATCTCAGTCTACACAATTTGAGTAGAGCTGACCCCTTCCCCTCTAGCTCCAGAATAAACACTTGAATCAGGCCTGGCTAATTGGAACCCTTAGATCAGGGACTAGCTGGGAGAGAAAAACCACACCAGTCATGTGAAAGAGATAGTTTAATACAAACACATATTAATCAGGTATCAAGTTGTTAACCAGGACACTAAACAGGTAGGAGAACCCTAAAAATTCTGAAGGTAGCAACTGCAGGAAGCAACTTCTGCCTTTAATGCAAGGGGATAGAGGGAAGAGGTTAGAATTATTAAAACAGGACTTCTTCATGTTTGGGAACGCATGTACACCCGTGGTGGATTCATGTCAATGTATGGCAAAACCAATACAGAATTGTAAAGTAAAATAAAAAATAAATTAATTAATTAAAAAAAATAAATAAATAAAACAGGACTTCTCTGGTGGCCCAGTGGATAAGAATCCATCTGCCAATGCAGACTGGGGACATGAGTAAATCCCCAGTCTGGGAAGATTCCACGTACCTCAGAGCAACTAAGCCTGTTCATCACGACTGCTGAAGCTCTCACGCCTAGAGCCCCCATGCTGCAACTACTGAAGCTCACACACTTAGAGCCCGTGCTCCACAATGAGAGAAGCCACTGCAACAAGCAGCCCACACTCCTCAACAAATAGCAGCCCCCGCTCGCCACAACTGGAGAAGGCCCACACAAAGCAGCGAAGACCCAGCACAGCCAAAAATAATTTTAAGAAATTTTAAAGATTATTAAAACAGAACACGGAGAAGCAGCCCTTGGAGCTGAAATATCTGAGAAGGCCAACTCCAATGTCTCTCAGCTCAGAAGAATGGGCTCCAGCCAGGTAGTGCCGGCTTTCTGGTGGGGGCTAAGGAGTGCAGGCAATAAACCTGTTCTGCAAGTGTTATAATTGGATTAGGGACTGCTGGCAAGAGACTGGAGCAGCTAGAGTGAGGAAGTGGCACTCTCAAGAACCCCAGGCACCCAAGGAGTCTATAGTCAGCTCACAGGAAGAAGCACACCCTTTCTTCTTCCATGCTCCTTCCAGGTCCTGCCTTAGTGCCCCTCATTGGCAGAATCTAAGAGAAAACTGCCACCAGAGAATTGTGGTTTGCAGAGTTCCAGCGCCACAATAGAGAGCACAGAAAGGTGGACTTGGAGCTGACTCACCTTTGGCTACTCAGCATTCCTGTGCACCCTTCTTTACACTTTAAATTTTCATACAATAACTCAACAACTCCCAGTTGTATGATGTAACTGTCCTTCATACAAAAGAAGGTATTCTCACACTTCACAAAATCAGAAGATGCAAAATACTAATGGACATTGTAGCTATACAGGCTATGCTAATTACCCCTTAATTTCAATCTCAGTTCCAGTTGAAATTCTGTTAACAAAAAATTAAATGGTAAAGTTACTCTCAAATAAGAAAAACTTGTAGTGGGTGGGAAAGAGAGGGACTCAGAGTTTGGGGTTAATAGATGGAAACTATCACATATAGAAAGGATAAGCAACAAGGACCTAATGTATAGCAGAGGGGACTATATAATATCCTGGGATAAACCATAATGGAAAAGAATATTAAAAAAGAATGTATATATGTGTATAACTGAGTCACTGCTGTACAGAAGAAATTAATACATTGTAAATCAACTGTACTTCAATAAAAAATAAATTTAAAAAACATGTAAAAATTAATTAGGAAAAGGAGAAGATAGTATATATGTGTGAATGTATGATTCTTTTATACATTATATTGTACATTTATACATAATGTATATATATGTATAACATTTATATAATGTATATGTGTATGCATATTATATATACATATACACATTTAGTGATTGGGCTTCCCTGGTGGTTCAGATGGTAAAGAATCTACCTGCAACGTAGATCTGGGTTCGATCCTGGGTTGGAAAGATCCCCTGGAAGAGGGCATAGCAACCCACTCCAGTATTCTTGCCTGGAGAATCCCCATGGACAGAGGAGCCTGGTAGGTTGGCTCCAGAGTCGGATACGACTGATCGACTAAGCACATTTAGCTCTAGATACATATACACATAACGAGAAAGAAAACACTCATAGCTGTTAGAGGCACAATTTATGTAACTGGTCACAAGGTCATACTTGATATTTTAAACTTCCATTATTATACTAGTTGTTTTGCTACATAACAAACTATTGCAAAATTTATTTGCTTACAACAACAAACATATATCTCATAGTTTCCATGGGTCAAGAACTCATGAGTGACTTAACTGAGTGGTCCTGCCTCATATGAAATCAGCCAAGATGTTAGCTGAGGGCTTCCCTGACGGCTCAGTGTTAAAGAATCTGCCTGCCAATAAAGGAGATATGGGTTCAGTCCCTGATCTGGGAAGATCCCCCATGCCATGAAGCAACTAAACCCACGTGCACCACAGCTACTGAGCCTGGGCGCTCTAGGGCCTGTGCTCAGTAACGAGAGAAGCCTCTGCAATGAGAAGCCCGCTTGCAACAGTGAAAACCCAGTGCAGCCAAACATAAAAACAAATGTTTAAAAAAAGCCCCCAGATGACCTGGTGGCAGTCTCATCTTCCAAATTAATGGAATTATTGTTGCTCCCTTGGTAGAAGCATTTCTCCTTTGGGAACCAAACCCCCCCAAGCCAGCAAAGCTCAAAGTTTGAGGGCAAGTAAAATTTCTGAGTGGGTTATAAAACATAATAGTAAGAGGAAGTACTCCAACTTCCATTTTTTAATTTCTGGACCCATATATTCTAGCTATGGAAGTGACACACCATATTTTGACCTCTGGTTCATATCTTATACTGTGTCTTATAAGATATTCTTCTAAGAGAATATCCATCCTTTCAAGGTGTTGTCTCCAAAATAGCATTACTTACATAACGACATATTAGAGCAAGACCATTTAATACCACAAATTCCTTGATCAGAAGTAGTGTTGACAGAGTACCATGATGGCAAATAAGGCATTTTGTTAAGTTGTACTGACATAAGCATAATGGGAAAGAAAAAAAGATTCATATACAGAATAGGCTCTATTCCATTAAGGATAAATTTCTATTCTGTCCATGATGGAAAGGATCCAGTGTAATCAACCTGCCACCAGGTAGCTGTGACTGGTTCCTTTTAGAAATGGCTGTAGCGCTTTGAAAATACAGGGAATACAGAATCTGAAGTCTGGCAAACTTCAGAGAATGCAAAAGCATGTGTATTTTACCCCCAACAACACAAGTTGCTATCCTTTAAAGAGGTTCTTAACATTTTCTTTTCCAAACCACAAAATGGATTACATGTGCATACTCCTACAGCCCACCACTTCCTTCTCTAATTTGCACACAGAAATAAGGCAAGTAGCACTAGCAATTTTCAGGTGGTGGCAATGGGTAATATTCATTGAAGAACTAGTACAAAGATATGAGATCCTTTTGTTACAGTTAGGGTAAATTTTGCCAAGAAAAAATACATATGACTAGTCAAAGTTTTAAGGTATTAAATGTTTTATAACACACTGTACTTTTTATATTTTAAAAATTACTATTTTATAAAAATGACTTGACTTTCCCAGCTCACCAGTTCTATTAATAGGCAATCAGATAGTACTGAATATAAAGCTTGTTAAAAAGAAAAATACCTAAAATTTATGCACTTGAGAATGTTGAAACGAGTATCATCAGTGTACATTTCACTCGCTTTATCACTTTGTCTACATTTAGTAATCTCAACTCTTGTCGTTACTGACAAATGTTTTCTCCTCACAAAACTATAGAACTATATTTACCTTTTTCTAGTACTTTCGCTTTCCTTTTTAAAAAAATGTTCCTACATAAACAATTTAAAACAGAATCATGAAATGACAACAGAAAACACTCACCTGGCTTGAGAGGTAATACAGCCTATGTGGTGTTCCTGGTGTAAAGCTAAAATTCCACTTTCCATCAAAAAAGCATCTCTGAATGCAACTGAGAATATTTCTATAGGAATAAATTTGAATTGTCTCATATTTTTAAAAACACATTTATTTTAGCCATAAATAAGAACTTATTCATGAAGTACTTCATACATGATCATGATATTATAAGGATACAGATTAAGAACCACTATTTGAAGGTATCACAGACTCTCAAAGTCAGGAACTACTGATCAATGTAAGAACTTTATACTTCAATCTTACAGTGTAATAAACATTTAAATTTTGGCCTGATTGATGATTGAAATAACTTGGGAGGGGCCTAAAAAAGAAAAGTTAGATTATTCAATTCCTAATTGAACTATTTAGACATTTTAAAAACAATATTTAAAGCCAATCTGAGACAGTATGATTCCAAGAGTGGAAGAGAATTCTTGCCATTGAAGTTAACATGTATACCTGAAAGAAAACCATCCTCTCCACCAGACAAATGGAACTCAGAATGAGTAAAGGGATTTTTCCCCCTAGGGTCTTATAAACAAGAATAGAGAATTCTTTATCTTGCTAGATTATTGATACAATAAATATAAGTTTAGACACACTGGTTGAGCCTCAAAAAATGTACCTCCTGCACACCCTATGCTCCACCACAGAAGAGGAAACCAAGAAGGAAGAATCTAGGCTACAGAATAGATTCTCTGGATAAGGACAAGAAATACCTAGGTGATAACTGAGGAATATACCTGGTAGAAAATGTTTCCACATTGGAGGTCAGAGAACTGGCTCCAGAAGTATCACCAGGGGAAAGAAATTACCTGATATTATGGTTTTTCCAACAGTCATATATACACATTAGAGTTGGACCATAAAGAAGCTGAGCACCAAAGAACTACACCCGTGGCGGATTCATGTTGATATATGGCAAAACCAATACAATATTGTAATTAGCCTCTAACTTAAATAAATACATTTATATTTTTTTAAAAAAGATACTTTCTAATCATGGTGCCAGAAAAGACTCTTCAGAGTCTGTTGGACTGCAAGATCAAACCAGTCAATCCTAAAGGAAATCAACTCTGAATATTCATTGGAAGGACTGATGCTGAAGTTGAAGCTCCAATACTTTGGCCACCTGATGAGAAGAGCCAATTCATTGGAAAAGACCCTGACGCTGGGAAAGATTGAAGGCAAAAGAAGGGGTGGCAGAGCGTGAGATGATTAGATAGCATCATGGACTCAATGGACACCAATTTGAGCAAATTCCAGGAGATAGTGAAGGGCAGAAGAGCCTGGTGTACTGCAGTCCATGGGGTTGCAAAGAGTCAGACATGACTTAGCAACTGAACAACAACAATCATACAGAAAATTATGAGCTCCTTTCCAGAATTACTGAATATGGCAAGATCAAGTCAGATGCTAGAAGAAAATGAGCCCATTATTAACTTCTGAAATAACAAAAAAAGTAATATAAGAAATAAAGTCAACCACAGCATGCTACTTGGTTCAGTAGTAAATTAAATTTGATAGGCTTCATAATGAAAATACTGAATTTGGGATGTAAAAATACTAAAATATTAATATATTAGAAAAATGGTGAAGTAAAATAAGCAAAATTTTCACTCTTTTGAGTAGAAAGTTAATAAATAATCAGCAGATCAAAAGATAGCAACATATTCATATTATTTGGAAACATAAAGGTAAATTCTACAACCACTATATAAGCTGCAAGCATAAATTTCTTCTGTCAACATGAAAGAAGGATGGGAAGGATTACCTCTTTTCTGGTCACAAGCATTTTGGTACTATAAGATATTTTTAAACCATCTCCACATAATATTGGAGGGTGGGGGATAGCACTAAGACAGAAAAAGATTAACAGTTTTACATTAAAAAAAAAAAATCCCTCTAAGTTCTGTAAGAAAATTGAACATGATTACATCTAAACACATCCAGTTTTAAAAAAAATAATTTTATAAAGGCTCAATATTCATTTATAAAAATAAGTACTTTCAGTTTCTAAAAGAAATTTATTTTCATATTTGAAAGTCTTTAAAAGTAACCAAAGGACTTATTACCCTTCGGCATTCTGCTTTTCAGAAAGTACTTTTGAGGTAGATCTGTTTCGGATTCTTCTTCTTTTCCTTTTCTTTTCTGAGGCAGATGAGTTCGTATCCTGTGTTTTTTTCTTTTTCTTCAAACAGCTAAGAGGATTGGGGCCACTTACTTTCTTGCGCTTTTTTCTTCTTCTCTGCTCTGGGTCTTTTACTAAACCCTGCTCCTCTTTGAGTTGCTTGATACTCTGTTTCTCATGCACTGAGACAAGCTGACCGGACTCTACTGCTTTAACAAACGCAATCGTTTTGGGAGAAGGTTTGTCCAAGACTATAGTGTTCTGAATAATAAACATGAGAGGAATTCCAGGCTTTTTCTTTACTTTCATAGACAAATTCTGATCCTATTAAAGACAAAAATAGAATTATTTAGTTCAAATATAATAATTAGATACCTTAAATAGATTTCTAAGAACTTAAAGAGGACTATACTAAAAATAAAAGATCATTGGTTTTACTTTCCAAATCAGTACACTTCACTAACGGTAGTATATTTTATGACAAAGGAAGAAAAACATAAAAACTGAGCACAGTTAAGCGTCAACAATGTGAACTGGAATTATCAATATTCTATACTGATCAATATTCTAAGACCACTAATTTTCTAAGACCTCAAAATAAAAACTAATGCAAAGGTAAATATGTTAGGTGATATCCATCATTCCTACTCTGATACATGTTTCAAGAATGCTCACAGAGATCGTAAAAATAGAAATAAGGTAGGAGCTAGCTGACTCAGATTCTTCACTAAGCTCTGCTTCTAACTGTGCAATTTTAATATTCCACAAGCATATTTAAGGAAATCTGTACATATGTGAACTTATTAATATTCACCCAGAGAGTCTCTCCTCCTCTGCATCCCAGTCTTTAAAAGCCTGAAAGAGTTCCATACTGGTGGTATGGTCTCAAATAATATGAAATACAACTTTCTGAATATATGTATTCATATGTAATACATACGAAACATGAAAAAACATGTATAAACATAAAACGTAAAATCTTTGCTCTACTTACTTTCAAGAGCCCTAAAACATATCATCACATCTGTATGTCAATAATTTATTTAAAAAAAGGATATTTCAGTAATGAAGAAGAAAACCATTATGCTTAATCCATCTAATTTTTTCTAATGACAAATAGCTCCACATAAAGTATAAACAGAGATGATTAAAATTGACTCTGGTTTTAAAACTGGTGTCACCTGTGTTGCCAGGAAATAATGGTGAGGATTTCCATCTTCCACCATGGAAAGCAGACATTCTGATCCACTCACTGCATTCTTGAAATGGGCACAATTTCGAACCTGGCATTTTTGGGCAATCAGCTTTGCCCCATATAAGTCCTTTCCCAATGTTTCCAACTCTTTTAACACACATCTGGAAAATAAAATGTTATTAGCAGCTCACAATTATAACAGATGCATATCAGTTATTCACATAAAGCAAGTATAAAAAAACAATCTCAGTTCTTTTTCAAAAACTACAAGCCATACAGTAACCATTTCACTCGCAAAAGACCTGGAAAAATGCATACACCAAGTAGAAGGAACTTAATGAATAGCTGAAATGTACTGAGTATTTATCATGTGCAGGCAGCATACTAACTGCTCTTGACATAAATTCTCCCTTATCTCAAAACAGCCCTGCAAAGTTGGGCAGCTTACTTTAAAATTATCCTTATTTTAGAACAGCTCATTCTGGGAGATTTCAAGTAACATGCCCAAATTCAAACAACTAAAAGTGGTAGAGTGAAATGTGAATCTAAGTAGTTTGACAATAGATGCCCCAACCAGAGTGCTATAGGCTTCTGTTTCAAGTACAAATCGATACACCTTTAAAGTATTTTCAGCTCAGAAAAGTAAACATTCTCAACTCACCAGCTTGTTTAAAAGCAATCACAACTTTCTTTCACTTTGCATTTTCATATTAAGGTACTGTTTTTCAAAGTGTTACCAATGTGTGTGTGCTCAGGTGCTCAGTCGTGCCCAACTCTTTGAAACCCCATGGACTATAGCTCACCAGGCTCCTGTGTCCATGGAATTTTCCAGGCAAAAATACTGGAGTGGGTTGCCATTTCCTATTTCAGAGGATCTTCCTGACCCAGGGATTGAACCTGCGTCTCCTGCACTGGCAGACGGATTCTTTACAGCTTTACCACCTGAGAAGCCTAATTTCTCATCCACAAATCTGAACCTCTTATGGAGGAGTCAAATATTAGCATTTTAATCAGATCCCGAGATACTTTCTCTATCCCACTTAAAAATTATGACAAATACTGAGTCAAAAGGTTCTTCAACCTGAGCCAACCCTTGCCTGTCTACCTTGCCTCATCCCCTTTATCATCCCATTAGTTTATTTGTTTGAAGAGATTTTGCTTTCTACAGTTACCCATTTTGAATGCTATTCTGAATTTCAGGACTAAATTGCCAAACATTTACTGAATATTTCCCATGGATGGCCTGCCATCAGCTCTTCATCAAATTCACTATGTCTAAAACCAAACTACTTTCCTGTCTCCAAACTTATCCAGGGCTTGCTAATGCTCTGAATTTATTATCTTCTCAGATACCTTGTTTAGAAATCCGAAGTCCTAAATAGGATCTTTGTTTTCTCACTCCCACCTCTATCTTGCCCCATAGGTGGGTAGTTCTATCTCAGCTTAGTATTTACTTCTGTGACATCTCCTTGTAAAACCCTGGGGTTCCTGCCTTTCCTCTCTCTCATTATTTGACTAAACAACCAAAAAATGGGTTTACCTGTCTTCATTCTCTTGCTTCTCCAACTCACCCCTTACATAGCTGCAGTTATCTTTTCTAGTAGATACTTATCATGTCTGATAGCATTTACCTCTTGACACACACCAAGAATTAACAGAACAATATGCTTTAAAATAACCTATCAGTAAGGTTAAGGGTGGGTGGGGGAAATAAATGAATAAGAATAGTCATGTCAA
Organism: Oryx dammah; assembly: GCF_014754425.2. Lineage (NCBI taxonomy): Eukaryota > Metazoa > Chordata > Mammalia > Artiodactyla > Bovidae > Oryx > Oryx dammah. The sequence goes on from NW_024070203.1 coordinate 59,481,609, forward strand.
TAACTGCAAAAGCTGAATAATAGATATTTTGTGATGCTATTCTATTTTTGTGCATGAAACATTCCAAAAGTTCAGAAGCTAAATTCTTTATGGGGAAAAATGCAGCAAAATATAATTTCACCCACTACTTCTCAAACATATGTATATTACAGACTGTATTAAAAATGTTAATATTTATGACAGACAGAGCTAAATGGACAAGGCTTCTAGACAGAAAAAATCAACTCTGGAGCACAGGCCATCAGGATCTGGCAGTCCTGAAGGTAAAGGGGATCAAAAATTAAGGATATCTATGTCCCATCTGAAGCTCTCTAACTTGATGAAATCTATATGAAGTTCTCAATACAGAAAGCTGTTTATGGAGTACTATTAGGTGAGAAAGGCAGGCCATTAATATATGCAGAGTAAGAGCCTATTCTTATGTGTGTGTGCAAAGAACTGGATGAATGACAGTAGTAAGTCATTGGTGTGGTCTTATGGTCATTTAAATTTTCTTTTTTCACTTTTTAAAGGAAATATTCTACAAAGGAAAAAAAAATCTACTAAGTTTATGAATAGTAGTTCTTTGTTATGCAGCCTCTATCTATCTTCTTCCCAGCTTCTTTCCTGAGTATACACTGTGCTCTAACCTCTTTCCCTTGCATTTCACAACTCCACTCCTTCATTCAAGAGTTCTACAAGGGATCTTTCACTCAAAAAATGTCCTTCCCTTCAGAACTGAAATGTGACTGAGCTCAAGTCACTTCCTCTATGAAACCTTCCTTGATTCCATCCTCCCTCTAAACAACCCCACATGGTTTCATCTTACATGTTCCCACACTTTGAGGAAATGGGGAGACTACACTTGGAGTTAAACATATCAATTAGCGGTTGATTTATGCAACCCACTCCAGTATTCTTGCCTGGAGAATTTCACGGACAGAGAAGCCTGGGAGGATACAGTCCATAGCGTTGCACAGAGTCAGACAGGATTGAACGACTAACATTTTATGCACTTTGCTGGCCATTCGGTTTGGGAGATCATCCTGCTCATCCAGTTATCCTCTGGCTAGAGCAGTGCCTGGCATATGGTTGGTGCTCAAAAAAGGCAGCTGAATAAACAGAAGACCTTGCACAAAGTTCTTAACATCGAGTCTGGCCTTATCTTTCTGGGAATCGAAGATCTTACAGCATGAGGCAGTTGTGAAGCTTGAAAAATTCTTAAACTGGGAAAAGCTTTGCAAACAACCAGCAACCACTTCGAGAAGATAGGTTTTGAGATACCAATAAACGATCCCCAAATACTATATCTCGTCAGACTTCTATAGCAAATTTATAAATAGTTACGAGCTTTTTTCTTTTTTTTTTTTTTTAACAGATGAGTAATTCTAGGCTCAAGAGAGATTAAATAACTTGCCGGAAACTGGTAGCACTGGGGGCGGAAGCCAGGTTGGACTGCAAAGGACATGCGCTTGTCCTCCAGACTAACGACAAGCAAATACCACCACGATACTACCATCTGTCTACCCGGGAGATACTCGCCCACCCTCCTCCGCGGCCCGGCTGAACGGTCAACTCCTACTTGGGGTAGGGGGCGGGCGCTCTGCCCCTCCAGGGCTCGCACTGGATGCCTGGGAGCTGCCGTCCGGCTGCTACCGCACCCGCGGGTCCCCCGCGCCTCCACCCGGACCAGCCAGGCCCACCTGGTGGTGCACAGCTGAGTCTCCGCCATGAGGTAGCGGGGCAACTGCTCTCGCAGCTGGATGCGGCCCCGTAGCGCCGCCTGACAGAAAGTGCCGTCCAGCAGTATCTGGTATGGCTCGCGGACTCCAAAATTATTGCGGAAGAAGCCAAGATGCTTCTTGGCATGTTTCTGCCTGGTGATCTTCATGCCTGGCTTCACGGACCCAGGCCACCCGACTAGGAGGCAGCTTCGAACCAATAAACTATCCCCCTACCGGCAATGTCTGTTACCCCGGAAACAAACAGCCTTGGCCCCGGAAGCAACCGCCCCCATCTGTCGCCCCGATTTACGTCACACCCAGTCGAGCGCGCGCTTCACCGTGGTGCCCGCGCTCTAAAGGGCACGCCCTCGGAGGCGGAGCTTGAGCTCAAGCGGGAAAACAACTAGGCGTGTGATTAAGCGCGTGCATGCGCAGTCAAGGACCAGACTAAAAATACTACACGCTGGTGGCGCTAGTGTTAAAGAACCTGCCTGCCATGTAGGTGGGTGTTAAGGGTCGTCGGTTTAATCCCTGGGTCGGGAAGATCTCCTGGAAGAGGGCGTGGCAACCCATTTCAGATTCTCAAGAATTTGCCTTGAGAATCCCATGGACAGAGGAGCCTGGTGGTGGGCTACAGTCCATAGGGTCGCAAAGAGTCGATCACGACTCAAGCGATTTGGCGCGTGCGCGAAATCACACACACACACACACACACACACACACACACACACAGCCTCTTGCGTGTTACCTGGCACAGCAGCTCACACACACACACACACAACACACACAGCCTCTTGGGTGTTACCTGGCACAGCAGCTGAAAAACTGGCGTTATAATAGTGAAAATATTGAGAAGTAATATGTCCTAGGCACTGTTCTAGATAAGTTAACCTTATACCTCCTTTAATGTTAAGTTCAGTTCAGTCGCTCAGTCGTGTCCGACTCTGCGAGCCCATGAATCGCAGGACGCCAGGCCTCCCTGTCCATCACCAACTTCCGGAGTTCACCCAAACTCCTGTGCATCCAATCGGTGAGACCATCTAGCCATCTCATCCTCTGTCGTCCCCTTCTCCTCCTGCCCTCAATCTTTCCCGGCATCAGGATCTTTTCCAATGAGTCAACTCTTCGCATGAGGTGGCCAAAGTATTGGAGTTTCAGCCTCAGCATCAGTCCTTCCAAAGAACACCCAGGACTGATCTCCTTTAGGATGGACGGGTTGGATCTCCTTGCAGTCCAGGGACTCTCAACAGTCTTCTCCAATACCAAAGTTCAAAAGCATCAATTCTTCGGCACTCAGCCTTCTTCACAGTCCAACTCTCACATCCATACATGGCCACTGGAAAAACCATAGCCTTGACTAGACGGACCTTTGTTGGCAAAGTAATGTCTCTGCTTTTGAATATGCTATCTAGGTTGGTCATAACTTTCCTTCCAAGGAGTAAGCCTCTTTTAATTTCCTGGCTGCAATCACCATCTGCAGTGATTTTGGAGCCCAGAAAAATAAAGTCTGACACTGTTTCCACTGTTTCCCTCTCTGTTTCCCATGAAGTGATGGGACCAGATGCCATGATCTTCGTTTTCTGAATGTTGAGCTTTAAGCCAACTTTTTCACTTTCCTCTTTCACTTTCATCAAGAGGCTTTTTAGTTCCTCTTCACTTTCTGCCATAAGGGTGGTGTCATCTGCATATCTGAGGTTGTTGATATTTCTCCCGGCAATCTTAATTCCAGCTTGTGCTTCTTCCAGCCCAGTGTTTCTCATGATGTTCTCTGCATAGAAGTTAAATAAGCAGGGTGACAATATACAGCCTTGACATACTCCTTTTCTTATTTGGAACCAGTCTGTTGTTCCATGTCCAGTTCTAACTGCTGCTTCCTGACCTGCATATAGGTTTCTCAAGAGGCTAATAATTCTCAAATGAGGGAAGAAATGGACCAAAGTATATTGGATGACTGCGATTGGGCTGGTTTGTAATGGTTGCCTTCCTATAAAGAAGTTGAGCCTGAGTATTAAGGACACCTTGTTCGTTAGTGTCAGAACTACCAGTGGAACCCAGGTCTCCTGCCTGAAGTTCAAGTGGCACCCCTCCTGGCACCCCTCCACATCTCCCCTATAGGACCACTGTCTCTAAAGAGCCAAATGTCAGGGCAAAAAGTACTACCATTTTGCATTTCTTCTGGAGACCATCCTAAATGACTCACAAGGAACGTTTCAGGAGGACTTCTCAAGAGCTTCCTTTTCCAAGAGTCAGTGTCCCTAAACTAGAGTTCTCATTCTTTCCCTAAGCCAAGTCATTTAACCTTGAGCAACTCCCCACAAAAGCTGGGTTCAACTTCTTCACTGTCAAATAGATCGGCAGGACTAGATGACTTTTAAGAACCTCTTTTATGTCTATAGTCTCTAAGGTAGGAAGATTACCTACTGGGCTACTAACAGGGAGGTACAAAGCAGACCAAAAGTTTAGAAATTATTTGGTCAACTTGATTAATGAAGAGGGTGAATCTGAAAATTTTGAGTTCCCCGATGACTAACTGCTACATATCTACTTCAATTCTAGGCAAAATAATTAGAGAGTGGAGTATGGGATTTTGTATTTTTTTCTTTTGACTTGGATCTGTCCCAGATCTAGTTCTAGCTGAAGATTGAAAGAACCAATGCAGAAGAATAACTTACAAAGTGATAGAGACATATTATTTGCATTTGGGGTTTTATTTGAAGACATAGGTTTATGAAACTGGAATTGAAATCCATAATGTAAACCCTGTCTTGATCCCCAGTACAACATCATTTAAATGGCTGCATCTTTTAACCGAAAATAAATCTAGGAGTTGGAAGCCATGAAGAATTACTGTAGAACTGGAATCACAGTTCTTGAGTAGAATTCCTCATGACCTTTCAATCTGAATACTCTCTTTATCCCTGTGTGCCAACACCCCACTCTGACTATAATCCCACCACAGATAGAGAAAATACACTATCCAAGTCCTGCAAAACAGTTAGTTTTAAAAACAGACTCAAAGATTTATCTACAATCCTTTTGGCCACATTTCACTAGTAAGAAATATGTGGCTCACGACTAGGGTTGAGTCATATTCTTTTTTTTTTTTTCAATTTAGTAAACTGTAGCAATTTTTTTCAAGGTCTATGTATGTGACAGTGCTATTTACACAACCATCCTTTATTTCACAAGCAAGAAGACAGTAGATACTGGTGATTATCAAGTTTAAAACGGAATTTTCTGTTACATCAGTGTTTCTCAAAACATGATCCTGGAACATGCAAAAAGGTTGCAAGTATGCTTGTTTAATATGCCCATTTGATTCAGAACAAGTATTGAGGGAGAAGGATACTATTCAGAGAGGAGGTGACATTTATTACAATCTCCTGCAAGTCATTTATTATGCCTATTAGTGTTCCAGAAGGACTATCTGCAGTAAAGTGTCACTGTTTACCCAATGGGATGTTTTCATTAAGTGGTCTACTGAGTATGCTGCTGCTGCTGCTGCTAAGTCGCTTCAGTCGTGTCCGATTCTGTGTGACCCCATAGACGGCAGACCACCAGGCTCCCCCGTCCCTGGGATTCTCTAGGCAAGAACACTGGAGTGGGTTGCCATTTCCTTCTCCAATGCATGAACATAAAAAGGGAAAGTGAAGTCGCTCAGTCGTGTCCTAGAGGCCCCATGGACCACAGCCTACCAGCCTCCTCCATCCATGGGATTTTCCAGACAAGAGTACTGGAGCGGGGTGCCATTGCCTTCTCCGGGTCTACTGAGTATATCTTTGCCTGATACCAAATGACCTAGTATTGAAAAATCAACATTTGGCCACAACAAAGGCAGGAACCAAATATTGCCACTATTGGACAAACTATTTGGATATAAGTTTGAACCTGGAATTTTACTTTGAAAATTATTATAATATTATATTAACTTTTAAAAATAATCATTGAAAATTCTCCTGACCTTAAAGTGCAGGAACAGTAATGTCTCAGCATTTCTAGCTGCTGTTTTTTTTTCCCCCTCAGGTCACTCAAACACTGGATATTTTCCAGGCCAAATAGACATTCAGTTGCAGTAGGGGCTTAATTTATTTTTCTTTATTTTTTTCATAGTCTTCATATTCTTTATTACACCTGGATCAAATATAATTTATATGTTGTTGTACACAATTGTGAAGCTCTTTCTTCATGAAATTTTGATGAAGCCAAGTTGACATGAATATGATTTATTCTTGCAAGGTATGACTAATTCCCAAACAAGACTTTTCATGAAAGATTCATGTCCTAAATGGAATTAAATAGGTAAATATTAAATACAGTTCATAAAGCTTATTTTGTTTAATTTCATAAATGCTCATATTCCAATAATTCAGCAAAGATATCTGTCATGATATTATTCTTCCTTATATTCATATTTAAATATTTACAAACATTTGTTAACATCCATTAGCTCCAAAGGAATGCAATGTTCCCCTACTGTTACCCAGCTAACATATTCCTTAAATAAGTAATTTCCCAAAATAAATAAAGCAACTTAGGTAAACTGGTTTGCATTGAGAGCTTATTAGTTCTTCACTAAGATCCTCTAAACTCCATCTGGGACTTGCTTACTGTGAATTTTTATATACAAAGGAAGGTGTTACAAAGGTTGGTTCTGCTGCCATATTTTAAAAAAACATTTTATGGTTTTCAAATTATAAAAATAACACAGGCCTACTATAACAAGAGGAACAACAGAACAACACAAGACAGTCATCTCCTCTTCCTTGCCAAAATAATACATAATAATCTACTGGGTACCCTTCTGTGATTTTTTTCATATTCACATACTCATTTGCATGTACATCTGCATACATATTTAGAGATTTTTGTCACTTTGTTATTCAAAAATGAAATCATATTTTATCACTTCTGTCTATTTTAGTTTTCTCACCCAATGATCTTTGTAAAAATCCTCTCAACGCATATTCCAAGTTAATTGGCATAGTTCTTTTTCATTATTTTTAATGACTGCATGAAATTTCCCACAAAATCCCACATGTAACATAATGGATGTGACACAAACTGTGAATTGACAGTATCTCTTCTCTTCTCTTTAGTAATAGGATCCTAATTTCATTCTGGACAGTAGTGTGCCCAGAAAAGAGAATCCATGTCCCAGACTCTGTGCAGTTAAGTATAGTCCTAGGATTAAGTTTTAGCCAAAGATATGTTAAGTATAAGTGTTACAAGGGACTTCTGGGAAAGCTGCTTAAAGGAAATTTGTTTCATTTGGTGGTGGGCACTTCTGATTTTTTTTTTTTCCCATCATCTTTCTAACCACTCCCAGGATTTGGATGTGATAAAGGGGATTTTGTAGCCTATTTTAGAGCAAGAGGTAAATGTGAGGAAGGAGGCCATGTGCTAAGCTAGCAAAGTAGAAAAGAGAAAGAGCCTGGGCCATCGGTGACTGTGAAACTACCTTTCCAAATCTAGCCTTTTTACCTCTGAGCTTATTTTACATTAGAAGAAAAATAAACTTCTAATGTACTAAAAATATTATTTTTGATTTCTTTTCATTTTTGAAGCTGTATTTTTTTTTAGAGCAGTTTTAGGTTTATAAAAAAATTTAAAGGAAAGTGCAGAGATTCCCCATGTAGCCCTTGCCTCCACACATGCAGAGCCTCCCCCAGTATCAATACCACTCACCAGGATGGTACAGTTTTTCACCCAAGAAGGACCCTATATCGAAACATTTTTTCTTTTATATACAGCCATACCCAAACATTGACAGACTAAGTTAAAACTTAGTTAAAACTTAGTTAAACTAAGTTAAACTTAAACTGAGTTAAAACTGTGTGTGTGTACTCAGTCCCTCAGTCGGAATAGACTCTTTGCCACCCCATAGACTGTAGCCCACCAAGCTTTTCTATCCATGGGATCCTCCAGTAAAGAACACTGGAGTAGACTGCCATTTCCTTCTCCAATGCATGAAAGTGAAAAGTGAAAGTGAAGTTGCTCAGTCGTGTCCTACTCTAAGCAACCCCATGGACTGAAGCCTGCCAGGTTCCTCCATCCATGGGATTCTCCAGGCAAAATCGTGCTGGAGTGGGGTGCCATTGCCTGCTCCAGTTGTAAGGGCATGAAAGTATGCTGTTGTTTGTTGTAGCTGTTGTTTAGTCACTAAGTTGTGTTTGACTCCTATGATTCCATGGACTGTGGCCCACCAGGCTCCTCTGTCCATGAGATATCCTAGGCAAGAATACTGGAGTGGGTTGCCATTTCCTTTTTCTGGGGATCTTCCTGATTCAGGGATCAAACTCCCGTCTCCTGCATCATAGGCTGGTTCTTTTACTGCCAAACCATCACAGAAGCCCAAGTTAAAACTACTTGCCAGAATTAGAGAATTTTATCTTGGCAGATGTCTTTGATGAAACTTCGATGTTGGTTGGTTTTGGCAATATAATTTACGCTTTCTTTGGACAGTTTCAAAATCCTAGTAAATAAGCATTTTATTTTTGAAACGTAAAATCACTTCAGTCCAGTTGCTAAATCATGTTCAACTTTGTGATCCAATGGACTGCAGCACACCAGGCTTCCCTGTCCATCACCAACTCCTGAAACTAGCTCAAACTCCTGTCCATCAAGTTGGTGATGCCATCCAACCATCTCATCCTCTGTCATCCCCTTCTCCTCCTGCCTTCAATCTTTCCCAGCATCAGGGTCTTTTCTAGTGAGTCAGTTCTTTGAATGAGGTGGCCAAAGTCTTGGAGTTTCAGCTTCAGCATCAGTCCTTCCAGTGAATATTCAGGACTGATTTCCTTTAGGATGGACTGGTTGGATCTCCTTGCTGTCCAAGGGACCCTGAGGAGTCTTCTCCAACAACACAGTTCAAAAGCATCAACTCTTTGATGCTCAGCTTTCTTTATGGTCCAATTCTCACATCTGTACATGACTACTGGAAAAACCATAGCTCTGACTAGATGGAACTTTGTTGGCAAAGTTCTCTGCTTTTTAATGAGCTGTCTAGGTTGGTCATAACTTTTCTTCCCAGCAGCAAGCGTCTTTTAATTTCATGGCTGCAGTCACCATCTGCATTGATTTTGGAGCCCTAAAAAATAAACTCTGTCACTGTTTTCACTGTTTCCCCATCTATTTGCCATGAAGTGATGGGACTGGATGCCGTGATCTTAGTTTTTTGAATGTTGAGTTTTAAGCCAACTTTTTCACTCTTCTCTTTCATTTTCATTAAGAAGCTCGTTAGCTTCTCTTCACTTTCTGCCATAAGGGTGGTGTCATCTACATATCTGAGGTTACTGATATTTCTCCCAGCAGTCTTGATTCCAGCTTGTGCTTCATCCAGCCTGGCATTTAGCAGGATGTACCCTGCATATACATTAATAAGCAGGGTGACAATATACAGCCTTAACCTACTTTTCCTATTTGGAACCAGTCTGTTGTTCCATATCCAGTTCTAACTGTTGCTTCTTGACCTGCATACAGACTTCTCAGAAGGCAGATAAGGTGGTCTGGTATTCCCATCTCTTTCAGAATTTTCCACAGTTTGTTGTAATCCACACAGTCAAAGACTTTGGCATAGTCAATAAAGCAGAAGTAGATGTAAATGTAAAATACTTTTTCAAATAAAATAAACTAAATCTTTTTACATTCTATAGAAGCTATCTTGACATTTGTTTATTTTGAAAGTATAAACAATTTGATTTGAACTAACAGTGTCAGTGGGATGTATCTCCTGTTTGGAAAAGTTAGCTAAATATGAAGACCCTTAGCTGCTTGGGCAAGAAACATCAAGGAAATATTTGTGTCACCCAGCTGTCAATTAAAGGAAGCAAGCAAAATTTCTGTCTGTTGGCCTAGCTAGTACCATGGCCTCTTCCTGAAATGATGAAGGAGAAACTGTGTCTTAGGAAAAAAATCACAAGGGATTGCTCTTTGCAAGGATATTTCTAAACCAGACAGTGATTAGCAAATAATTCACCATTGGTTATCAGATGGCTGTTGTCAGATGGCTGTAAAATTAGACTAGCAAATTTGCTTGCTAAATAGTTTATTTGAATGAAATTATACAGAGAAAAAATACTTCCATGTGAGGTAAGTTAAAAAGGAATTAAGTATTTCACAATAGATCTGAATAATGCTCTCCACTGGAGTTTCACTAACAAAGTGTTCAGTGGTATTAATTAAAGTAGTAAAAACATACACTGGGAGAGAAAAGCAAAAAGTTGAAAAGTGGTAGCAATGTGCAAAATGTTTTACTTTGATACATGCATAATAAATAAACCATCATTTGAAATTTAATGAAATCATAACTGAAACTGCCAGAGAAGTTCATGCTGTATGGGGTCATTTTTTTTTAACCTATCAAAGCATTTTTAGAAGATTAATGAATCCTTATAAAATTACTCTAGGTAAGCAAATATTATTACTATTACCTAAAGGAGTTTAAAAATTGAGAATTATGTCAAATATGGCATTAAAGGATTTTCTGAAAACATTATTTATTTATATTAAACAAAATTTTGAAGACAACCCTTTCACTCATGGTTTAGTATATATTTTTAAGCAGCAGGGAGACTTCAGGGCAGAAACTGAATTTCTAGTGGCAAGAAATTAAACAGGCTTTCAATAATTCAGTAGAATATTATTTCAAAGTCTTGTATTTATAACTGAACTACACCAGCACAAGGTATTAATTACATGATATTATACCAAATAAAAGTCACTCTTAGAATCTGTGCTAATGTTTTCAATGGGACTCGTTTTCTTTTAATATTAGTTGGTAGGTCATACATCAAAATACTGGGATGAGAAGATCAAATATCATTTTAAAAACTATCATTATTTTAACAAACATATAGAAAATACCTACATGCTGATTCATAAGTAATATAATTCATAGTATTATTTTCTTTCCATTGGCTCTCTCCTTACCCTCTCTGTTGTGACTTTTCATAATACTGAACAAATCATTTGGTTCTTCAACGTATAACCTCCCTTAGTCTCATTGCACATAAGTATACAGAAGAAGGAATATGATTTAAATTGATCTCAGATTAAAGAGAAAGACTTTTTCTCCCATAGTTGGGGAATAGGTTTTCTTTTTCTTACAAGAATTATAAAAATGAAGTGTATTGTGTTCTTTGATACTAGCAGCTATTTTGAGGTTATGGGGTAGCTAGCCAATTCATGTTGTTGTTCAGTCGCTAAGTTGTGTCCGACTCTTTGAGACCCCATGGACTGCAGCACGCCAGGCTTCTCTGTGCTCTACTATCTCCTGGAGTTTGCCCAAACTCATGTCCATTGAGTTGATGATGCCATCCAAACAACTGATCCTCTGTCATCCCCTTCTCCTCTTGCCTTCAATCTTTCCTAGCATCAGGGTCTTTTCCAGTGAGTTGGCTCTTCCCATCAGGTGGCCAGAGTATTGGAGCTTCAGCCAGGGTGTGGACAGTACCAAAACATGACAGAAGACAGACAAGAGATTCATGAAAATGTAGAGCTGGAGTCTTCATGCTGCTTCATTTGTAGTGTGGATACCTCTAGACATTTAACTGTGTGACAGAATACATTTCCTCCTTTTTTTAATTAATTTATTTTTTAATTGAAGGATAATTGCTTTACAGAATTTTGTTGTTTCCTGTCAAACATCAGCATGAACCAGCCGTAGGTATACATATGTCCTTCTTGTTTAAAATAATTTAAACTGTTTTTTGTTTACTTATTTATTTTTGGTTGCTCATAGCCCAAACCGATGGGCTATCCTAACCGATGGACTGTTTGTTAAATCTAGACAACAAAATCTATTTTTAAAGGAAAAATAATATTACCTGTATAATGTTTTACCTTAAAGACATTTAGGATGTTCCGTATATGTTCTTGTTTTATCCCAGATACCATCGTGAAGAGGCTGGAATGCAGAAGTAAGTGTTGCTACTAGCTGCTTTCAAGTATCTCCCAAAGGCATCTTTTCCATTCTAGTTATATATTAAGCAAAGTGTTTAGCATTTTAAGCCAAATGATTTTCTTTGGTCAAGCAAATATTTGTGAACTTTTTAAGAGTGTGTGAATTTAATTCACAACTTCAGTTTTGCCTCATTTGTATGTTGTTTCTTCTGGCTTTGCTTATGTCTGATTTTTGTTCCCCGGGCCTTGTTCAATTGTGATGGCGCTATATGTTCTTTTAGAGGGGAGGAGATGAACCAACTCTTGCCCTTTCCTCTCATTTTCAGAGTAGCGCATTTCCGATCCCTTCCTTATAACTGAGAAGTGTTAAAGTAGATTTCCTGTTTCTCTCTATACCCTCTTACTTATGACACCCTAACAATGGAGTTAGGGTTAAAAAGCAGAGACATTACTCTGTCAACAGAGGTCCATCTAGTCAAGGCTTTGGTTTTTCCAATAGTCATGTATGGATGTGAGAGTTGGACTATAAAGAAAATTGGGTGCCAAAGAATTTATATTTTTGAACTGTGGTGTTGGAGAAGACTCTTGAGAGTCCCTTGGACTGCAAGAAGATCCAACCAGTCCATCCTAAAGATCAGTCCTGGGTGTTCATTGGAAGGACTGATGTTGAAGCTGAAACTCCAATACTTTGGCCACCTGATGCTAGGAGCTGACTCATTTGAAAAGACCCTGATGTTGGGAAAGATTGAGGGCTGGAGGAGAAAGGGACGACAGAGGATGAGATGGTTAGATGGCATCACCGACTCAATGGACATGGGTTTGGGTGGACTCCGGGAGTTGGTGATGGACAGGGGGGCCTGGTGTGCTGCGGTTCATGGGGCCGCAAAGAGTCGGACACGACTGAGCGACTGAACTGAACTGAACAGTGGAGTGATTAATCTGATGTTTGCGGAGAACTTGTAACCATCCCATAACAGTATCTCAGAAAAGGAGATTTTTTCTGTTCCTTTCCTAGAAAATAATCTACACAGATGAGATAAAAGCATACACCCTTACAGCCTTCCACTGAAATTTTTATTAAAAATGGTGGTTTCTTTGTTCCTAATGGTTACCAAAGAAGAACCATCCTTCACTTGTATGTCATGAGCATATAGTTACTTCCCAGAGGGACGGTAAATAGAAAGGTCAGAGGACTTTCTACCCTCTTCCTTCATACCAAGGCTGGAACCGATGCTAAGTTAGGCAACCCTATAGAGATTGCCTAAAAGCCCTTGCTCAACTCAGACTGTCAAGATGGCCAAAGGAAACTTGCCTTCCGTAGAGGGCTGGAAAAAGCCAACAACCTAACAGGAATAAATTGACGTTCAAAACAAACAAACAAACAAACCCTTGGCTCGTCCTAATACTGAGTAGGAATAAAGTGACCTTTTAAGAAATTCTTTGGCTCATCTTTGGTGTCTATTTTATTGCATTGAAGGGTATTCAGGTGAGTCTTAGCCAGCTGAGAGGAAACAGCTCTAATACTGTGAGTATTAGAAACAGCTCTAATGCTGGGTCTAAGGCATGGACTGGTCACAGTTTGACATTCACTGGGCTGTGTTTTCTGAGTGGGTTGAGTTACCATGCCACAAAAGCAGACCAGTCAGACTGTTTATTTTTTCATTTTTCCACTCAGGTATGGCAGGCTCTCCTTTGCTTCCTGTCCCCATGTGGTAATCAACCATGGACAGGGCCCACAGCTTGCTTTGGAAGGTCCTTACCATCCTCTCTCTGTACCTCTGACTAAATCTGAAGTATTTCCAGCAAATATAGAACTTTGCTGAAAACTTTAGTTCCTTGGATAGAGAGAATGAAGAACATACTGTTGGGAATATAGGGTAAATTTGTCTTTTCCAGTATATGAATATCTATAGTGAAATTAATAACCACAACATCAAAACTTCCTTTTGGAGGGCTGCTAAAGTACAACTGAATGGTTGTGAGCAACCTTCGTTGGATGATCAAATATGTTTAGTGTTGTTTAATTTCTTCTGCATGTTGCAGGCTTATTTTGGTCTTATTTTTTTTAGGATCTTGAAGAGGAAGATTAGGTTATTGATTTGAGATATACCATCTTTTATAATGTATACATTTAGTTATAAACTTTCTTCTCAGTATTGTTGTAACTGTGTGGCATGAATTTTGACATTTTATATTAATATTTTCATATTCATTCAGTTTCCTCTAAATAAATTCAGTGTGTTTTAAAAGTTCCCTTAAGACTTCCTCTTTGATCCATGGGTTATTAAAAGCATGTTGTATACAATATTATAAAGCAGTTATCCTTCAATTAAAATAAATTTTAAAAGAAGCATTTTGTATATTTATCAAGTATTTGGAAAATTTTCAGTTACCTTTATATTTTGACTTCTAGTTTGAATCCATTCTGCTTGATGAACACGCTCTGAATGATTTTTTGAATAATTTTAATTTCTTTAAATTTGTTGAGGTTGGTTCCTCACTCAGGATATGATTTCTGTGTTCCATGGGGTTCTGACAAGAATGTGTATCCTGTTGCTGTTGAGTGGAATGTTTTATAAATGTTGATTAGATCCTATGATTGATGATGCTGCTGAATTCCTTTATATCCTTGCTGATTTCTTCTGTAGTTGTTCTATCAATTGTTAAGAAAGGAGAGTTGACATCTCTAACTATGATTGTGAATGTGTCTATTCTTTGAGCTCTATGAGTTTTTTCTCAACACAGTAAGTTCAGCTTTGTTGCTAGAACATACACATTTAGAATTGCTGTGTTTTTGGTGATTGACCATTTTATCATTATATATTTTCCTCCATCTTTGCTGATTATCTTAGCTCAGAATTCACTTTATCTGATATTAATACAGCCAGTTCTGCTTTCTTTTGATGAATGATATATTTTTCCATCATTTTACTGTCAATGTACTTATATCATTATAGGAATTTCTTTTAGACAGCCTATTAGGTTGTTTTTATCCATTCTACCAGTTTTTTTAAAGCAATTTTTCTTATTTATATTTGGCTGCTCTGGGTCTTTATTGCTTTGTGAGGGCTTTCTCTAGTTGTGGCGATCGGAGGCTACTCTTCATTGTGGTACGTGGGCTTCTCATTGCAGTGGCCCACTTTTGTTGGGGAGCATGAGCTCTAGGGCCCGCTGGCTTCAGCAGTTGTGGTGCAAGGGCTTAGTTGCCCTGAGGCATATGGTATCTACCTGGACCAGGGATTGAACCTGTAGCTCCTGCACTGGTAGGTGGACTCCATCCACCATGCCACCAGGGAAGTCCCATTCTATCAGTGTTTTTATCCATTCTTCCAATTCAGTTCAGTTCAGTTGCTCAGTCACGTCCAACTTTTTGTGACCCCATGAACCACAGCAGGCCAGGCCTCCCTGTCCGTCACCAACTCCTGGAGTTTACCCAAACTCATGTCCATTGAGTTGGTGATGCCATCCAACCATCTCATCCTCTGTCATTCCCTTCTCCTCCTGCCTTCAATCTTTCCCAACATCAGGGTCTTTTCAAATAAGTCAGCTCTTCGCATCAGGTGGCCAAAGTATTGGTGTTTCAGCTTCAACATCAGTCCTTCCAATGAACACCCAGGAATGATCTCCTTTAGGATGGACTGATCGGATCTCCTTGCAGTCCAAGGGACTCTCAAGAGTCTTCTCCAACACCACAATTCAAAAGCATAAATTCTTCGGCGCTTAGCTTTCTTTATAGTCCAATTCTCACATCCATACATGACTATTAGAAAAACCATAGCCTTGACCAAATGGACCTTTGTTGATAAAGTAATGTCTCTGCTTTTTAATATGCTGTCTAGGTTGGTCATTACTTTCCTTCCAAGGAGTAGGCACCTTTTAATTTCCTGGCTGTTATCACCATCTGCAGTGATTTTGAAGTCCAAGTAAATAAAGTCAGCCACTGTTTCCCCATCTATTTGCCAAAGCAGAGATATTACTTTGCCAACAAAGGTCCATCTAGTCAAGGCTATGGTTTTTCCAGTGGTCATATATGGATGTGAGAGTTGGACTGTGAAGAAAGCTGAGCACCGAAGATTTGATGCTTTTGAACTGTGGTGTTGGAGAAGACTCCTGAGAGTCCCTTGGACTGCAAGGAGATCCAACCAGTCTATCCTAAAGGAGATCAGCCCTGGGTGTTCTTTGGAAGGAATGATGCTAAAGCTGAAACTCCAATACTTTGGCCACCTCATGCAAAGAGTTGACTCATTGGAAAAGACTCTGATGCTGGGAGGGATTGGGGGCAGGAGGAGAAGAGGACGACAGATGATGAGATGGCTGGATGGCATCACCGACTCGATGGACATGAGTTTGAGTGAACTCCAGGAGTTGGCGATGGACAGGGAGGCCTCGCGTGCTGTGATTCATGGGGTCACAAAAAGTTGGACGTGACTGAGCAACTGAACTGAACTGAACTGAACTGACCTGATGGGACTGGATGCCATGATCTTAGTTTTCTGAATGTTGAGCTTTAAGCCAACTTTTTCTCTCTCCTCTTTCACTTTCATCAAGAGACTCTTAAGTTCTTCTTCACTTTCTGCCATAAGGGTGGTGTCATCTGCATACTGAGGCTATTGATATTTCTCTTGGCAATCTTGATTCCAGCTTGTGCTTCATCCAGCCCAGCATTTCTCATGATGTACTCTGCATATAAGTTAAATAAGCAGGGTGACAATATACAGCCTTGACGTACTCCTTTTCCTATTTGGAACCAATCTGTTGTTCCATGTCCAGTTCTAACTTTTGCTTCCTGACCTGCATATAGGTTTCTCAAGAGGCAGGTCAGGTGGTCTGGTATTCCCATCTCTTTCAGAAT
This sequence comes from Oryx dammah, assembly GCF_014754425.2. NCBI lineage: Eukaryota > Metazoa > Chordata > Mammalia > Artiodactyla > Bovidae > Oryx > Oryx dammah. Next base: position 59,498,064 of record NW_024070203.1, read on the forward strand.
TTTCCACAGTTTCTTGTGATCCACACCGTCAAAGGCTTTGGCATAGTCAATAAAACAAAGATAGATGTTTTTCTGGAACTCTCTTGCTTTTTCGATGATCCAGTGAACGTTGGCAATTTGATCTCTGGTTCCTCTGCCTTTTCTAAAACCAGCTTGAAATTCTTCCAATAGTTGTATTTTAATATAGTACCTTTATATTAATCTAATTATTGATATGTTTAGGCTTAAGACTACTATTTCATTCTTAAAATAATTTTGTTTATTAATTTTTGGTTGTGCTGAGTCTTCACTACTGCCTGGGCTTTCTCCAGTTGCAGCGAGCAGAGGCTGCACTCCAGTTGCCCTTTGAGGGCTTCTCATTGGGGTGGGTTCTCTTATCACAGAGTATGGGCTCTCGGGCACCTGGGCTTCAGTAGTGGCAGCTCCCAGGCTCCAGAGCACAGGGTCAATAGTTGTGGCACACAGGCTTAGTTGTCCTGCAGCATGTGGGGTCTTCCCAGATCAGGGATGGAACCAGCGTCCCTTTCGTTGCAAGGTGGACTCTTAACCACTGGACCACCCGGGAAGCCCTTGAATACATTTTTAACCTAGAGTTTACAGAAGCTTCCAATGAATCACTGGTCGAGTGTGAAGGATACAGAGGAGTCAAAGATGCCCCAAAAGCTTTGTTCTTAAGAAAAGAACTGCCATCTAATGACTGGAGAAGATTGAGGAAAAACATTTTTTTCAAGAGGGGGAGGTATTTGGAGCTCAATTTTTGAAAGGTTAAGTTGGAGCAGGTGCTTGTGGGACATTTAAGTGAAGAGGTTGAATAGACAGACATGCCGTTGTGGAGTTCAGTGGAGAGGTTTGGGTAAATATAAATTCAGGAATCATCAGCATTGCAGGAGGAGTATTGAGATACAGAGTAAAGATAAGGGAATGAAGATGTACAAGGGCTGAACACGCTCCTGTTCTTAAATTTAAAAATTGAATTAAAGTTAGGCATTCAAGTGAAGGACATGTCATTCCTTCTGAAACCGTTAGGCGTCAGGGCTCCAGAAGAGCTCCAGTCTCACAGTCCTTTATGTCTCAACGCAGAAAGGAATTTATCGAGAAGCAATGTTATAGATAAGAGGTGATTTATTTGAACAGGATGCTTGTAAGGTTCACAAGCATGCAGGCAAATGTTGCACTGCCCTGACTGCTCAGTGGGTTACATTTTTATAATCAGAGGAAGAAAGAGGAGGGGGAGATCTTTGTTTTTCTTGAGTAGGCTTCACGTTTCGACATCAGTTCCTCCCCCGCTAGGGCAGGGAAGTTTATTTGTCCCTACCCATACGGTCAAGCCAGGACTGTCACAGCACTTTGGAAACATATTTTCAGGTTTCAGTACAATGGTGCCTTTCATTTTGAGAAATCATCTTCCCATAAATGATTGTGTGTGTGAAGATCCTGTTTTGGAAGTCATTAACTTGATAGCACTGGGCAGATTGTAGTTATTTTCTACAATTGTTTTATTATTTGGGTGGAATGGCACAAAGAACATGTCTTAGGGGCCAAAGAACATGTTTGGGGGGTTATTAATTCCCTTAGCTTACTGGGCAGGATGCAGATCTCATGGCACCACTGTTTTATTGTTTTGGGGCATGTCTCCTGTTTTTGTTGCATGGCTTTGTTGCCAGCAGGTTAGCTTGATTTTATCATTAAGCAAGCCAGTCTGACTTTGATGCTAAGTGACTTGCTTTGCTTTGTGATTCAACTAGGCCCACATTGTTTCAGAAGTTTCCCATTATTTTCTTGAGCGATCATTAGTCTTACCGTGGTCTCCCAAATCCCCCTAAAGTTCCCTCTCTATCTACAATTCTCTAATGGGGTTTCTAAGCTAACTATTTGATCATCTTATTGGGCTTCCCTGGTAGGTCAGCTGGTAAAGAATCCACGTAAGATGCAGGAGACCCCGGTTCAATTCCTGGGTTGGGAAGATCCACTGGAGAAGGGATAGGCTACCCACTCGAATATTCTTGGGCTTCCCTGGTGACTTAGCTGGTAGAGAATCCCCCTGCAGTGCGGAAGACCTGGGTTTGATCCCTGGTTTGGGGAGATCCCCTGGAGAAGGGAAAGGCTACATACTCCAGTACCCTGGCCTGGAGAATTCCATGAAGTATCTAGTCCATGGGTTCACAAAGAGTTGGACATGTCTGAGCGACTTTCACTTTCACATTCTGTCCCTGAACTTCCCATGTGGCGCTAGCTATAAAGAACCCGCCTGCCAATGCAGGAGATGTAAGAGATGTGGGTTGGATCCCTGGGTCGGGAAGATCCCTTGGAGGAGGGCATGGCAACCCACTTCAGTATTGTTACCTGGAGAATCTCATGGACAGAGGAGCCTGGGGGCTACAGCCCACAGGGTTGCAAAGAGTTCAGTAGGACTAAAGCAATTTAGAACACACACATGCATTCTGTCCCTATCACTTCTAGGCCCTTTCTAGTTAGGGTTAGATTACAAGAACCCAGTGGTAGGGACAGAATGACAAGATAAAATAGGTGATTAAATAGTTAATCCCACTAGGGATTTTCTATAAGCAGAAAAATATGGGAGACCCCTGTAAGTTAATGATTACTTGAGAAAGCAGGTTTGCCTCACCACAAAACCAAGCAGGGTTGCTTAGCAACAGAACCATGCAAGAGAAGCATGGGACACACCAACAAACAATAAAACAATGGTGGCAAGAGACCCACATCCTGCCCGGTGATCCCTCCGAAATGCTCTCTGCAGGCGTAAAAAACAGTAATTTGTGGACCTAGCTTGACCACACGGGGACAAGAAAACTCCCCTGCTCAGCCTGGAGGAGCTAATGATGAAAACATGATGTCTACTCAAGAAAGACAAAGGAGGTCTTCTCCTCTTTCCCCTTTTCCTTTGATTATAAAGCTGTAGCCAACTAGTTCTTGGGGCATGGCATTTCTTGTCCACCTGCTGGTAAGCCTCACAAGTGTTCTATTCTAATGAATCACTTTTTATCTGCCACTTTGCCCTTGTTGAATTCTTCTGTGCACTGAGACATAAAGGACTATAGCACTGGAGCTCTTCAGAGACCCCCTGAATGACACCAATCAGTTTCACATGTTGTGTGATTAACACACATGACTGGAAATCTTAGATATTGCCAAGGACAAAAATTGGAAAGAAATTAAAAAAAAAACCCTCAATATAAGCTCGCCATTAATGAACAGAATGACGTTTGACAAATCATGTCTCAATTGCCAAATATGCTATTGAAGTAAGTACAGCTCTTCACAGTTTGTCACATTGGGACTAAGGATTAATTTAAAAAATTAAAAGTGAAAGCATTTTATACGAATGACGCGCTACATAAATGCTAGCTATAAAGCAATTATGATTCACTACCTAGTGCATATCGATTAAACATAAAGGGGAAAACACTTTCAAAAATTTCTTTTTGCCTTTCTTAAAGCTTTCTATACGAAAGAAGCCCCCCCAAAAGCACAAAGCACATGCGCAATGCGTTCCACTGCCGAAGAAAGGCTGGAAAAGAGAACGGAGGCCGGGCCTCTACCCCCCCTCCCCCGACCCCGGCCTTTCCTAACAGCTCCGCCCCTCGAACGCCAGACTGCGCCTGACGTCAGGTGAAACTTTACTTCCGCTTCCGGCAACTCACGTTTCTCTTTCCCTGTCCGGCTGGAAAGATGGCGTCCCGCAAGGAAGGCACCGGTTCATCCGCCACCTCTTCCAGCTCTACCACCGGCGCTGCAGGCAAAGGCAAAGGCAAAGGAGGATCCGGAGATTCAGCCGTGAAGCAAGTGCAGATAGATGGCTTGGTGAGTGGAGTTCCTTTTCTCCCAGCCCACGTGGGGAGCTCAGTTCCCAGCCCGGTCTTGCCAGGCGTGCTTTCCGGCAGTCTCCCCTCTGGGCTTGCCGAAGCTGGGCCAAGGTTTTCCCGTAAAACCTTCTTTCTTTATCTTCACTTTATGTTCGGAAGACGCGGCTACCTTCTCTGCCGTCTCATCAGGGAATTGAGGACTCAGAAAGTGGACCTGGGCTCGGGTGTGTGTGTGTGACAGATTCTTGGGCGCTTGTTTTGAGATGCTTGGGACAGGGTTTTTGGAGAATGACTATTCTGGGAGGCAAGTAGGAGACGGAGGTGTCTAGAAGGATATAGGGCTTTTGGAAGGGAAGAGTAAACTTTGTTTCCCTGTTGGGATCTGACATAAGTGGAGATTAGTTTGAGCCTGTGGTTCAGCGGTTACGTGAAACCGCGTTATTGGAATAAATACCTTATGTTGACTTCTTTCCCTCTCTGTGTATATTGGAGTGCCTTGGGATTTGGGTTTAGGCGTCCTTCCACCTGGTCTCTGCTTGACAAAGCAGATGAAATCGCAACTCTGCTGTCAGACGGCTTGGCTTGAAATCCAGCGCTAAAATTAGCTGAATGACGTCGGGCATATTATTAATCTCTTTGTGCTTGGAAAGTTAAATGGTAAGAGGTGTTAACATGTACTTTTAGCTGCTGTTGTTACATTTGCAAAAGTTACAGTAGTAGGCTTTCTTTAAGGCCGTCTTTTCAAGATTTTAAATATTATTTGTATTCTGATAACTCATAGGTTTATGTTTCTTGTCAGACGTGGTTCTTGAATGCCACTCTTACTCATCTTGCTGTCACTGTTAGGATATCTCATAGGAACTTCAAACTTAATGTGTCCAAAATAAAATTTTTGACCCTTGCCCTGCTTCTCTCCCACGCATCGATCTTACCTCACTCTTTCCTATCTTAGTAAATAGAACTGCTATCTACCTGTTTGAAAAGTCAAAACATGAGCGTTAATGTATGCTTGTTCTTATTTTACCCTTGGCGTCCCGTCCCTGAGCAAATTCTATTGGTTCTACGTCCAAAATACATCAAATTTCCTTTGCTTTTCTTCTAGATTCCACCAACCACATCCACTTAAAATGTAGAATTCTTACTCAGTCTTCAAGGCCCTGCTACTATTGTCTCTTTCTTCAGACTCACCTCATACTTTCTTCTAGGCCTCAGTCACAGCTTTCAGTGTTATTTTCTCAGCCTGAAATACTGTCTGAAATATATTTTCCTACTCCGTGGCTTTTTTTGAGCCTTTAAGGTATTGGCTTAAGTGTCAGCATCTCAAGAGAGGCCTTGCCTAACTACCGTGTAAAACATAGCTTCATTCCCATTACTCTCCATTACATCACCTTTATTTCCTTCATAGCATTTTCCACTACTTGCAGTTGTCTTGTTTGTTTTCTTGTTTTTCCTCTCCCAGCAGAATGCAAGCTACTGAGGGCAGACAGGTATTATGACTTTTCATCTGTTACATTCCAAAACTGAATCACTTAGTTGAGATAGATGGGGTCGCTAAGAGTCAGACACGACGGAGCGACTTCACTTTCACTTTTCACTTTCATGCATTGGAGAAGGAAATGGCAGCCCACTCCAGTGTTCTTGCCTGGAGAATCCCAGGGACGGGGGAGCCTGGTGGGCTGCCGTCTGTGGGGTCGCACAGAGTCGGACACGACTGAAGTGACTTAGTAGCAGCAGCAGGATAAATTGATGAATGAAGTATTTTAGTTTCTTTTTGTAGTACTTCCATTTCATGTTCTGATACCTTTTTCTGTAGATTATTTTCATAGCATCTTGAATTGTTCTCTTAGCCTGCTTCAGTCCATCCTTCCTACTTTTATTAAAACATGCACTTTAATGTGAAAGTTCAGACATGGTTAACTTCCCTCTTGAAATGTTTTTAGTGCCTTTGCAATGAGTTGAAGGCTGACCAAGATGTCCTTGGCATTTGTGTTCAGGTTAACTTGCCATTGTTTCCATGCTTTGTAGGGATGGCTCATTCCAGCCATACAGGACTAATTTGCTTAGTCTGATGTTTAATCACATTTGTTTCTGGCACCTTGGCGATAGCCAGGGCCAGATTTCCTTTACTTCTTGAGCCTTTCTTTTCGAACCTTTAGTTTTGTTTCATCAATCTTTAATTTTACCTTTCTCTTAACACATGGCAGTTGTCAGACTTTTCCATATTAAAATGTCCAACCTCTTCTCTTTTTACTTAGCACTTTGTGTTCATTCTTGGGCTTCCCTGATAGCTCAATTGGTAAAGAATCCACCTGCAATTCAGGAGACCCTGGTTCAATTCCTGGGTCGGCAAGATCCACTGGAGAACGGATAGGCTACCCACTCCTGTATTTTTGGGCTTCCCTTGTGACTTAGCGGCTAAAGAATCTGCCTGCAATGTAGAAGACCTGGGTTTGATCCCTGGGTTGGGGAGATTGCCTGGAGAAGGGAAAGCATGCCCACTCCAGTATTCTGGCTTGGAGAATTCCATAGTCCTCGGGTTGCAAAGAGTTGGACACGACTGAACGACTTTCCTTTGTGTTCATTCTTAGTCCCCATTTCTTTCCTTTGATTTCAGTGGTTAAACAGTTCATCTGTATTTGTGGTCTTCCATCTTTCTTCAACTCAGTGCTACTAGAATCTGCCATCACCAGTTTCTTGATTTAGTTTTTAAAAAGGTGATTGATAACATTAGCAAAGAACTGTAAAACAACAGGATATACATGTAAAATAATGTCTTTAATACATAATTTAAGTAATCACAGAATAAATATCCATTTACCTGCCTTTTAACTTGAGAAATAGAATTTTTAGTCTCTTTGAAGTCCTTTCCATTTCATCCTTTTCTCCCATCCCTTTTTTGTACCTGTAATCACTCTTGTGAGCTTTGTTTCAGTAATTTCTTGGTTTTCTTTATAGCTGTACCACACAGAGCATTCCCAAACGATTTGTTTACTTCGGCGTGTTTACATTAATAAAAAGGATGAAGTGTTAGTTAAATCATAGTGCATGTTCACCTATGTCTTGAATCATATATATATATATATATGTGTGTGTGTGTGTGTGTATCTCACACCATGATCTTGAGATTGTTCTGTTCTAGAGTGAGGAGCTCTAATTCATTCATTGTCATTACTACTTAACATTTCATTGCATGAGTAGAACATAATTTTCCTCTTCTACATGTTAATGGACAGTGAGATGACTTGCTTTCCTTGTGTGAAATGGTATCTCTCAGTGATGTTAACCGTCCATTCCAGTAGACTTGACAGCCTGTTTTTTACTGTATGTTGTGCAGTTGGTACTCGGTGTATCCTTATAGAATGGATGAGTGAATTGTCATTGTAGTCAGGTGATCTCTTTATTCCTAGGTAACATCAAGCTAATTCTTCCTATTGGACTTTTCACGTAAAAACCCTCTTTGATCCCCCTAAACCAGCCTGAATCTTAACGTTTCTTATGTATATTACACTTCTGATACTCCAGGTCTGGTCCAAGGACCAACAAGACAAGCAGAATTGGCCTTGCCTGGTAGCTTATTAGAAAGACACAAACACAGTATCTCAGAATTTTTCTTGATCTATTGTTCCAGGTGATTTGTAACATTTTAATGTTTGAAAGGTGCTGCTCTGGGCCACATCAATCTCTTCTTTTCTCTGAACTTTTTATTTTATTTTTTTTTTATTTTACTTTACAATTCTGTAAGAACTTTTTATTTTTATGGTGACATCTTGTGTTACTCATCTTGGCATGTGATCATATGCTGTTAATAAATGGTCTACGTATATTAAGGAGAGTCAGGAAGAGTACTAATTCAGTTCAGTCGTGTCTGACTCTTTGCGACCCCATGGACTGTATGCAGCATGCCAGGATTCCCTCTCCATCACCAACTCCCGGAGTCCACCCAAACCCATGTCCATTGAGTTGGTGATGCCATCCAACCATCTTATCCTCTGTTGTCCCCTTCTCCTCCTGCCTTCAGTCTTTCCCAGCATCAGGGTCTTTTCCTGTGAGTCAGTTCTTTGCATCAGTTCTTTGGCCAAAGTATTGGAGTTTCAGCTTCAGCATCAGTCCTTGCAATGAATATTCAGAACTGATTTCCTTTATGTACTGGTTGGATCTCCTTGTAGTCAAAGGGACTCTCAAGAGTCTTCTCCAACACCATAGTTCAAAAGCATCAATTCTTCAACGCTCAGCTTTCTTTATAATTCAATGCTTGCATCCATACATGACTACTGGAAAAACCATAGCTTTGACTAGACTAACCTTTGTTGGCAAAGTAATGTCTCTGCTTTTTAATATGCTGTCTAGGTTGGTCATAGCTTTTCTGCCAAGCGTCTTTTAATTTCATGGCTGCAATCACCATTTTGGAGCCCCCTCCCCAAAATAAAGTCTGTCATTATTTTCACTTTCTCCATCTATTTGCCATGAAGCGATAGGACCAGATGCCATGATCTTCGTTTTCTGAATGTTGAGTTTTAAGCCAACTTTTTCACTCTCCTCTTTCACTTTCATCAAGAGGCACTTTAGTTCTTTTTCACTTTCTGCCATAAGGGTGGTGTCATCTGCATACTGAGGTTATTGATATTTCTCCCGGCAGTCTTGATTCCAGCTTGTGCTTCATCCCGCCCGGCATTTTGTGTGATATACTCTGCATCTAAGTTAGATAAGCAGCGTGACAATATGCAGCCTTGACGTACTCCTTTCCCAGTTTGGAACCAGTCTGTTCTTCCATGTTGTTCCATGGTGCCTCTTGACTTGCATACAGATTTCTCAGGAGGCAGGTCGGGTGGTCTGGTATTCCCATCTCTTGAATAATTTCCCACAGTTTGTTGTGATCCACACAGTCAAAGGCTTTGGCATAGTCAATAAAGCAGAAATAAATGTTTTTCGATGAATCAGTGGATGTTGGCAATTTCATCTCTGGTTCCTTTGCCTTTTCTAAATCCAGCTTGAACATCTGGAAGTTCTTGGTTCGTGTACTGTTGAAGCTTGGCTTGGAGAATTTTGAGCATTTACTTTGCTAGCGTATGAGATGAGTACAGTTGTGTGGTCATTTGAACTTTCTTTGGTATTGCCTTTCTTTGGGATTGGAATGAAAACTGACCTTTTCCAGTCCTGTGGCCACTGCTGAGTTTTCCAAATTTGCTGGCATATTGAGTGCAGCACTTTCACAGCATCATCTTTCAGGATTTGAAATAGCTCAACTGGAATTCCATCACCTCCACTAGCTTTGTTTGTAGTGATGCTTCCTAAGGCCCACTTGGCTTCGCATTCCAAGATGTTTGGCTCTAGGTGAGTGATCAGATCACACCATCATGTTTATCTGGGTTATGAAGATCTTTTTTGTACATTTCTTATGTGTATTCTTGCCTCTTCCTTTTAATATCTTCTGTTTCTGTTTGGTCCATACCATTTCTGTCCTTTATTGTTTTCATCTTTGCATGAAATGTTTCCTTGGCATCTCTAATTTCCTTGAAAAGATCTCTAGCTTTTCACATTCTATAGTTTTCCTCTATTTCTTTGCACTGATCACTGAGGAAAACTTTATTATCTCTCTTTGCTATTCTTTGGAACTCTGCATTCAAATGGGTATATCTTTCCTTTTTTCCTTTGCCTTTAGTTCTCTTCTTTCCTCAGCTATTTGTAAGGCCTTGTGAGACAGCCATTTTGCCTTTTTGCATTTCTTTTCCATGGGGATGGTCTTGATCCCTGCCTCCTGTACAGTGTTATGAACCTCCATCCATAATTCTTCATGTACTCTATCAGATCTAATCCCTTGAATCTATTTGTCATTTCCACTGTATAATGGTAAGGGATTTGATGTAGGTCATATCTGAATGGTCTAGTGGTTTTCCCTACTTTCTTCAATTTAAGTCTGAATTTGGCTATAAGGAGTTCATGATCTGAGCCACAGTCAGCTCCTAGTCTTGTTTTTGCTGACTGTATAGAGCTTCTCCATCTTTGGCTGCAAAGAATATAATCAATCTTGTTTTTGGTATCCACCATCTGGTGATGTCCATGTGTAAAGTCTTCTCTTGTGTTGTTGGAAGAGGATGTTTGCTATGACCAGTGCATTCTCTTGGCAAAACTCAGTTAACCTTTGCCCTGCTTCATTCCGCATTCCAAGGCCAAATTTGCCTGTTACTCCAGGTGTTTCTTGACTTCCTACTTTTGCATTCCAGTCCCCTGTAATGAAAAGGACATCTTTTTTGGGTGTTAGTTCTAAAAGGTCTTGTAGGTTTTCATAGAACCATTCAACTTCAGCTTTTTCAGCATTACTAGTCGGGGTGTAGACTTGGATTACTGTGATACTGAATGGTTTGCCTTGAAAGTGAACAGAGAGCATTCTGTTGTTTTTGAGGTTGCATCCAAGTACTGCATTTTGGACTCTTCTTTTGACTGTGATGGCTACTCCATTTCTTCTAAGGGATTCTTGCTCACAGTAGTAGGTATAATGGTCATCTGAGTTAAATTCACCCATTCCAGTTCCTTTTAGTTCACTGATTCCTAAAATGTCAACATTCACCCTTGCCATCTCCTGTTTGACCACTTCCAGTTTGCCTTGATTCATGGACCTAACATTCCAGGTTCCTATGTGATACTGCTCTTTACAGCATCGGACTTTACTTCCATCACCAGTCACATTCACACCTGGGTGTTGATTTTGCTGTGACTCCGCCTGTTCATTCTTTCTGGAGTTAGTTTTTCACTGATCTCCAGTAGCATATTGGGCACCTACCGACCTGGGGAGTTTCTCTTTCAGTACTAGCAGGTATCCCTAAGTGAAGTTACCTGCCTCATGTAGGCAAACCTAAGTCCATCTGACTTTTTCATCTCAGGTTGCTTTCAAGACTTGGATGACCTGCAGACATCCTGGCCATAGTTTCTTGCCCTTAAGGTCAGAGAGCTTGTGAAATCCATTGCCTTTTTAAAAGGTTGCTTCTCTGTCTTGGCTGTTGTCAGCAGTGCTGCAGTGGATTTTTTTTTGTGTGTGTATCATTGCTTTACACCGCTGTGTCAGTTTCTCCTGTATTGCATAGAATCAGCCATATGTATACATACACGTGTCCCCTCTTTTTTAGATTTCTTTTCCATTTTGGTCATCATGGAGCCCTAGTAGAGTTCCCTGTGCTATTCAGTGGATTCTCCTTGGCTGTCTCTTTTATATATACTTGTGTATATATGGGCTTCTCAGGTGGTGCTAGTGGTTAAGAATTCCACCTCGATCTGAGTTGGGAAGATACCCTGGAATAGGAAACTGCATGCCACTCCAGTATTCTTGCCTGGAAGCTTCCTTCGTGCAGAGCAGCCTGGTGGGCTGTAGCCTGTGGGATTGTAAAGAGTTGGATATAACTGAGAAACTAAACACAAAGCACAAGTGTATATACGTCAGTCCTGATCTCCCAATTCACCCCACCCCCTCTTCTCCTTTGTTATTAATAAGTTTTTTCTCTACATCTGTATGTCGGTTTCTGCTTTGCAACTAAGATCATCTATACTACTTTTCTAGGTCCCACATATATGTGTTAATATGTAATATTTGTTTTTTTCTCTCTGACTCTGCTTGTATGACAGTCTCTAGGTTCATCTACTTCTTGGCAAATGACCCAGTTTCATTTCTTTTTATCACTGAATGATATTCCACTGCATTTGTATGCCACATCTTTATCCATTCCTTTGTTGATGGAGGCTTAGGTTGCTTCTGTGTCCTGACTGTTGTAAATAGTGCTGCAATAGACAGTGGGGTGCTTGTATTTTTTTTCAAATAATTTTTTGAAAATTAGTTTTAATCGGAGGATAATAGCTTTAAGTGTTGTATTGGTTTTTGCCATACAACACTGTGAATCAGCCAGAAGTGTACATACGTCCTCTCCCTCTTGAACCTCTCTCCCAGCACCTCCCAGCCCCCAGCCATCTGACGCGCTACGTTGTCACAGAGCATCAGGTTGAACTTCCTGTGTTACACAGCAATTTTTCCAATAGCTGTTTGTTTTACATATTGTAATATGAAGCATTCTGTGTAACAGACTTTAGGTTCGTCTACCTCAGTTCAGCTGAGTCACATCCATTCCTTTTTATGGCTGAGTAATATTTCATTGTATAAATCTACCACAGCATCTTTATCCATCCGTCAGTGGACAGCTATGTTTCTTCTGTCCTGGTTGTTGGAAATAGTGCTGCAGTGAACATTGGGGTTTATGTGTCTTCTTTTTAGATGTCTGTTTTGAATTACGGTTTTCTCTGTGTATACTATGCCGAGTCGTGGGATTGCTGGGTTATGTGATAGTTCTGTTTTTAGTTTCCATAGTGGCTGTATCAGTTTACATTGCCACCAACAGTGTAAGAAGTTTCACTTTTCTCCACACCCTTGATGGCATTTATTGTTTATAGAGTTTTTGATTGTGGCCATTCTGATTGGAGTGAGGTGATACCTCATTATATTTTTGATTTGCATTTTTACCAGTGATTAGTGATATTGAACACCTTTTCATGTGTTTGTTGCCATCTGTGTGTCTTTGGTGAAATCTCTCTTCAGATCTTCTAAACATTTGATTGGGTTGTTTGTTTTTTTTTGTATTGAGCTGCATGAGCTATTTGTATTTTGGAGATTAATCCTTTGTTGGCAATGTTTTTTCCCATTTTGAGAGGTTTCTTTTTGTCTTGTTTATGGTTTCCTTTGCTTTTAAGTGCAAAAACTTTTAAGTTTAATTAGGTCCCATTTGTGTATTTTTTATTTTTATTTTCATAACTAGGAGGTGAGTCAAAAAAAGGTCTTACTGTGATTTATGTCAAACAGTGTTCTGCCTATTTTACCCTTAAAGAATTTTATAGTGTCTGGCTTTACATTTAGAGCTTTAATCTATTATAAATTTGTTTTTGTGTATGGTGTTAGGAAGTGTTCTAATTTCATTCTTTTACATGTAGCTGTCCAGTTTTCCAACCACCACTTATTGAGATTGTCTTTTCTTCATTCTTCTATTCTTACCTCCTTTGTTATAGATTAAGTGATCATAGGTGTGTGGGTTTATGGCTGAGCTTTCTAGCCTGCTCTACTGATCTTTCTCTTGTTTGTTTTTTTTTTTTTTGTGCCAGTACCATGCTGTCATGATGACTGTAGCTTTGTAGTATAGAGAGCCTGATCCTTCTAGCTCCGTTTCTTTCTCAGGATGATTTTGCTGTTTGGAGTCTTTTGTGTTTCCATAAAAATTGTAAAATTTTTTGTTCCAGTTCTGTGGAAAATACCGTTGGTGGTTTGACAGGGATTGCATTGAATCTGTAGATTGCTTTGGGTAGTATAATCAGTTTCAGAATATGGGTTCTTCCAGTCCAAGAAGATGGTATATCTTTGTCTGTGTCATCTTTGATTTCTTTCATAAGTATCTTAATAGTTTTCTGCATAGAGATCTTTTGCCTCTTTAAATAGGTTTTTCCTAGGTATTTTGTTCTTTTTGTTGCAATGATAAATGGAATTGTTTCCTTAATTTCTGTTTCCAATCTTTCATTGTTAGTATAGGAGTGCAAGAGATTTCTGCTTATTAATTTTGTATCCTGCAACTTTACTGAATTAATTCATTAGCTGTAGTAATTTTGTGGTAGCATTTTAGAATTTTCCGTGTATACTATCATGTCATCTGCAGACAGTGACAGTTTTACTTCTTTTCCAATTTGGATTCCTTTGATTTCTTTTTCTTCTTTGATTGCCGTGGTTAAGATTTCCAAAAGTGTGTTGAATAGTAGCGAATGTGGCACCCTTGTCTTGTTCCTGATCTTAGAGGAAATGTTTTGTTTTTCACCATTGAGGAGGATGTTTGCTCTGGGTTTGTAATATAATGTATAGCCTTTATTTATGTTGAAGTAGGTTCTCTCTATGCCTATCTTGTGGAGAGTTTTTATCATTAAATGGGTGTTGAATTTTGTTGAAAGCTTTTTATGCATCAGCTGAGATGAACATATGGTTTTTGTTTTTCAGTTTGTTAATATGGTGAATCACATTGATTGATTTGTATATATTGAAGAATCCTCACATTCCTGGGATAAATTCCACTTGATTATGGTATATGATCCTTTTAATGTGTTGTTGGATTCTGTTTTCTAGTGTTTTGTTGAGGATTTTCGTATCTATGTTTATCAGTAATATTTGGCCTGTAATTTTCTTTTTTTGTGATACCTTTGTCTGGTTTTGGTATCAGGGTGATGGTGGCCTCCTAGAATGAGCTTGGGAATGTTCCTCCCCCTCTGCAGTTTTTTGGAAAAGTTTGAGAAGGATGGGTGTTAGCTCTTCTCTAAATATTTGATAGACTTTGCCTGTGAAGTCTTCTGGTCCTGGACATTTGTTTGTTGGAAGATTTTAATCACAGTTTTAGTTTTATTACTTGTGATAGATCTGCTCATATTTTATATTTCTTCTTGGTTCGGTCTTGGAAGGTTGTACCTTTCTAAGAATTTGTCCATATTTTCCAGGTTGATCCTTTGTATTTCAGTCGTAACTCTTTCCTTTTCACTTCTAATTTTATTGATTTGAGTCATCTCCCTTTTTTTCTTGATGAGTCTGACTAAAGGTTTATTAATTTTGGTCCTCTTCTCAGAGAACCAGCTTTTAGTTTCATTGATCTTTGCTGCTGTTTTCTTTGTTTCTATTTCATCTATTTCTGCTCTGATCTTTATGGTTTCTCTCATTCTCCTAACTTTAAGTTTTATTTGTGCTTTCTCTAGTTGCTTTAGGTGTAAGGTTAGATTGTTTATTTGAGACTTTTCTAGTTTCTTGAGGTAGAATTGTATTGCTATTATATAAACTTTCCTTTCGGAACTGCGTTAGCTGCATCCCATAGGTTTTGGTTCGTTGTGTGTTTTTGGTCATTTGTTTCTAGGCTTTTTCACATTTCCTATTTGATTTCTTCAGTGATCTCTGGGTGGGGGTGTGTGTGTGTGTGTGTTAGTCGCTTAGTTGCGTCTGACTCTTTGCGACCCCATGGACTATAGCCGGCCAGGCTCTTTTGTCCGTGGGATTCTCCAGACAAGAATACTGGAGTGGATTTAGTAGCATATTGTTTAACCTCCATGTGTTTGTGTTTTTTATTGTCTTTTTTCTGCTGTAATTGGTTTCTAATCTCATAGCAGGGTGGTCAAAAAGGATGCCCGATATGATTTCAGTTTTCTTAAATTTACTGAGGCTTGATTTGTGACCCAAGATGGGATCTGTCCTGGAGAGTGTTCCATGTGCCCTTGACAAGAAAGTGTATTTTGCTGCTTTCAGATGGAATGTCCTCTAAACATCAGTTAAGTGTATCTGGTCTAATGTGTCTTTTAAAGCTTGTGTTTCCTTATTATTTCTTCCTGAATAATCTATACATTGGTATCAGTTCAGTGACTCAGTTGTGTCCAACTCTTTGTGACTCCATGGACTGCAGCATGCCTGGCTTCCCGGTCCATCACTACTCCGGGAGCTTACTCAAACTCCTGTCCATTGAGTCGATGATGACATCCAACCATCTCATCCTCTGTCATCCCCTTCTCCCACCTTCAGTCTTTCTCAGCATCAGGGTCTTTTCTAGTGAGTCAGTTCTTCTCATCAGATGGCCAAACTATTGAAGTTTCAGCTTCAGCATCAGTCCTTCCAATGAATATTCAGGACTGATTTCCTTTAGGATTGACTGGTTGAATCTTCTTGGAGTCCAAGGGACTCTCAAGAGTCTTTTCCAACACCACAGTTCAAAAACATCAATTCTTCGGTGCTCAGCTTTCTTTATAGTCCCAACCCTCACATCCATACATGACTATGGAAAAACCATATATAGCTTTGACTAGACTGACCTTTGTTGGCAAAGTAATGTCTCTGCTTTTTAATATGCTGTCTAGGTTGGTCATAGCTTTTCTTCCAAGGAGCAAGCATCTTTTAATTTCATAGCTGCAGTCACCATCTGCAGTGATTTTGGAGCCCGAAAAAATAAAGTCTGTCACTGTTTTCACTGTCTCCCCATCTATTTGCCATGAAGTGATGGGACCACATGCCATGATCTTCGTTTTCTGAATGTTGAGCTTTAGGCCAACTTTTTCACTCTCCTCTTTCACTTTCATCAAGAGGCTCTTTAGTTCTTCACTTTCTGCCATAAGGGTGGTGTCATCTGCATACTGAGGTTATTGATATTTCTCCCAGTAGTCTTGATTCCAGCTTGTGCTTCATCCAGCCCAGCGCTTTTCATGATATACTCTGCATATAAGCTAAATAAGCAGGGTGACCATATACAGCCTTGATGTACTTCTTTGCCAATTTGGAACCAGTCTGTTGTTCTATGTCCAGTTCTAACTGTTGCTTTTTTACTTGCGTACAGATTTCTCAGGGAACAGGTCAGGTGATCTGGTATTCCCATCTCTTTAAGAATTTGCCCCAGTTTGTTGTGATCCACATAGTTAAAGGCTTTGGCGTAGTCTGTAAAGCAGAAGTAGATGTTTTTCTGAAACTCTTGCTTTTTCAAAGATCCAGCAGATGTTGGCAATTTGATCTCTGGTTCCTCTGCCTTTTCTAAATCTAGCTTGAATATCTGAAAGTTCACGGTTCACGTACTGTTGAAGCCTGGCTTGGAGGATTTTGAGCATTACTTTGCTAGTGTGTGAGATGAGTGAAGTTGTATCCTTTGGTATAAGTGGAGTGTTAAAATCTCCCAGGGTTACGGTGTTACTGTTGATTTCCCCTTTTATGGCTCTTACTAGCTTTTGCCTTTTGTATTGAGGTGCTCCTGTGTTGGGTACATCAGTATTTATAGTTGTTTTGTCTTTTTGGATTGATCTTTTGATCATCATATAGCGTCTTTCCTTGTTTCTTGTAATAGTCTTTGTTTTAAAGTCTGTTTTGTCTGACATGAGTGTTGCTATTCCAGCGTTCTTTTGATTTACATTTGCATGAATTATCTTTTTCCATCCCCCTTCTTTCAGTCTGTCTGTGTCCCTAGGCCTGAAGTGGGTCTCTTGTAGGCAGCGTGTATATGAGTCTTGCTTTTGTATCCATTCATCCAGTCTGTGCCTTTTGGTTGGAACATTCAACCCATTTACACTTAAGGTAGTTATCGTTATGTATATTCCTGTTATTGGAGAAGGAAATGGCAACCCACTCCAGTTCTCTTCCCTGGAGAATTCCAGGAGCCTGGTGGACAGAGGAGCCTGGTGGGCTGCTGTCCATAGGGTCACACAGAGTCGGACATGACTGAAGCGACTTAACATGCAGGCATGCATTGGAGAAGGAAATGGCAACCCACTCCAATATTCTTGCCTGGAGAATCCCAGGGACAGAGGAGCCTAGTGGGCTGCCATCTATGGGGTCGCACATAGTTGGACACGATTAAAGCGACTTAGCATCAGCAGCATATTCCTATTATGATTTTATTAATTGTTTTGGGCTTGTTTTTGTACGTCTTTTATTTTTTTCCTAGTGTTTCCCACCTAAAGAAGTTCCTTTAGCATTTGTTGTAGACTACTGATTTCTTATCTTTTGCTCTCTTGTCGCCTTTGGCTTCAACCAACTCTGTTATGATTAGAAGTTCTGATCTTAATGTACAGGATTTCACAAGTTTATCCAGCTCTTTTCAGCCTTGGCAACCCTTTTCTGGGCCTTTAGCCCCAGTGTTGGGAAGAAAAGCCTCTATAAAGCATTAGGCTTTGAAGATGGTGTTTGTCAGTTCTTATTTTTTGTGGTCAGATTCTCTTACCTTACCAGGCTGACTTTAGATAGTCTTTTAGATAAAACTTTCTGATTTTGGCACTTACATGAAAACTTGGTTGCATTTGCTTTTCTCTGGGTAATTAGTTCATAATTTTGTTGTAAAATATCATATTGGAGATGGTAAAAGCATCTGCTTGCAGTGCGGGAGACCCAGGTTCCGTCCCTGGATTGGGAAGATCCCCTGGAGAAGGAAATGGCAACCCACTCCAATACTCTTGCTTGGAAAATTCCATGGATGGAGGAACCTTGTAGGCTACAGTCCACGGGGTCGCAAAGACTCAGACACGACTGAGCGACTTCACTTTAACTTATCATGTATACCTGTGGCCGATTCATGTTGATGTATGACAAAATCCATCACAATATTTTAAAGTAATGATACTCCAATTAAAATCAGTGAATTAAACTGTGTAAAGTGAAAATAAAAGAGAAAAAAATAAATTGTGGTACTTGAATATTATTTCATTTGGCTCAACATGGGAAAATAGAGAATAGCTTTATTTTTTTCTCTGCAAACTACTGTTTGTACAAGATCATTCTTAATAGAAAATGATTATCTCCTGTAAAGATTAGACTTGATAGCAAAGTATAGTATAATTTACAAAGCCATCTATTTGATGAAAACTACTTGTTTCATCAAAACTGAAAGGGCTAAAGTGGTACTGGTATATACAAGCATCATATTCTGGAGTTTATTGATTTTGGTACCAAGCCCAAGCATACAAGGAAAAAAAAAAATGAATTCAGTGAAATAGTGGTAGCTGAGTATTAACTTAATAAAAGTATAAAGCTTTTTCATTCTTTGAGTCTGAATATTAACTGTACTTTGACATAAAATTTTAAGGATTTATTTTTCTCTCAAGTACCTAAATACCTATAGGTATTCATTGTATCCTGATGATTAATATGAAACTTTTTTTTCCTCAATACCATTACCTTCTATCTTGTCTCCAACTAGTTTTCATTTCATGTAAGTAGCAGATGTTTGTTGTATATATGGGATAGCAATAATTACTAACACTAGATGTTTTAGAAAACAAAACATACATTCATAAAAATCTGGAGAAATATAAAAAACAAAGATAATTAGTTTATAAGCTCATGACTTGAGGGTTATTACACCATTAAGAGTTTGTAATTTAACATTTCTCTATTTTTCAAATGCTTTAATAAATTGGATAAAATAAAATACCTATAAAATAAATAGGTATTTGATAAATACCTAGCATTGAAGTTAATGAGTTAAAGAAGCTTGTGCATGTTTTTAAGCATATTAAGCATGTTGCCAAACTGCTCTCTAAAATAGTTGTGTAGTTCAGTGTGCTTTCCCACTTATAGAGTATCAAGTGCTGTTGGTTGGCACCACTGCCAACTGAAAGTTATGATTTCTTAATCCTTCTTTTTAAAATTAAATATGCCTGTTAGTATGCTTGTTACAGTGTGATTCATCAGTTTGGTAAATATTTCCTGTCTGATAATGATAACACTCACATGTATGCCCAGATCACCCAGTCTTCTGGTGTTATCTTTGTCCCTTAGAGTTTCCCTTGGATTCTCTTAAGATCACTTACTTAGTAGCAAAAGCCCTTTGGAAAAAAGTCATTACACAAAATAAAATCAAAACTTTATAGCTTGACTTTGAAGGTGCTCTTTATCTTCTGTTCACAGCCTTCAAACGAGGACTTGTAGGTATACTGCTTTCAAGTTTGGTTTAAGGGTAACCTTTAAAACAAGACCAGCATCTTTTCCTTTGGAATAGAAGAAAACCCCTTTTACATTTTGTACAGAAATGCATCATCTTCAGTTTTGTTCTGAAGGCCCTCTTGAGGATAAAAAGCATGAATAACCACCTCCTCCTGGGGTTATTGTGGTATACTTTTTATGCTGGAAAATTGAAGTGTTTTTAATATATTAAATCTATTTCATTAAACAGCCATTTTGCTGGGTATGCATGGTTCACAAATCAAAAGGCAAAAAAGAATAGGTAATGAAATTGTCACTTTCATTTCTATTTTCAGTCACCCTCTTCCTAAGGGAAATCCTATTTACTCTTTTTTAATGTTTCTTTCTGGACCTGTTTTAGCAAATATTGCATCCTGTTAAGGAAGCAGAAATAAACTGTAATAGAAGCACCTAAAAATCACCTTAAGGCTTGCTGATTAAGCAGTGGCTCATGCTTCTGAATATAATAAAATTAAACTGTATTAGGAAGCTGACAGCTTATGAGAACTTTGAAATTTTTTTTGTTTTGTATGAGAGGAAATTTTGTTCCATCTAACTCTTTTACCTTAGGAACATTATCTGTTAGCTATATGTGAGGAAATTTGCTGATTAGTTATATATATTGAGTTGGTAAAGTAAAAACTTAATGTTATAAGTTAAACATCCTTATCAGTTAACATCTAATTGAAATTATACATTTGTATGTTCAGTTGCATCATTGTACTTTCTCATGACTCGTTTTTATGATGAGAGCAGAGCTGTTCTCTTGACTTGCTTGAGGTTGCGTTGTCCTTCTTCCCCTTTGCCCAATAGTTATTAGTTGATTTAACTTTAAAACTGTGGGCCATCAATGAACATTGATACAGGAGAATAATTACAAAATGTTTTTTCAACTGCAGTATTATAGAAATGATATTGATTAAGTGTATTGTAATGAATCCCATATGTGTCAGGAGCAAAATATCTTTTTTTTCCCTTACTGAAGTTACTTGAATTTCTTTCACATCAAAACTTAACAGCAGTGATTTAAATCCTATTTATTATTTGACTCAGCCCTTTATGAAATAGAACCCCATCCCACTTGAGCCATAAAATGTGTTAAATTTAAGACTAATGCTGCTTTCTGCTTTTTGAATTTACATTTTGGCAGTAACTACCTTCTTTGTTCAGTGCTAGAAAAAAATGATCCAGGCTTAACCAAATAAGAAATCTGCCAAGTTCACAGATCAGTCAGTGAGAGAAGCCAGAATTAAATGAAAGTCTAGATATTGACTTTACCGAATATGCTAAGGGGAGATTCTGTGGCATTACAATTTCTCTGAGACTTAAATTCTTTTACTGTAATAGTTGTTCTTTGACGGTGATTGATGTGAGAAATTCAGGCTGTGGACCTTACCTCCCAGAATCTATACAACTGGAATAAAGCCAGCTAAGAATCATGCATCCTGTCTGACCTCTTCTGTCTGGCCAGCAACTGGAACAGTTTGGACTTTGCCTTTTTGTTTCAAACTTTTAAGAAACTCTATGGAGAAGGCAATGGCACCCCGCTCCAGTACTCTTGCCTGGAAAATCCCATGGACGGGGGAGCCTGGTGGGCTGCCGTCCACGGGGTCGCACAGAGTCGGACACGACTGAGCGGCTTGGCAGCAGTGGATCTAGTATGTTATTTTTAGTGGGGTCATAATGTTTCTAAAGAAACTTACCATCTGTTCATACACGTACATGCAGTATTTTGAATAAATCAGTTTAATCAGACCATTGACTTTTTAATGCAGATTTTAAAAAATCTTGTCCTGAAGCCCTGTGGTATTGCTTATTATAAGAGATGGTTCCAGGTACCATTGGACAGAGGAGCTTGTCAGTCGACAGTCCTTGGGATCGCAAAAGAGTTGGATATGACTGAAAAACAACAAAAAATAAAGCTCTAGGTACAAGTGTGTCATAAGTCTTAGAAAATGGAAGTTTGGTGTCAGGTGGCTCATTTTCAATACGTCATATTTGTTTCTTATAAGGCTGAAAAAGATCTCTAAGGAAGAGACCAAACACTCTGAGGAGACAGGTGTAAGCACCATGGGGATATTTGTCATATTGGAAAATCCCATGGACGGAGGAACCTGGTGGGCTGCAGTCCATGGGGTCGCTAAGAGTCGGACACGACTGAGCGGCTTCACTTTCACTTTTCACTTTCATGCATTGGAGAAGGAAATGGCAGTCAACTCCAGTGTTCTTGCCTGGAGAATCCCAGGGACGGGGAAGCCTGGTGGGCTGCCATCCATGGGGTTGCACAGAGTCGGACATGAATGAAGCGACTTAGCAGCAGCAGCAGTCACTCACTAAATATTTGTGGGATAGATGAATGGATGAATCAGTGAGATTGGTTGAAATATTTACTGTAATAAAATAGTTGTAATAGTAGCTAGCATTTGTTATTGAGCTTTAGTAGGCACAGTGCAACCCACTCCAGTACTCTTGCCTGGCAAATCCAATGGATGGAGGAGCCTGGAAGGCTGCAGTCCATGGGGTCGCTAGGAGTTGGACACGACTGAGCGACTTCACTTTCACTCTTCACTTTCATGCATTGGAGAAAGAAATGGCAACCCACTCCAGTATTCTTGCCTGGAGAATCCCAGGGATGGGGGAGCCTGGTGGGCTGCCGTCCCTGGTGGACTGCCGTCTCTGGGGTCGCACAGAGTCAGACATGACTGAAGCTACTTAGCAGCAGCAGGCATAGTGTTGGAGAAGGTAATGGCAACTCACTCCAGGACTCTTGCCTGGAGAATCCCATGGACGGAGGAGCCTGGTAGGCTGCAGTCCATGGGGTGGCCAAGAGTTGGACACGACTGGGCGACTTCACTTTCACTTTTCACTTTCATGCATTGGAGAAGGAAATGGCAACCCAATCCAGTGTTCTTGCTTGGGGAATCCCAGGGTCGGGGGATCTTGGTGGGCTGCCGTCTATGGGGCTGCACAGAGTCGGACATGACTGAAGCGACTTAGCAGCAGCAGCAGCAGGCACAGTGTGCTAGGTATTTTGGCTGAATGAATTTTTGGTCCTCATAAGGATACAGGGAGATCAAACCAGTCAATCCTAAAGGAAATCAACCCTGAATATATACTGGAAGGACTGATGTTGGAGCTGAAGCTCCAGTACTTTGGTCACCTGATGCGAAGAGCCGACTCATTGGAAAAGACCCTGATGCTGGGCGAGATTTGAGTGTGGGAGGAGAAGGGGGCAACAGAGGATGAAATGATTGGATAGCATCACCAACTTAATGGACATGAGTTTGAACGAACTCTGGGAGATAGTGAAGGATAGGGAAGCCTGGCTTGCTGCAGTTCATGGGGTCGCAGAATCAGACACAACTTAGCAACTGAACAAAGGATGCTGTAAGATAGGTACTGAATGACTCATTTATCTTTACAGGAGAGGTGATAAATGAAAGTGAAAGTTGCTCAGTCGAGTCTGACTTTTTGTGACCCCATACCATGTAATTCTCTAGGCCAGAATACTGGAGTGGGTAGCCTTTCCCTTCTCCAGGGGATCTTCCCAACCCAGGAATCAACCAAGGTCTCCTGCGTTGCAGGCAGATTTTTTACCATCTGAGCTATCAGGGAAGCCCAGGTAATAAGATAAGTGATACGATAACCTGCCTACGGCCTCAGACCTGGCACTCAAACTTAATTTTGAATTCTGGTGCTCAGGCTTAACTATGCTGTGTGATTTTCCAGTTTGTACAGACCAGATACTAACATCTGTGTGTACTTATAAGAATTAAGTTTTAAGCTTTTACTAAAGTTTTCTCTCCCACTTGAGCGTTATTTTTTTCCTGACAAAAATAAAGATTAGTTCTAGGGTTATTGTGTACTAGACAATAAGTGGAAGACAGCAGATCAAGGTTTCCACATTGGGGCTTCAGCTGGGCTTACTCAATAATAATTCACTGTCTTAACTCTCTTACAGAGCATGTGATTCAAAGTGGGCTTCTGCTGCTGAAATGAGTTTTTTTTTGTTTTTTACCTTTCTTAAAAAATACAATGTTCGGAATAGAATCAAAACTAAGAGTAGTGGTCAGAACCCAGCGGGAGCCTCTCTGCTTCAGTAGCAACCAAGGGTTGGAGAAAGCTATGGATTTGATAGCTACACAGTTTAGAGCTCACATCTGTTGAGGTGCTGTTATATTTTGAGAGACTTCATTATCAGTGACATAAATTAGGAAGTGTTTGGTTATAAACTCTGAATGTTCCACTCCTGAAGTTGGGAGAGAACTGTACCTGCCTAATGTTACAGGGTCTGTAAACCAGTGCTGTTGGAAGGTGAGAGTTGTGGTCCCTGACCTGTCTGTCCCTGGTCTGCCTGAGATAAGCATGGGATTGAGACTCGGTCTTTAGGAGCTTTGACAGCAGTTTAATATTGCTATGTAGCCAGGCTTGTGATCCCTGGGCTTGTATTCTCTTAAGTCTGTTAAATTTTTTTTTTGCTTTCTAGTAAGTAATTTTTATTCTTTGACTGAAATTTTGGTCTGTGGTGGACTGGAGGAAAATGAATTCTTCATCACTTGTAGTTTGAGAAGCACAGTTATAAATTAGCGACTTTTATACCTATTCTATATAATAGCATCTTCCTATAACCAGCATCTCAATAATATTGTAATCACTAAATACCACTAGATTTACTTTTTATGATTAGATTTCATGGTAAACCCTTTTAATGTCAGCATTTCTTGGTCTGTGAACTCTTAACAAGATGAACAAGTGGATTCACTGTTTGCTCTAGGTGTACAACACAGGTTGCAACCTCTGAGCATTCTTTATGAGCTCAGCTTTGTAAGGAAGGTTAAAAATGATCGATGGTGTAGTTCTAACAATTTGAAACTAGTTTGGTCCCAAATCATTTAAACTGGGCTTTCAACAGATCCTTTTTATGTGTATTACAAAGACAGTGGGAAACCTGCTGCTTTTCCTAGAGAAGATTTATCACGATAAGTTTGTGGAAAGTTTGAATTGATATTTTGCTGATTTATAATTGGCTTAGGTTAGACTTCTCTTAAACAGATCTCTCTGCTTGTTGAAAACTGGTCTATATATCTAGAAGTTACCTTTTTCGCCTTGATAGTATGTAGTATTTTCTGGTAATTTGTATATGTGTGTGCAGCGACATCTGTGAATTGAGTTGAAGAGTAACTGTATCAGCAAGAGATTAGAATTTAAAGTCAGCAGGTGCTCAGGATTATAGTGTGTGGATTTTTTCTTTTTCTCCCTTTTCCAAAACCACTTAACCATGCTTCATTCAGTTCATACATTTTTTTAATATACCCTAAAGAACCTACTAAAGTCAAGACATACCTTATGTCCATAGCATTCCATCAACTCAGTAGCACTGTCAAAAAAGGAGATTAAACTAGTTTGTTCTTAGTCCAACTCCATGCAGTAAATTGCAATGATTTCTATAGATTAAAATATTTTCCCTTAGTTTTTTCTTTATTCAGTGTTTTCTGAATTAAAAATAAATACATGCTTAGTACTAAGTGAGTAATTAGAACTAAATAAATAATACCAAGGTTCATAAAAAGTATGTCCTTCCACACCATTCTTGTTCACAGAAACATAAATGCATAACTGCATATATATAATACATTTTTAGTACTACTTAATTTTAAAAACACTTTCTTTTTGTGTGTCTTGGGCCTCTGGGAATCTGGCAAATGCCATGGATCTTTTTTCCAAGAACATGCCCTTAAGTACATGCACACAAAATATTGCAAAAGATTTAAGAACTTCTTAGATCTCTTTTACTTATTTGCAACCGTCAGGTTTGAATGTTTGCTTTTAGGGTTTATGCACTTGGAGAAGTATACTTGTTAATGTAGAATTTTGGATAGTGTGGATTTTAGACGTCTTTTTTTTTTGATGGGGCATGTATGCGTGTTTGTAAACATTTAAACATCCAATTTGTGGTGAATTAGTTTTTCCTAAACAGATATTTTTGGGTATTATGTATTAATTACCTAATTATGTATTAATTACCTAATTAATCTTATTAAATTCTAAAATACTTCAAAGGAAAATGTCTAAATATTATACTTGGCTTCTAAAATAATACAGATTTATTTTGATTATTTAGACTTATTATAAACTTCAGCTTATATTTTATATGTGTATATATGTCAGAATGTAGCAGTGGTTCTTAATCTAATTTCTTGGACCTTCCTTAGGATCTTTGAACTCTGAAATTAAGAATAAAATTTGGAGTGGATACATATGAATTGTTTCTTCCTCAAATAGACTTTGTAAAAGTATGTCCAGGTTTTTAAAGTTAAGGTTTATTTATACATGATAAAACTCTCTCATTTTAAAGTAGTTATTTATGTATTTATTTGTGGCTTTGCTGGGTCTTTGATGCTGTGTGCAGGCTTTCTCTGGTTGCGGTGAACAGGGGCTGCTCTTGTTTGCAGTGTGTGGGCTTCTCACTGGTGGCTTCTCTTGTTGTGGAGCACAGGCTCTAGGTGAGCAGGCTTCACTGGTTGTGGCACATGGGTTCATTAGTTGTGGAACATGGGCTTAGTTGCTCCCTGGCATGTGAAATCCTCCTGGACCAGGGATTGAACCCATGTCCCCTGCATTGGCAGTCAGATTCCTGTTCGCTGTGTTACCAGGGAAGTCCAAACCCACTCATTTTAAATGTAAAGTTTGATGAACTTTACTATTAATAGTTGTAAATAGATTGTATTATGGGCACCACAGTTATACACTTATTAGTGCCCCTTTGCTCTCAGTATCTTCCCACTCACCTTGGCCCCAAGGCAACCACTTGTCAGCTGTGGTTTTACCTTTTCTAGAGTTCCATATATGGAGAAGGCAATGGCACTCCACTCCAGTACTCTTGCCTGGAAAATCCCATGGACAGAGGAGCCTGGTAGGCTGCAGTCCATGAGGCCGCTAAGAGTCAGACACGACTGAGCAACTTCACTTACACTTTTTCACTTTCACACATTGGAGAAGGAAATGGCAACCCACTCCAGTGTTCTTGCCTGGAGAATCCCAGGGACGGGGGAGCCTGGTAGGCTGCCGTCTCTGGGGTCGCATAGAGTCAGACACAAGTGAAGCAGCAGCAGAGTTCCATATAAAGGAAGTCATATAGTATTGGGTTGGCCAAAAATTCATTTGAGTTTTTCTTAAGATGTTAATGAACTTTTTGGCCAACCCAGTAGTAATGTTTTGTTGACTTCTTAACACTCATACAATGTTTTTTGAGATCACCTGTTGTTGCATTGAGCCTTTGTTCCTTTTTTATTGCTGAGTAGTATTCCACAGAATGGATATGCTACTGCAGTTGTTTATCCATCTATGTTTGGTAGACCTTTGGTTTGCCTCCAGGTTTTGGCTATTACAAATAGTGCTGCTGTGAACATTTGTGAGCATATCTTTATGTGAATATTTTTTATTCTTCTTGGGTAAATTCTGAGGAGTCAGAATTTGGGTCATGTAGTAAATTTATATTTAATGTTGCTGCTACTGCTAAGTCGCTTCAGTCGTGTCCAACTCTGTGCGATCCCAGGGATGGCAGCCCACCGGGCTCCCCCATCCCTGGGATTTTCCAGGCAAGAATACTGGAGTGGGTTGCCATTTCCTTCTCCAATGCATGAAAGTGAGGTGAAAGTGAAATCGCTCAGTCATGTCCGACTCTTAGTGACCCCATGGACTGCAGCCCACCAGGCTCCTCCGTCCATTGGACTTTCCAGGCAAGAGTACTGGAGTGGGGTGCCATTGCCTTCTCCGATATTTAATGTTAAGATACCTCAGTTACTGTTTACTTTCTTTCCACCAGCAATTTTCAGGCAGCTCTCAGTTCAGTTCAGTTCAGTCGCTCAGTCGTGTCCAACTCTTTGCGACCCCGTGAATCGCAGCACGCCAGGCCTCCCTGTCCATCACCAACTCCCGGAGTTCACCCAGACTCACGTCTATCGAATCAGTGATGCCTCCAGCCATCTCATCCTCTGTCGTCCCCTTCTCCTCCTGCCCCCAATCCCTCCCAGCATCAAAGTCTTTTCCAATGAGTCAACTCTTCGCATGAGGTGGCCAAAGTACTGGAATTTCAGCTTTAGCATCATTCCTTCCAAAGAAATCCCAGGGTTGATCTCCTTCAGAATGGACTGGTTGGATCTCTTTGGAGTCCAAGGGACTCTCAAGAGTCTTCTCCAACACCACAGTTCAAAAGCATCAGTTCTTCGGCACTCAGCCTTCTTCACAGTCCAACTCTCACATCCATACATGACCACAGGAAAAACCATAGCCTTGACTAGACGGACCTTAGTTGGCAAAGTAATGTCTCTGCTTTTGAATATACTATCTAGGTTGGTCATAACTTTTCTTCCAAGGAGTAAGCATCTTTTAATTTCATGGCTGCAGCCACCATCTGCAGTGATTTTGGAGCCCCAAAAAAGAAAGTCTGACACTGTTTCCACTGTTTCCCCATCTATTTCCCATGAAGTGATGGGACCACATGCCATGATCTTTGTTTTCTGAATGTTGAGCTTTAAGCCAACTTTTTCACTCTTCTCTTTCACTTTCATCAAGAGGCTTTTGAGTTCCTCTTTACTTTCTGCCATAAGGGTGGTGTCATCTGCATATCTGAGGTTATTGATATTTCTCCTGGCAATCTTGATTCCAGCTTGTGTTTCTTCCAGTCCAGTGTTTCTCATGATGTATTCTGCATAGAAGTTAAATAAGCAGGGTGACAATATACAGCCTTGACGTACTCCTTTTCCTATTTGGAACCATTCTGTTGTTCCATGTCCAGTTCTAACTGTTGCCTCCTGACCTGCATATAGGTTTCTCAAGAGGCAGGTCAGGTGGTCTGGTATTCCCATCTCTTTCAGAATTTTCCACAGTTGATTGTGATCCACACAGTCAAAGGCTTTGGCATAGTCAATAAAGCAGAAATAGATGTTTTTCTGGAACTCTCTTGCTTTTTTGATGAT
This sequence comes from Oryx dammah, assembly GCF_014754425.2. Taxonomy (NCBI): domain Eukaryota; kingdom Metazoa; phylum Chordata; class Mammalia; order Artiodactyla; family Bovidae; genus Oryx; species Oryx dammah. The sequence goes on from NW_024070203.1 coordinate 59,526,341, forward strand.
CCAGTGGATGTTGGCAATTTGATCTCTGGTTCCTCTGCCTTTTCTAAAACCAGCTTGAAATCAGGAAGTTCACGGTTCACATATTGCTGAAGCCTGGCTTGGAGAATTTTGAGCATTACTTTACTAGCATGTGAGATGAGTGCAATTGTGTGGTAATTTGAGCATTCTTTGGCATTGCCTTTCTTTGGGATTGGAATGAAAACTGACCTTTTACAGTCCTGTGGCCACTGCTGAGTCTTCCAAATTTGCTGGCATATTGAGTGCAGCACTTTCACAGCATCATCTTTCAGGATTTGAAATAGCTCAACTGGAATTCCATCACCTTTACTAGCTTTGTCCGTAGTGATGCTTTCTAAGGCCCATTGACTTCACATTCCAGGATGTCTGGCTCTAGATGAGTGATCACACCATCATGATTATCTGGGTCGTGAAGATCTTTTTTGTACAGTTCTTCTGTGTATTCTTTCCACCTCTTCTTAATATCTTCTGCCTCTGTTAGGTCCAGACCATTTCTGTCCTTTATCGAGCCTATCTTTGCATGAAATGTTCCCTTGGTATCTCTAATTTTCTTGAAGAGATCTCTAGTCTTTCCCATTCTGTTGTTTTCCTCTATTTCTTTGCATTCATCACTGAAGAAGGCTTTCTTATCTCTTCTTGCTATGCTCTGGAACTTTGCATTCAGATGCTTATATCTTTCCTTTTCTCCTTTGCTTTTCACTTTTCTTCTTTTCACAGCTATTTGTAAGGCCTCCCCAGATAGCCATATTGCTTTTTTGCATTTCTTTTCCATGGAGATTGTCTTAATCCCTGTCTCCTGTACAATGTCAGGAACCTCATTCCATAGTTCATCAGGCACTCTGTCTATCAGATCTCGGCCCTTAAATCTATTTCTCACTTCCACTGTATAATCATAAGGGATTTGATTTAGGTCATACCTGAATGGTCTAGCGGTTTTCCTTACTTTCTTCAATTTGAGTCTGAATTTGGCAATAAGCTTTTTGGAAAGATCTCAGTTTCCACTTCTTTGAGTCAAACAAGGCCAATACCCCATTTGCTGACCCAGGACTGAGATTGGGCTGCAGCCCAGCTCCTTGCTCTTGGGGATTGTATATGTGATGTACCTATGGATATTGCTGTATTAACTCAGAGAGTTAATGCTCTGGTTTGTGAGTTCTCTCTTCTAGCTTGGTTGGCAAGTTAAGCTTTTCCGAAACGCAGTTTATTTAACATTTCTACCTGCACACAGAACAGAGAAGGTTGAGGTACTTTATAGGCCTGAAAGTTCCAGAGACAGTTCTTAAATTGCTTCTTAACTCTGAACTTCAAATTGCCACTTTCATTAGAGGAATCTTGGGTGATAACTTCATAGACATATATCTACCAAGTAAAATAACCTTGACACTGCTCTTAGAAATATTGCTGATTATAAAAGTTACGGCAAACCTTTTCTAAAAGGATTTTCTATCAACAAAAACGATGTGAAATTATTAGCCTTGACTTATGCAGTAGTATCTGTGTCTGCAGATTGGGTTTCTTATTGATGTATCAGTGCTTTTAGCAGAAGCCTGAGAGTGTATTCCTGCCGCCCTGCTGTTCATCCATCTTTAGGCCCTTTTATACCCTTAAAATACAACTTGTATATTTTATGAAAAGCAAATATTAGTATTCTTTGAAACTAGTAATTTTTTAAAATCTCAGTTTTATTTATTTGTTTTACTTTACAATATTGTATTGGTTTTGCCATACACTGACATGAATCTGCCATGGGTGTACCTGTGTTCCCCATCCTGAATCCCCCTCCCACTCCCTCCCCATCCCATCCCTCTGAGTCATCCCAGTGCACCAGCCCCGAACTCCGTGTTCATGCATTGAACCTGGACTGGCGATTCGTTTCATATGTGATAATTTACATGTTTCAATGCCATTCTCCCATATCATCCCGCCCTCACCCTCTCCCACAGAGTCCAAAAGACTGTTCTATACATCTGTGTCTCTTTTGCTAAACGAGTATTTAAAATCATAGTTGGCACATACTCTCTTCACTCAGGTCTTCACAGGGCTGAGTGCTTATTCATCAGCCCTTGGTGGAGGTGTCATCTGAGAGGCCTTTACCAGATCACCCCAGCTTAACAGCACATTTCTCTGTCTTTTTCTTGGTGCTTTGAACAATCTATAAGCACATTAACTTTCTTAATTTTCATTTTAAAATAGTGGTTCTTAAAGTGTGGACTCCCAGCACTCTCTGAGGTTTAAACTATTTTTGTAATAATAAGTAAACATTATTCATCTTTTTTACTCTCATTCTTTCATGAATGTCTAATGGAGGTTTTCAGATGCTCCAGTATGTGTTATATAAAAGATTGAATGCAGAAGCAGATATGAGAATCCAGTTGTCTTTTATTAAAGTAGACATTAATAGAATTTACAAAACTATGAACATGGTCACTCTTTTATCCGGATTAAAATTTCTTTTTGAAAAGGTAAATAGTTTACAGAAGTGTGAAAAATGTCATAATTTAAATTAGTGTGATGCGTTTTTTTAAGCGAATAAAGTATTTTGAACATTTTTTGGTTTGAATTTCAGTGTGAAATTATCAATGTAAAAGTTCTTTGAGGTCCACAATAATTTTTGAGTGTTAAAAGGGCCCTTTGACCAAAAAATTTGAGAACTGGTGTTCTTAAAATAAAAGTGCCATGAAAGTAAAGACCTTACGTATTTGATTTGGTTTCATATTCATAGGGCCTGGCAGAGGTAAAACTGGCCTGTGGAAATCACTGAAGTATCTGGATGAACAGATTATGAATGAATGAAAGAAAATGCCAATTGTAGAATTCTGGTAATTCTCTGCAGGGCTTTCAAGTTTTTCTATAGTAACCGGTTTTTGCAGACATCATATTTGATAGAAAATTACTCCAGTTCATCAGAAAGCATAATCTTTATTTTGGCCAGGTTTAATTGTTCTCTGATATGGAACTGAAAGGTTTTGATGTGATTTTGGTTAGAGATTCTGTTAAATATTCCTTTCTAGGAAGGATGGAAGATTTTACCTATCATGCTTATTAACTAACTCAAAGTTTAAGTTGATTTCTAGTATAATTTATTTGGATATTTTAGATTGTTTATATTTTACTTATAAAATACTTTCTGTCATGGAAGTTAAATCCTTTGTTGCTTTTAGCCTTTGGACAAAGTTAGGTTTTCATTTTTTTTTTTTTAATGCCAGACACTTAAATAGTATTTTGTTCATTGTAGATTACAGATAGTCTGTTTTGCTTTTTCAGATTGCCCACACTGAATAATAAATGATAGTAAGGAAAAAGAAAATTATTCCTCTCAGGTATTTTCAGCAGGCAGGAAATCCGTTTACGGTCCTGCAGGTTGGAATTCTTCACTAAGATTTGCCCATCCTGAGAAGATGCAAACTTAAGAAAGCTAGGAGATGGTTCTAGAGACTGCTCACCTATTCCAAGAACAATACTGATTGTGTAGGTCACATCAGGGAAGTTTTTTATAAGCATTTAGACCCAGAAGCAACTTAAGCAGCAGCAGCAGACCCAGAATATAACAGTGTTAGGGAGGTGTAGAAGAATGTGGTAATTTCAGATTCTGCTGGTTAGTTTGTTTCTGTCCCTTAGGGCATAATGTATAGAAGACTTTTCACTTACCCACTGATACGTGGGATAAAGTAACCTGGCCGGCACGAGTTCATAAGTAGTTGTAAATTAGGGGGTCAAGCTATAAAGAATAAATCTTAACTTTGATAGGGCACTTGAATGCTTCTCAGTTGGACTGCTCACTTTATCTTTCCTCTCATTTCTTTACTGTGGAGATCCTTCCAATTAGGGCTTAAGTTTCTCTTTATACTTTTGTAAATAAAAGGTTCATTCTTGGATCTGTATTTCTCAGTGTACCCAGTTTTAAACAACACAAGGGGTCTTAAAGAAGGAGACTTGTGGTTTAATCAGTTGAGTTCATTGCAATCACCTGAGGTGTTAGAACAGAAACAAAGGCTGGTCCATGCTATGTCATTAAAAATTAGAATGAAGTAGGATGTTAGGTGGAGAAGGCAGTGGCAACCCACCCTGGTACTCTTGCCTGGCAAATCCCATGGATGGAGGAGCCTGGTAGGCTGCAGTCCATGGGGTCGCTAGGAGTCGGACATGACTGAGCGACTTCACATTCACTTACCACTTTCATGCATTGGAGCAGGAAATGGCAACCCACTCCAGTATTCTTGCCTGGAGAATCCCAGGGATAGAGGAGCCTGGTGGGCTGCCGTCTGTGGGGTCAGAGTCGGACACGACTGAAGCGACTTAGCAGCAGCAGCAGCAGCAGCAG